>NW_012121709.1:1761974-1789732 GCF_000951035.1 Colobus angolensis palliatus
TTCATTCATTGTGTGAGAATTTATAGAGCAGCGTCTCAATGCAAAGACCAGCACCAGTCTTTGGTATGGGGGTACTGGGATCCCAGATCCTGGGATCTGGGTCTCCTTTTTTTGTGCCTCTGATATTCTAGTTGGAGAGATAAGCATTGAACAAGTGCAACAAGAAATAAATGTGTAAGTGATTCACACATAATGTGTTTACACATTTATTTACAAATGTATTTATACCTTATGAATTATAAAATATAATGTTTCACACATTTATTGTAAATTACCAAGTTCCAGTGTCTTTGGAGGGCCAAGAACAAGGAAGTGTGAGGTGGTCTGTGGGAGGAGGATTGCTTGAGGAAGCCTTCAAGTTAACTGCCAGGAGGGTGGGGAAGCACATCCCAGGCAGAGGCCTGGCATGAGCAAGGGTCCTGGGGCAGCACACGGTAGAGCATCTTTGAACGACTTCTGGACCAGCTTCTTCAGCATCATCAGAAAGCCACAACCATCCCTCAGGACTTCCGGATCCTCACTTTCTCTCCAGGCCTATCCCAAACAGTTTGCAGCCTAGACTACAAGCTCTGAGCACCAGAAGAGCCCAGGAGGGCTGGTTTGATTAGATCACTGTCAGCCAGGGACGGAGGTTAATTGCTATTCTCTTTGTGAGTCTGGCTTGGCCCAGCAGCTTTGCCCACGGCCGTTTTTGTGTGCCTGCGTGTGTGTGTGTGTGTGTGTGTGTCCGTGTGTCTGTGTGTCTGTAGGTCACTTTGGCTTTGGGCTGGGCAGAGGCCGAGGGGGCTCGGGGGAGGGTTGCCCAAGATTTTTCTGTGAGTTCTGAGCCTTGTCTTGTCTGGTGTGTAGCAAAGAGGAGTGCTTAACAAGCATTAAGGGACACAAATAATTCCCCTTTTCTCCTCTCCGCCTATTCTTCCCTCTCTCTTTTCTTGTAAATCCTGCTTCTTGCATGTGAATAGCGGAATGGCTTCATCTAGGACCTTTAATCAGATCCCTGGTAGGCTCTAGGAGGGCAAAGTGCCGGAGGGATTACCTTTTATTTTAGGTTTTTCTCCCCTAGTTTTGCCATTCCCCTCTTCCCCTCCCCTGGCTGTGTTTTCCTCCCTGGCGTTTGTTCTCAGCAGAAGTAAGTAAGGAAGGCTTAAAGCGCGGGGGAGGGGGGCTTACAAACTTAAGGGGATCGGGCCCTATTCAGCCGGGCTTGTCCACAGACTTTCTGCTTTTGTTCTCGGGCCATTCTTCAGCTGATTTCTTCACTCCAGCAAAAGCACTTTAATTCCCTTTTAGATACGGAGAATCCGTCCTCTTCCCCTCGCTGCCCCCTCCCTCTCTCCACCCCACACACCCCATTTCACTTTTTCAGACCCTTTATGCTTCATCCTCATCCTCCCCAACAAAGACCTAACATCCTCGCAAAGTATTTCTTTCACCGAAGGGGGAAGCTCTGGAGAATCAGGGGGAGGGGAAGGGGAAGAGGGAGGAGAAGAGGGAGCTTCTCTGGGACCAGACCCCCAAGCCAGGCCAGGGGAGACCCGTGGCTTAAGACTGCACCCCCTTGGTCTCAGCTTTGCCTTGACTGGAGAAGAAAGGCTCTGATGCCAGCACGAGCATGTGGAAGGAGAAAATGTCTGAAGGTGTGTCTGTGTGGTTGTGACAGGAGGGATAGAGACATTAGAGACCTGGTGTGGGTTTTGTCAGCATTCCTGAAAGGGGCAGGAGGGGTCCCAGAGAAACGTCCATTCAAGGAGAAGATACAGGGGCTTTCAGTCTCCGTCAGAATTCCTGAGACCTCCTGGGTGCATCCCAGCGGAGCATCCCGAGGGTACCAGAGGCGCTGGGTCTGGGGCCCTCGCTGGGGTTTTTCAGCAACCAGGAAAAGGTTTGAGACCTGGAGGAAAAGGGTTAGCTGCAAAATAGGAAAAGAAAACCCCTAACTCAAAATTAGTAAGTGCTTGATTGCAAGCCTACACAACATATTTTATGTCAACTGCACTAATAGTTCAATTTGACATTCATAAAAATTTCATTGCATATAAAAACAATTTGTGGGGCAGGTTTTCTTTTTCTTTCCATTCATGACCTCCTTCCCTCTCCCTCCCTCTCGCCTTGCTTCCCTCCTTCCCAGTAACCTAATGAATACCTGTGAACCAGCCACCCATCCCAACACTAGAACGTGCTAGTAACTTCCACTGACTGCACACTCTGATTCTAACACCCTCCCTCCTTGCAAGAAGTAACCATCTTCCTAAATTTTTGTCTTTCTCTTTAAAAAATAGCCGTTATCACCCGTTTATATTCCTAAACAAAGTCCCTCTTTAGTTTGAGTTGAGATTTTCTCACTCTACCAGCATCTGTGGAATGGCTGAGCCATCCTACCAAACCATTGATTCAGTGAGTTCCTTACAACCGATTTACAAAAGGAAAATGTGAAAAGTTCTTTCAAACATTTTTGTATAGCAAAACCAGCTCTAGGAAATGGGTGTGTTGTGTTTTTAGTGGATTTGTTAATGATGCGGGGAGGAGCCTTCAAGGTAAGAATGTCTAAGTGCCTATTAATCACTGAAAATAGTTCTGCCTCCAATCCTACTTTCATTAGGGGAGTAAGTCTATAGTCAATTACCAGCCTTGGCTTCCCCATCTATGAAATGGGAACAACAAATTAGCTCTTCTTTTTATTGAAAACAAAAAGTAAGAGCACGCGAGAGAAGCAATCTCACTGCCCAGCATCCTAGAAAGATAAAACGAGCTTTCCCATCTTCTCTTCTTTCTGCCTGAGGCTGAGAAAGATGAGTTTCTCTTCTTCAAAATGTCGACAAATCGACGCAGGGCCATTTAAGGGAAAGTGGGCCGGGGCGATAATAGCCCAATTGGGAGTTTGAACGGCAGAAGGGCTGGCTCCCTCTCCATGCCAGAGGATGGGCAATTACTGCGAGGCATTTTTCGGGCAAAATAGAAGGCAGAGAAATAGCAAGTAGGAGCCCCAATTATCGGGAGTCATTCTCAGGACGAAAAATGCTGTCTCATTCTCTTGCAGCAAACTGTCGGCAAGACGTGGGGCGGTTAGAGTGGTTAGGAGAAGATGGTGGAGATTCAGCAGGGATAATGTCTGGCCTTTCTTAGTAGGGGTGGAGGAGGACAGATGGATGGATACTTTGAAAGTCGGTGTAGCTTGCTTCTCCCTCCTGGCTGCTGCGGGGCACAAGTATGGCATTTGATTCTCTGCATTGTTTCTGTCTCCCACACCTTGCCCCAACACAAATAAATCAAGGGTTCTTTCCCTCTCTGTGCTTCTAGATAGGCAAACAAAAAGGACAGTGTGTCTCCAGCCACCACAAGGGCTTTAGGCAGTGGTGTGTTGGTAAAATATTTAACAACCGGCTCTACAAAGAAACCCTGATTTGCAGAGTTTGTCAATGTCTTCAGTGTAAATATTCCCATCTGACATCACCGGATAGAGTTTGCAAGAGATAGGCAGTAGCATACCGTTATAGAGTAGTTCTACCACCCAGAAACGATAGATAGAAGTAACCTCAGAAGCATAGATAATAGTAAAACTTAGACAAATAATCAGGATGTGGTGAGTTTGGAGTGTTTATTATTTTTGCTTTAATATGATTGATTTAATCGTAAGCTCATTTAAGTTAATTTTTTTTTTTTTTTTTTGAGGCGGAGTCTCGCTCTGTCACCCGGACTGGAGTGCAGTGGCCGGATCTCAGCTCACTGCAAGCTCCGCCTCCCGGGTTTACGCCATTCTCCTGCCTCAGCCTCCGGAGTAGCTGAGACTACAGGCGCCCGCCACCTCGCCGGGCTAGTTTTTGTATTTTTAGTAGAGACGGGGTTTCACCGTGTTAGCCAGGATGGTCTCGATCTCCTGACCTCGTGATCCGCCCGTCTCGGCCTCCCATAGTGCTGGGATTACAGGCTTGAGCCACCGCGCCCGGCCCTTAAGTTAATTTTTAATGGGTGGTTGAACACCCGGCTTGCCAAATTCCTGTACCTGTGCTGGTCGGCTCTTGGGAAACTGCTTGAGCTGGCTGCAGCTCACTGCCTGCTTGCAGAATATTCTCTGTTTGCTCAGGGCCCACACACTCCTGTGTGCTTGTCATTGCTACATGATGTCAATCAGCAAATTTATCACTTCGTGATAAAGGAAAATCAATAGGCACTTTCCACTCTTCTTCCTGAAAAACAGCCTTCCAGGGGACCCTGGGAGATTGTGTTTTCAGATCAGGAAAGTGGAGTTCACTGCATTCCCCTGCCTGGAGTTTATATTTTAGATTGCAAGACTGTGGCCTCATTCTATGCCCACGTGTTCATTCAATAGCAAACCATGAATGCCTACTGTGTGCCAGCCTCTGGGAGAGGGAGATGGTACGAACTCAGTTACAGGCATTCTTCCCTTTCCAGAGAACCATCAACTCAGGAGCAGATGGCTGACAAGAAGGCAGCTTCAGCCTCCATGGGTTCCTGCCCTTCTCTATGAATCGGGGTTCCTCAGAAAGCCTCCCTTTGAGGACTTGCACTTCCCTCTTGCATCTCCCATTTTCTAACAAGATTTCTTCCCTTTGATCCCTAGACTGTTCCTAAGTTAGTTGATAGACTTAAATATAAAAAATACTCCTACAACTTCATTGCAGAGCTACTGCTTGCTAACTATGAGATTGACACAGATTAGAAACTTGAGAAATACAAAGTGTTGGTGAGGACGTGGGGACACAGGAACCCAGCTGCATAGCACATTCTGGCATGACATAGTCAGATTAAGTCTACAAATACTTCATGCCCCAGTAATTCTACTGCTGGGCATAGAGGACAGGTACATCCCTACTCAGGTCCCTCCTTCTTGCTTCCTGGGATCACCGAACCAATAAGCGTCTAGGATGGGCAGACAGCAATGCTGATGGCTTTCTTTGCTTTCATCCACCTCCTGAATCTGTGTCCCCTGCATAAAACCCATTGAACGAGAGAAAAGATAAATTTTTTAGTTTTTTAATTTTTTTAGAGGTAGAGTCTCTTGCTACCCAGGTTGGAGTGCAGTGGTGTGATCACAGTTCATTGTAGCCTCAACCTCCTGGGCTCAAGCAACCCTCCCAGCCCATCCTCCCAAGTGACTGGGACTGAAGTCGTGCACCACCACACCTGGCTAATTAAAAACAAAACAAAACAAAACAAAACACTTTTTTTTTTGGTAGAGAGGGGTCTGGTTATGTTGCCTAGGCTGCTCTTAAACTCCTAGCCTCAAGTGATCCTCCTGCCTTGGCCTCCCAAAGTGCTGAGATTTCAGGTCTGGCCACTGTGCCTAGCCCAAAAAGAATTGTTTTAGTTCCCTTTTAGCAATCATAATAAAATTTATTGAGCACTTACTATGTTACATGTGTTATCTCATGGAATCCTCACAATCATTCTAAGAAGGGGATATATGTTTCCTCCCAATTGAAAGTCAAGGAAACTGAGGCTCCGAGACCATCATTTCTTGCCCAAGGTCACATAACGAGTAGATGCTGGAGCCTCCTGGGGTATCAGCCCTTTCTGAACCTAGAGTCCATGGGACCTTTCCCCTCACTTGTCAAATTGAGTTACAACTCTCTGTTTATGGGTTCTTGAGGGCATGATCTGGGTACGTTCACTGCCTAACCATAGTGTCTGGCATGCTATAGGTGCTCAATAAATGTTTTTTGTTTGTTTTTGAGACAGAGTCTTGCTCTGTTGCTCAGGCTGGAGTACAGTGGTGCAATAATAGCTCACTGCAGCCTCAACCTCCTGGGCTCAAAGCAATCCTTCCACCTCAGCTTTTGGAGTAGCTAAGACTATAGGTGTGTGCCACCACACCCAGCTCATTTTTGTTTATTTTTTGTAGAGATGAGGACTTGCTATGTTGCCCAAGCTAGTCTTTAACTCCTGACCTCAAGTGATCTGCCCACCTTGGTCTCCCAAAATGCTGGGATTACAGGCATGAGCCACTGTGCCTGGCCTCAATAAATGTATGTGAAGTTAGCAAGGGGTTGAAAGAGAACATTTTTCCTCATCTTGCTATTGGGAGGATTAAAGGAGATAATGGAAACAAAATACTTAACACGTGCTCAACAATTTTTTTAAATTAGCTGTATGATGGTCTTCATCTTCCTGCAGACTTATAAATAACCAGGTTTTGGGGAAAAGTCCCAAGCATAGGGAGTTGGGGATTTGTGGAGCAGAAGAAAATACAGTGTGAGAAAATTTTCAACACTCAATTGTTGAGCCCAGGAGCAAATGCACAAATCATGGACCATACAAAATCAGGCCTGGCAACAAACATTTGAAAAAATGCTCAACATCACTAATGATCAGGGAAATGCAAATCAAAATCACAATACACTAATACCTGGATGTCTGGTTCCTGGGCCACTTCTTACTGCCACCTGGTTGTCCCATGAGTATCATTTCTCTCCAGAGTGGGAGAATAACTTGCCTACCCCATCAGATTTTTCTCTGACTTCCTTCTCTACTTTCCTTTCAAGGGCTGGGGAAGAACCAGGCTCCTAAAATTTGACTTGAGCATCCATTGGTGAAGCTGCTTTCCTAGAAAAGAATTGGGTCCAGAGCCTCCCGAAAACTTGAGGTCTCTGTGTAAAGGTGGAGCAGGGGCCATCCCTCCATGAGGACGGAGGTTGTCTTCTACACGTGGCTTAGAGGTCTTATGGTTTCTTTGAGGTCACCTTTGGGCTGGATGGACTCTGGGAGGAGTCAGAAGGCTGTTGGTGATAAAGAACACAAACTATGGCAGCAACTTGTCAAGGACACCCAAGTCCTGCAAGGCTGCTGGTGGCAGCCTCTGGGGAGGAAGACTGGGCACAAGGTGGTCCCCTAAACTGATGGGCACGGGGCAGCGAAGGGATGGATGAGGGGGAATGATGGGGATGCGGGAAGTCAGTCCAGCTGCTGAGAGCATCTCTGTCCTCTCTGTGCCTCTCTTGCAGAAGGAAGGTCCTGTTGCCAGCCTTCCTTCTGTTCCTTGCATGCCCCAAGCTTTCTCCTGCTATGGGGTCTTTGTCCTGCGGTTCCTTCTGCCTAGAACACTGTCTTCCCAGATCATGGCAGGCTCCTTTGCATCATGTGAGTCTCTGCTCAAATGTTATTCTCTCAGATCAGTGAATCCAAAGTCATCTCCCAGCCAGTCACTTCCTAGAACATCCCCTTTCCATTTCCTTTGTAACTCTCAGCACTATCTGCAGGGAACTCCCTCATTTTCTGTGTGACTTTGGGCAGTTTCTTAACCTCTCTCTGTCAAATTTTTCTTATCTGTAAAATGGGCATATTAGTACCTATGGCATGAGACTGTAATGCTGATTAAGTGAGATGATGTAGGTAAGGTGCTCCGAACACTGCCTGGTATGGAGTGAGCAGTATAGAAGTGTTAACAATTATTGCTATTATTATTATTATTATGATGTTTGATCCGTTGTCCTCTATCCCCAACTAGAACGTCATCTTAACGAGGACACATACTTTGTCTGTCCTGTATTCTAATGCCTGGTACAGGGCTTGGTTCATAGTAGGTGCCCAAGAAATATTTTCTGAGTGAATGAATGAGTGAATGAATAAAAGTTCTAAAACAAACTAAGCCACAGTTTTAATGAAACCAGGCAATGGGTATTAAAAATATTGGGGTTTGGTTAGGCTCTTGGATACATACATGGAGGTAGGCACAGTGAAGGCAGGAAGCTGGGGCAACTCCAGATGCCTGTCCCTGGGGCTGGGCCCTTCTTTCAGGTAAGGAGGCAGGAGGAGAACTGAGGGTTCTCCTCAGTTCTAGGAGCATTTGCTGTCTTAGGTATGCAGTGGATCTATGATCTGGAAGAGACTCCAGAAGGAGAGGAGTGAACTCAGGAACCTCAGTTTATCCTCTGCCCACCTGCCATCTTGCAGAAGAGGAGGTCCTGAAGTCCAGCCCCAGGATTAACCCAGCATCCTGGCAGCAGGGTTGGGTCAGTCCTTCCCTGGCCCCACATCTCGGGTGTGTGCTTGGTCTTCATGCAGCATTGGTACCTTCCTAGAATTGAGCTCCTCCCTTTTCACCCTGGCGGTGGGTAGTTTAGGGGTCTATTTGGAAGATGTGACCTGAGGCTCTATACAGGAAGCCCCGTGATCCCAGAAAGGCCAAACCTTGGACTCCTGGAAGACCTTCTCAAGTGCCGGAATCCATCTGCTGACATTTGCCCTCTACGCCTTCACTGTGACCAGACCCCAGGAGACAGCAATGGGGCAGGGCCTGGAGGGGGAGGGGCCTGTGCCAGCCCAGGTCACAGGTGGTAATGGCCATGACCCCTCTGCTTCAAGTGACAACAGCAGCAACAGTAACAACATAACAGCGCTGATTTAAATATTCATAATACTGGGCCAGGCATAGTGGCTCACACCTGTAATCCCAGCATTTTGGGAGGCCGAAGCAGGAGGATCACTTGAGCCTAGGAGTTCAAGGCCAGCCTGGGCAACATAGTGCGACTCCGTCTCTTAAAAATTTTAAAAATTAGTCAAGGTGTGGTGCTGCACACCTGTAGTCTCAGCTACTCAGGAGGCTGGGGTGGGAGGATTGCTGGAGCCCAGGAGGTCAAGGCTGTAGTGAGCAATGTTTGTGCCAGTGCATTCCAGCCTGGGCAACAAAATAAGATACTGTTTAAAAAAAAAAAAAAAATGGGCCGGGCGCGGTGGCTCAAGCCTGTAATCCCAGCACTTTGGGAGGCCGAGACGGGCGGATCACGAGGTCAGGAGATCGAGACCATCCTGGCTAACACGGTGAAACCCCGTCTCTACTAAAAACTACAAAAAACTAGCCGGGCGAGGTAGCGGCGCCTGTAGTCCCAGCTACCCGGGAGGCTGAGGCAGGAGAATGGCGCGAACCCGGGAGGCGGAGCTTGCAGTGAGCTGAGATCCGGCCACAGCACTCCAGCCTGGGTGACAGAGCGAGACAAAAAAAAAAAAAAAAAAAAAAAAGGATATTTACTGAGCACTTACTCTGTGCCTGGCACTGTCCTAAGGGCTTTAAAATATTACTAATTTATTTCTCACAAAGCATATGACATGTATGTTAGATAAGAGAATCGTGGCAAAGTAAAAGTTCCTGAATTGGATAATTACATGGTGGTGATGTTGTGATTAGGAAATGCACCCTAAGAACTTCATGGTGAGGGGATACAAGGCTACAATTGCAAATGGCTCAACAAAATGAAGTAGATAGGAACGCAGGTAGATGAACTGATATGGAGAACAAATGTGTCAAAATATTAGCAATCGGGGAATACAGATAAGAGTATGCAAGTGTTCATAGATCTTGCAACTTTCTGATAGGTTTTAAAATTTTTTTTAATATAAAGGAAAACCAAAAATGTAAGGACAGCACCAATACTGTCCCCATTTTACAGATGGGGAAACTGAGGCACAGAGAAGTTAGTATTAGCCTGTATTAGCCACTGTAGAAATATCAGCTGTTTTATTATTTATATATGATGAGGCCAAGCCTCAGAGACACTGTGTAACCTGTCCACCGTCGCACAGCAAGAAAGGGGGTGTTTGACTTTGAAGGGTTCTATCTCTCTGACTTGCTAAAGTTATGTGGACCTCAGGCTGGCTTGGCTGGGGCAGGGGTGAGTGAGTGGACTCTCCCCATGCCTTCAGATGAGGTCCCTAGTGTCCTCCCAGCCTTGTCGGGCCCCTTAAGACAGGGCGAATCTTTGTGGAGCCCCTTCCCTCCCTCCCTCATTGCCCCTGCAGGAACCTCTCCTGGGAACCCTTGCAGCCCTCCCTGATCTCCCCCATCCTCTGTGCACCAACAGCCCCATCGGAGGGGCTTGACAGGGTGGGGATATTTGCCAGCAAATACAAGCTATGTGTTAAACACTCCGCCAGCAGCTTCTCCACACCCGGCAATGTTTGCTCAGCAAACATCACTAATTTTCTGGTTTCTTGGGCTGTGCTGGAGCCCCCAGAGCAAAGCTTGTTGTTTGTCAGCTCCGCTGACAGTTCCCTGTCCCCATGGTCACCAACCAGGCTCGGGGCGCAGAGTTGAGATCTCCTCCCAACACAAAGTCCCAAGAAGATCTGTGGGGAGAAAGAAGGCTTCTCTGGTTTTCTGGGACAGCATCTTTAACCGGAATTCCTCCAGTGCTGGAATTCTGGGATGTAGGAGAGGGGCTTCAATTATTTCTTGACCTTGAGTGTGTTTGGGGAGTTCTTTTCCTCCCTTCTGGTCTCTGTCCCATCCATCCTTCAAGATTCAGGAAGCCAGTTTATTCCAGTTCATATCCATCCATCCATCCATCCATCCATCCATCCATCCATCCATCCATTCATCCATCCCTCCCTCCATCCAGGTATTTTTTGAGCATCCCTTGTGTGTCAGGGAGGGCTGGGTGCTGGTGAAATAGCAGTGCATATGACCAGCCTGACCAGCATGATTTCTTGCCTTCCTGAAGCTGATATAATAAAGCAGTTAGAGGCCGGATGCAGCGGCTCATGCCTGTAATCCCAGCACTTTAGGAGGCCAAGGTAGGCGGATCACCTAAGGTCAGGAGTTCAAGACTAGTCTTGCCAACATGGCAGAGGGAAACCCCGTCTCTATTAAAAGTACAAAAATTTACTGGGAGTGGTGGCGGGTGCCTGTAATCCCAGCTACTCAGGAGGCTGAGGCAGGAGAATTGCTTGAACCCAGGAGGCGGAAGTTGTAGTGAGCCGAGATCGTGCCACTGAACTCCGGCCTGGGTGACAGAGCAAGACTCTTTCTAATTAAAAAAAAAAAAAAAGAAAAAAGAAAAAAAAAACAGTTAGTAAATAAATCAACAAGACCATTCGAGAAAGTGAAGAAAACAAATCAGGGTGATAAAGCCAGTGCTGCTAGCAAGGGTGGCCAAGAAAGACCTCCTGGAGGATGGGTTATGTGAGCGCAGCCAGTACAACTGACTTTTTTTCCCCCTCAGGCTCTGTATGGTTCAGCCTGGCACTGTTACAGGCCCTGTCTTTATTTAAAATGTTGATATCTTGTTCATCATAGATTTTTAAAGTGTAAATACAATTTACATAACATAAAATCCATTCTGACCATTTCAAAGCGAACAATTCAGTGGCATCTAGTGCATTCACAATGTTGTGCAATCATCACCGCTATCTCACTGCAGACCATTTTCATCACCCAAAAAGGAACATCTTATCCACTCAGCAGTCACTCCCCAGTCCTCCTTCCCTGTCCCCTGACAATTGCTAATCTGCCTCTGTCTCTGCGGGTTTGTCTATCGTGCAGTCATATAAATGCAATCTGCGGTCTTTTTGCGTCTGGCTTCTGAGTGTAATGTCTTTGAGGTTCATCCATGTGGTAGCACATGTCAGTGCTTCATTCCCTTTCATGGCTGAGTCATTTTCTTTTGCATGGATAGACCACATTTTGTTTATCTGTTTATCTGTTGCTGGACACATGGTTCATCATAATTTTTGTTGTTGTTTTTCCTTTTGAGTTTTAAAAATATCACATGAAAATTGTATCGGTCTATGGAAGAGGGTTTCAGAGAGAAGGAAACCTGAGTAAGGGCCTTGACAGGGGATTATGAGCTTGAAATCATTTTGGGGGAGGGAGCTCCAGGCAGAGGGAACAGTCAGGGGAACCCCTGAGGCAGGAATATGGTCTGGGCAGTGGAGGAGCAGCAAGAAGCCCAGACTCGCTGGAGAGGAATGAGCTGAGGGAGAGAGTGTAAGACTAGGCAGGGGTGGAGGGATACAGGTGAGGGTGACAGGTGGCTGGACCAGGTAAAGCCCTACAGGCCAGAGAAGGGAGTATGGATTCCATTCTGAGTGTGAGGGAAGCCACTGGTTGGTTTTGAGTTGGTGAAATTATGCAACTAGTTTCAGTTTGCAAAGCTCACTGGCTGCTCTGAGTAGGTGTGGACAAACAGGAGGCAGGCAGGCTTGCTGAGGGATAGTGCCAGGCATGGAGGTGAGAAACCATGGGGTGTGGGCTTGTACCAGGGTGGTGGTGATGGCAATGGACTTGGAGAGAGCTGTCAGCTGCCATATAGATTTTGAATGCATAGAGAGATGATCCATTCATCTATTCAGTTGGCAAGCAATTACTGGGCACTAACTATGTGCCTGGCAGTGCTAGATACTAGGAATATAGGCAAAAAAACCAGACAAGGACCCAGTCTTCATGGAGCTCACAGTCATTAAGCAAGTAATTACAGATATGCTCAGCTATGAAGGCCAAGGTGCAGGCATTTTGGCACTATTGATCTATGGCTGTTTCCAGAAATGGAATCCATCGCGCAGAGGAAGGCCCGCTATGTCATTGGGAGATATGCCAAAGAAAATTCTGCTTCTCTCTGATGATGCGATCAACCAACGGGTCATTCCCAGTGTCCCGCAACATGGCAGCATCCTTGGGATAAACACTTTGAAGGGGGAAACAACTGCTTTGGATGGTTGAGTTCTGAGCTGTGTTAAAAAAAGAACCAGGGACAGGGCATGATGGCACACGCCTGTATTCCTAGCACTTTGGGAGGCCAAAGTGGGTGGACTGCTTGAGCTCAGGAGTTTGAGGCCAGCCTGGGCAACATGGTAAAACCCTGTTGCTACAACAAATACAAAAATTAGCTGGGTGTGGTGGCATGCATCTGTAGTCCCAGCTACTAAGGAGGCTGAGGCAGCAGAATCGCTTGAACCCAAGAAGTGGAGGCTGCAGTGAGCTGTGATTGTGCCACTGCACTCCAGCCTGAGTGACAGAGTGAGACCCTG
Source organism: Colobus angolensis palliatus (assembly GCF_000951035.1). Classification (NCBI taxonomy): domain Eukaryota; kingdom Metazoa; phylum Chordata; class Mammalia; order Primates; family Cercopithecidae; genus Colobus; species Colobus angolensis. The sequence continues at coordinate 1,774,731 of NW_012121709.1, forward strand.
TCTCAATGAAACAAAACAAAACAAAACAACCAAAAAACAAAACACACACACAAAAACAAAAACTGGGACTCTCCACCCATCAGCTCCTCTCCCTCTCTGGTCTGTAGAGGAAATCTGGAGGCCTGCAGGGAAGCTGGAAGAGGCCCATTAGTTTCCACCAAGCCCCATTCCCTCAGCTGTCTTCGGCCGCAGCCAGCTCCTCTGCAACCGATGATGAGTCATGGCAGGGGGCTGATTTGGAAGAAACGAGGCCAGGAGACCCCTCAGCTCTTGCACAGGAGACACCCCATTAATCTTTAACAAACATGAAGTTCCATGAGGCCGGGCCCTCAACTAATGAGGCCTGGTTTCCCAGGGACTCCCCCGGGGAAGAGGAATTAACCACCAGAGGTACCCGCAAGCAGGGAGTGGGTCTTCTGAATGAGGGCGGGTTTTTCCCTAGACTTGCTCATCAGGGGCTACCCTGACAGCTCCCCCATAGACTCAGGCCATACATACTACTATTCTCTGGATATGCTTCTTTATAGACACTTCCTTTCAAAAACAGCCTTACGGAGGTGTGATTGACACAGAATAAATCGTGCTTATTTAACGTGTACAGCTGAGTAAGTTTTAATATATTATACAACCATGAAGCCATTGTCACAATCAAGGCAACAAACATATCCGTCACCTGCAAAAGTTTGTTCTTTGTAATTCCTCCCTCTCATTCCTCTCTTCCATCCCCAGGCAACCACTGGTCTGCTTTTTGTCACTACAGATGAGTTTGTGCATTTTCTAAGGTTTTATGTAAAAAGAATCATACTCCTTTCCTTTTTTTTGGGTCTGTCTTCTTTGCCTCAGCATAATGCTTTGGAGAATCATCCATGTTCATCATTGTTCATCCCATCAATAGTTCGTTTATTTGTATTTATTTTTAATTTATTTAAAATTTTATCATTATTGCTTAGAGATGGTCGTACTCTGTTGCCCAAGCTGAAGTACGGTGGTGCAACCATAGCTCACTGTAGCTTCCAATTCCTGGGCTCAAGCAATCATCCTGCCTCAGCCTCCTGAATAGCTGGGACTACAGGAGCACCCCATCACATCCAGCTAATTTAAAAAAAATTGTGTAGAGATGGGGTCTCACTATGTTGCCCAGGCTGATCTCAAACTCCTGCCCTCAAGTGATCCTGCTGCCTCAGCCTTCCAAAGTGCTGGGATTATGGGCATGAATCACCACGCCTGGCCCATTCCTTTTTATGGAGGAGTAGTATTTTGTTGTATGGATCTACCACCAGTTTGTTTATTGATTTCTCTGTATCCATCAGGACATTTGTACATCCATTCTCCTTTTCAAAAAATAAATTTATAATTTTAGAATAGTTTTAGACTTAGAAAGATTGTGAAGACAGTACAGAGACTTCCTATATAACCCCACTCAGTTTCCCTTGTTATTAACATCTTAAATGGTTCATTTGTCACAATTAATGAAACAATGTTGAAACATTGTCATCATTAACTAAAGTCAGTACTTCACTGAAATTGCCCCAGTTTTTACCCGATGTTCTTTTTCTGTCCCAGGATCCATCCAGGATCCCACGTTACATTTAGTTCTCACGTCTCCTGAGGCTCCTCTTGGCTGTGACAGTTTCTCAGGCTTTCCTTATTTTTGATGGCCTTGACAGTTTTGAAAAGTACTGCTCAGGTATCTGGTAGAATGTCCCTCAATTAGGGTTTGTCTGATGTTTTTCTAATGACTAGTCCAGGGCTATGGGCTTTAATGAGGAAGACCACAGAGCTGGATTGCCATTCTCATTACATCATATCAAGGGTATGTCCACTATCATCATGACATGTCATTGTTGGCACTAACCTTGATCACCTGCCTGAGGTTGTGTTTGTCAGGTTTCTCCACTGTAAAGTTACTCTTTTGCCACTCTTTCCATACAGTATTCTTTGAAAAGAAGTCACTATGTGCAGGCTACTCTTAAGAAGCAGGGAGTTGGCTGGACAGAGTGGCTACAATCTGTAATCCCAGCACTTTGGGAGGCTAGGGCAAGATAATCTTTTGAGCTCAGAAGTTTAAGACCAGCCTGGACAATACAGTGAGACCCCATGTGTAAAAAAAATTTAAAAAATCAGTTGGGCATGGTGCTGTGCACCTGTGGTTCCAGCTCCTCTGGAGGCTGAGGCAGGAGGATCGCTTGAGCCTGGGAGGTTGAGGCTGCCAAGAGCTAAGATCACACCACTGAGCTCTAGCCCGGGCAGCAAAGCAAGACCCTGTGTCAGAAAAAAAAAAAAAAAAAGAAGCAAGGAGTTATGCTTCACTTCCCTGAGGGCTGAGTAGCTACATAAATTATTTGGAATTTTTCTGCATGGAGATTTGCCTTTTCTCACCCATTAATTTATTATTCAATCAGTTATTTGTTTATGTCAGTATGAACTCATGGATATTTATTTTATACTTTGGTTCATAATCCAATTCTACTCTATTAATTTTGTTGCTCAAATTGTTTCAGGTTTGGCCATTGGAAGCTCTTTCAGTTGGATACTGTATCACATTGACATGTTCTCATTATTGTGTGTGTGTGTGTGTGTGTGTGTGTGTGTGTGTCTGTGTTTGAGCACTTTATTACTTTCTGGCATGACAAGATGCTCCAACCTTATTTTGTATATTTCCTCCCCCAACTCCAGAATGAGCCATTTCTCCAAGGACTCCTGGTTCCTTTTATTGGAATAGTACTAAACCAAGATCTGGGCACTAAACTGTGCTCATTGCTTCTGGGGTGTTGTGTCAAGGCCCTGTTGGCTGACAGAGCAATGAAATGTAGTCATGCACACATCTCTCTCTCTGTCTCTCTCTCTTTTTTTTTTTCCTGAGATGGGGTCTTACTCTGTGGATGAGGCTCGAGTGTAGTGGTGTGATCACAGCTCATTGCAACCTCAACTTTCCAGGCTTAAGTGATCCTCCTACCTCAGACTCCTGAGTAGCTGGGACTACAGGCATGCACCACCAGGCGTATAATAATCTACCTGGCTAATTTTAAAATTATTTTAGAGATGGGGTCTTACCGTGTTTCCCAGACCGGTCTTGAACTCCCAGGCTCAAGTGATCCTTCTGCATTGGCCTCCCAAAGTGCTGGGATTACAGGCATGAGCCACTGTGGCAGTGTCTCTCTCTATTTTTATATGTATCTATCAGTATCATATTAAGCTGAACAAGAGTTCACACCGATGTCACCAGTGCTGATGTACAATACTTGGATCATTTAGCTTCCTCCCCTTGCTTATCTGAAACTTTTCACTCCAACAATGAGAATTCTGGCTCCCACCATCTGCCTTCCATTTACTTGTTTAATTCCAGCATACATGTATAGTGGTTTCAGAATTGTTAACCCACATGCTTGTGGGAAACAAGCTTATCAACTAGAATACTGTGCTTGCATACAGTTCCTTTTGCCTTTAGTCTTTTTTTTTTTTTCCAGACAGGGTCTCACTCTGTCACCCGGGCTGGAGTACAGGCATGATCATGGCTCACTGCAGTCTTGACCTCCCCAGGCTCAAGTGATCCTCCCACCTCAGCCTCCTGAGTACAGCCTCCTGAGTCTACAGGTGAGCGTCACCATGCCTGGCTAATTTTTCTATTTTTGTAGAGACAGTGTCTCATTATGCTGCCCAGTCTGGTCTCAAACGTCTGGGCTCAAGTAGTCCACCCATCTCAGCTTCCCAAAGTACTGGGATTATAGGCCTGAGCCACCGTGCCTGGCCCCATTTTGAGTTAACTTTTGCGAATCATATAAGGTCTGTGTCTTCCATCTTCTTGTTATTATTGATTCATGTATTTATTTTTAGCTTTGGATGTTCAATTGTTCTAGCATTATTTGTTGAAACAAATGATCCCTTCTTCATTGAATTGCCTGTACCATTGTAGAAAATCAGTTGACTGTGTGTGTGTACAATCTACTTTCTTTAGAATTTAAATTTACTTTCAGAAGAAACTTTACAAACTTACCAGCATCTCTTGCCATAAATATAAGATTTTGAAAATAAAATAGAAATGGATATTATGGTTAAATACTCTGCTGTCTGCCATGATTTTGGGGCTGGTGCTGGCAGCATCATCGCTGAGGGGAGGTGAGCGTGTGTGTTAGAGAGGTGTTCAGGTGCGTCCACTCTCTGGTCCAACAATTCAACTCCTGGGTAGATATCCAAGAGAAATGATGCTTATTTGCTTAAAACATGTACAAAACTATTTATAGTAGCCCAAATTCCACTAACAGGGGGATAAAACAACAAATTGTTGATGGAATGCCATATAATTATAATACAATATTATATATAAATAAGTATATATTATATATTACAGTATTATTGTATAATATAGTTATTACTGCATACTACATATGGTTTGACTGTGTCCCCACCCAAATCTCATTTTGAATTGTAGCTTCCTTAATTCCCATGTATTGTTGGAGGGACCTGGTGAGAGGTAATTGAATCATGGGGGCAGTTCCCCCATGCTGTTCTCAGGGTAGTGAATAAGTCTCACGAGATCTGATGGTTTTATAAGGGGAAATCCCTTTCACTTGGTTCTCATCCTCTTCTCTTGTCTGCCACTATGCAAGACGTGACTTTCACTTTCTGTGTGATGATTGTGAGGCCTCCCCAGCCACATGGAATTGTGAGTCCATTAAACCTTTTTCTTTTGCAAATTGAGTTTATCAGCAGTGTGAAAACAGACTAATACAATATATATAATGTATATATTGCACTACAATATATACTATACTATATAGCATAACTTATAGCATATTATATAATACCTATTATACTACAGTAAATATGTAATAGTAATATAATAATAATATATAGTAATAAAAATGAATAAACTACTGATGCATATTGTATTAGGCTGTTCTTGCATTGCTATAAAGAAATACCTGAGACTGGATAATTTATAAAGAAAAGAGGTTTAATTAACTCGTGGTTCTGCAGGTTGTACAGGAAGCACAGTGCTGGCATCTGCTTGGCTTCTAGAGAGGCCTCAGGAAGTTTACAGTCATGGCAGAAGGTGAACAGTGAGCAGGCACGTCACATGGTGAAAGGAGGAGCAAGCGAGGGTGGGTCACTTTGAAATGACCAGATGTAGTGATAACTCACTATCAGGAAGACAGCACCAAGCCATGAGAGATCCAAACCCATGATCCAAACACATTCCACCAGGCCTCAGCTCCAGCATGGGGGACTACAATTCAAATTGAGATTTGGGAGGGGAAAAATATCCAAACTATATCACATACAAAATGGATTAATCTCAAAAACATTATGCCAAGCTGAAGAAGCCAGAAACAGGAGTTCACCCGGTATAATTCAATTTCAATGAAGTTTTAGAACCAAAAATACCAAGTCTACATTGATTGCCATTGGAACTGCACCTGGCAAGACAGAACTTGAGACAGGAATGTGGCAGGCTGCTGGGTGGAGGTGGGACAGAGGGTGATGTAATAATAACAAGGGGGAACATTTACTTAGTGTGAACTCTGTGCCAGCCACTGTTTTTTAAGACCTTGTATGTATTAATTCATTTAATCTTCCCAGTAACTTCATGAGTGAGTACTGTCACTATACCCATTTTACAGTGAAGGAAGCTGAGGCACTAGGAGGTCAGGCCACTTTCCCAAGGTCACACAGTGAAGTCAAGAAGAAGTAGGATTCACACATGGCCTATCAAGTTCCTATATTTTTCCACTTATTGTGCTGCTTCCTGAAGAAGCAAAAGGGAGACTGTTGGGGTTTAGTGGCAGAAGAAGATGGAGTTTTGGAGTCAACAAGCTCATTGGAATCCTGGCTGGGCCCTTGCTACCTGTGTGATCTTACACAAGCCTCTTAACTCAATTCCTCATGTGAACAATGGTGCTACCAGTCACTCCTACTATGTTGGATTTGGGGATGACACCCAGCATGTAGCCACAGCCCAAGGAATGGTAGTAAGAAAACAAATCATCTACATTTCTATAGCTATGCTGGGGTTGCTTTTGGAGTCATAACTAGTGAGATTACTTCTCATTTTGTGGATGTGGAAACAGAGGCTCTGAGATGAGAAGGACTTTCCCAATTTCATCTGGCTGGAATTCACAGCTTCTGGCTCCTACTGCAGTCTAGCACATCTCCAAGGGAAGTGTAGAAAACAGTGAGCCAGGAGGGGCTGCAGAGAATTCTCCCATGTCACTAATGTACCCTCCAAGATTTTCTAACAGGACAGCACAACAGAAAGAGCAGCCATAGAATGAGGTAGGAGAGATAATGTCACATGAATAAGAGGGGATATGGAGAGGTGTCTTTCATTCTTTGTTCACTTATTTATTCATTCCTATTTATTGGGTGCCACTGTCCAGGCATCAAGCCATAGACTGAGGAGGTAGTAATCCCTACCATCATGGAGCTTATGGTTTCGAGAGGGAAGTTACTCGAGCAGTTATACAAGCAAATGTGAAATTCTAGCTGTGGCAAAGTGTCACAGAGGTGAGAAACACGATGCCATGTGCATCAACAATAGGAGGGTTTGACTTGGTCGAGGAGGTCAGGGACGGTTTCTTTGGGAAGGCAATACTTGAGCTAAAATCTGAGGGAAGAGTAAACCTATGGAGTAGTCATCAGGATTGTTCATAAATATTTGATTCCTTCTCTTCGTCCAGGGACATGCATGGTAGGGTTGCACTTTCCTGCTCCATTGAACCCAAGAGTGGTCATTGCTTCAACCAGTGAAATGTGAACAGAAGCAATGGCTCACTTCCAGGCAAAAGACCTCAGAGACAGTACACATTTTGCAATATTCTCTTTTTCCTCTATCATAGTTGCTAGCAATGTTTCAGATAGTGCTTGCCCAGGGGCCTGGATCCCAGAGTGCAAATGAGAGTAAAAATGCAGGGCAGAATGCCCTGCTAAACCATGACAAACATGGAAAGCGTACAACTAAATGATGCAGTGACGAGTTTGCCATTCATTCAGCAAGTATTTAGAATGCCTACTGTGTCCCAGATACCAAGTCTAGCAGATTCATCCTAGATGGAGTGACGAAGGGGAGGGTGGTATCTGAGCTAGGCTCTGAACAAGACATAGGATGTCAGCTGCTTTAGAAGAAAGGCACTGGGGAAGGCATTTCAGGCAGGATAAATATCACTTGCAAAAGTGCGGGTATATGAAAACTATCAGCTTGTTGGAGAGACAGCTGGAGGAGTGCAAACTGAAGACAGAAAAGCAGGTGGGGCAAGGCCTTGAATGCCAAGCGAAAGAACTGGAGGCCTTTCATCTGAGAGCCATAGGGAGTCCCTGAAAAAGTTTGAGTTGAGGACAGTCATCAGAGAAGCTGTTCTTGAGGAACTGACTAGGATGCAATGCCCTATGATGGCAAGGGTCAGAGAGTACATATGGGAGCACATTTCAGGTTGGAGAACTGTTTGGAAACTGATTCTTATAAATTGCTTGGAGGAGAGAAGAGTCCTAGAGGGCTGTGATCATCGACTTAAAATGTTCAAAAAGCTCCAAGTGGGTGGGTGAGTGAGTGGGAATCATGGGTAGTCTAAGAGAGCAAAAGTGGGTTCAAAGATAGTGATGGCTGGAAGGTAGATTTGTTCCAGCAAGTAGAACTTCCTGACAATGATAGCAACTATATTCATTTTCTTTTGCTGGCTTAACAAATTACCATAAATGTAGTGGCATAAAATGACACAAATAGATTTTCTCATAGTTCTATAGGTCATAGTTCAGATGGCCTTGGCTGGTCCCCTGCTTAGGGTTTCAAAAGGCCAGAATCAAGGTGTCATCGGTGCTGCATTCCTTCCTGGAGGCTCTAGAGGGGAATCCATTAATGTAGTTGGACAAATGCAATTCCTTGCCATTGTAGGAGTGAGGTCCTCATTTCCTTGGTGGCTGTCCACTGAGGGGTTGTATTTGCTCCTAGAGGTTGCTCACATTCCTTCCCATGCTTTCCATGTGCTCCCCACATCCCCTCCACCACAAAAGCAGATGGCATTTTTCTCATGCTTCACTATGCTCAGGCAGGTGGAGACAAATTTGGTTTCTTTTTTTGCCACATCTCCCTGACTCTAGCTAGAGAAAGTTCTCTGCTCTTAATTTGTCATATAATTAGATTATATCTACCATCTGAGTAATCCAGAATAATCTCCCTTTCTTAAGGGTGAAACTTTAATTATATCTGCAAATTCCTTTTGTCATGTATTTACAGGTTCTGGAGAATAAGATGGGGGCATGATAGAATTTACTACAGCAACACAATAGGCTGCCTCAAGTTGGTAGTGAGCTACCATTTCTGGATGGCAATAAGTATTCATTCATTCACCATTCACTGGACACTTACTCTTTTTAACGTCATTCTCCTTAAATTCCATTGTGTATGTTATTAATATGGCTCCACCAGCTTTGTTTTTGTTAGTACTTGCCTTGTACTTCATTTAACCCCTTTAGTTGTACACGTTCCGTCATTTCTTTAAACAACATATAGCTAATTTTGTATTTTAACTGACTTGAGAATCTCAATCTTTTAATGGATACATTTAGACCATTTACATTTATTGTAAGTTATGTGGTTATAATTATTTCTGTCATTTTATTTCTTATTTTCTGATTACTATACTTCATTATACTGTGGTGTATGTGTGTGTGTTTCTGATTACTATACTTTTTATTTTCTCTTCCCCTTTTCCCTTCTTTGCTTTCTGTTGAATTGATTGAGATCACTGATTTCCTTTTACTGTTTTGGAAATTATATATTGTATTTTTTTTTCCTTCTAGTGATTCTACATTAAAAAAATTCTTATTTGCTTGTGCTTATTTAACACCTATTCAGTGCCAGCCTAGTTGTAGTTATGCCTTCAGTTGGCAATTCCCTTTTGAGATTGTTGGAGAAGGAACTGCTACCTTTGGAAGAAAGAAAGAATGAGCTCTAGAGTCCTCTCAGCTTTAACATCTTAGGGTTTTAAAAGTCTGTAATTCTAAGATTTTAAAATTCAGTAATTCTCACACTCTCTACATTTTATTCTAATATTCTATTAGTTTAATATTCTAAAATTCTGTGGTTCCCTGTTCTTAACATAATTCTGAAATTTCAAGGACATGAGGCACCCTATATCTAGTACTTACAAAATTAATTAGTTTACTATTCTAGAATTTTTTAATTCTGAAGATTTACTTAGGTTTTAATTAAATTAGTAGTTCAAAATTACCTAGTTAAAACTAAGGTTTTAAAATTTTCTCTTTAAAACTGAAGGTTAAAAGGAGTTTCATTTTTAAAGCTTTCTCTAGTTCTAAAACTCTGTAGTTCTAAGCTTCCTATAAAGCTAGCATTTTAGAATTTATTGGTATAATATTATATATATATAATTTTAGATACAGAGTCTCACTCTGCCACACAGGATGGAAAGCAGTGGCATGATCTCTGTTCACTGCAACCTCCGCCTCCCAGGTTCAAGCGATTCTCCTGCCTCAGTCTCCCGAGTAGCTGGGACTACAGGCATGTGCCACCACGCCCAGCTATTTTTTGTATTTTTAGTAGAGACGGGTTTTCACCATGTTGGCCAGGATTGTCTCTATCTCTTGACCTCGTGATCTGCCCACCTTTGCCTCCCAAAGTGCTGGGATTACAGGCGTGAGCCACCACGCCCGGCTGAATTCTATAATGTTAAGGTGTTATTGTTGAGTATTCTAAAATAATATGGTTCTAAATGTCTCTTGAGCTAGTTTTTAAAATTCTTTTGCTCCAAGAGTCTAAGATTCAATCTTAGGTCTCTTGCAGAATCTGCATCTGGTCTCTGCCTAGGTCTCTTGCAGAATCTTGCAGAATCTCTGAGGAAGCTGAAGCCAATCAGTCTACCTTCCTCACACTTGATCCCAGTGCAACCAGCTCTGTCCCAGGTTCTCCTGGGACTGACTAGTCCAGCTCTGGATTAAAGCCAGGCTCTGGCACCTGGCCCTGGAATAGTGCTTGAAGATCAGCAGTTTCATGTGGCTCCATCACAGGCCAGGTCTCCCTAAATGCAGTGAGGCCTGGTTCCCCTGGACCCATGAGCCCTCAGTATCATGGAGGTACTGAGCAATTTAATGAAGTGGCCAACATCTGGTTGATGATGGGTCCTTTACAGAGTATGACACAGGACCAGTAAGTTGTGCTGAGAGTTGCTTAGATGGCAGGTTCTTGTACCTGGTGTAGATGGAGATATGACATGTTTCTTCTACAGCCCTTTCCACCTTTCCTATTTTGAAATATTGCCTGGAGCCAGTCCTTGCTAAAGGCCAATTTTCTTCTCCATCTACCTACAATTTATGGTCCTTCCAGATTGCTATCTTTGCTAGGTAATAGAGATGAGTGAACAAGGTAGGTGATCATCTTGGAGCAAATAGAGAAGTCAAAGCAATTTCTTCTCATCCTACCAGTTTCTTCCTTCACATTCCTTACATCTCTTGGAGAAAGCATATCAGGCAGGAGTTTTTCAGTTGCAAAATCAGGAACCCCACTCTGTCAGTTAGAATTATACTTCCTTGAAATGCAAATACAGTAGCTTAAATAAGCAAAGTGTTTATTTTTCGTAATTATTAAGAAATCCAAAGATAGGCATTGCGCTTGTAATTCAGGCAGGAAAAAGGCAAAAGGGCAAAGAGCTTTCTTTTAGGGTCTTGTCTTTTTATTTGGGAATGACATTTCTCCCAAGGAGTCATTGCCCAGAACTGGGTCACATGGCCACTTAGAGCTACAAAAAAGTACAAACAAGTGTTTCAGAGAGCTGCATTGCTATATGAAATGCCAATAGCATTGGAAAGGGAAAATGAATTCTGATAGGTGACCAGCAGCATCTGCCATACCAATTAAAACTTATGTAACTGGTAAACAACTCTGGGTATATACAGGCTTCAGGCATAGCTGGATCCAGGGGTTCAATGTTGCTAGATATAGTGGTTACTCTTTGTGGCTCCATTCTTGGTTGCAAAATGGCTCACAGGCTGGGTATGAACCCAGCACTATAATCCCAGCACTTTGGGAGGCCAAGGCTGGAGGATCACTTGAGCCCAGAAGTTCAAGACCAGCCTGGGCAACATAGGGAGACCCCATCTTTGTTTTAAAATAAAATAAAACAACAACAACAAACAATAACAACAAATGGCTACCAGAAGCTGCAAACTGATATTACGTTAGTTTAGCAATCCCAGGAATTGAGAACACTCTTTTTTTTTCTCTCTCTCTCTCTCTGATAGTTCCAGCAAAAAGTCTAGACTTGAGTTTCATTGTCCTGGCTTGGATCACATGTCCATCCCTGGATAATCCATTATGCCTGGGGACAGAGCTTGTAGTAGAAAATATACTCTGATTGGCCACGGTTGGGCAATGTCTCTCCCTTGGAGCTTCAGGGTAGGGTCAGCCCCATTGAAAACATATGGACTGAGACCAGGTGAGGACCAGGCACCACAAAGGAGAAGGGATATTGGGCAGGTAAAAGTCACTAGTTCCCACTGGGGCATGTTCATGTGCTTTCTTCATTACACCAAGTCAGCATCAACAGAGGATCAGCCAAGTTATTGGACCTAGAGTCACAAGTCACAAGGTTTGGGTTTCATTCATTCATTCATTCATTCACCCATTCATTCATGTATCAAATAGTCCTTACATTTCTTGTGTGATTCAAGCTGGCCACACTCCTTTCCAATGGCTTCAGTGTCCCTTCTTTATGGGAGTAGGTACTCCCATAAAATCCCATAATTTTTAAAAGTGTGAATCCCAGCTCAGACACTTTTGTTTCATTCCAGGTTCTGCCACCTCTTTGACCTTGGGCAAGTCACTCCCCCATTTGGATCTAAGTTTTCCCCATGTCCATAATTCCACCTACTTATTGGTTGTTGTGAAGAGGGTGAATGAGATCATGAATATGACGCATGTACCTGGGTTCTGGGCTATAGTTAGCATTTCCTGTCTGGTGGCTATCATCATCATCATCATGAGCAGCAGCAGCATCAGCAGCAGCAGCAGCAGCAGCATCAACATTGTTACCTGTCTCAGGACCCTGGCCAGGAATACTTTCATAGAATTGCAAAGCATCTCAATCAAAAACAAACCACCAAACACCAAAGTTCAGTACCCCCTGTCTACCCTTGTCCTGCTCCAATCACCCCCCCTTTACCAGTTTTTCCTGGGCCAAGAAAAGAGTCTCCCTGTCCCAGGATCTCTGGGGACGGTACACTGACCCCTTCTTTAAATTCATTTCCCTCAGTGTTCCAGGCCCGTCCCTGTTGGAAAAAATGACTCTCACAAAAGATCCCTCAGCAGCAATTATCTAAATGGGAGGCTGCGAGGGGGAGAACCATTTAGAATCCACTTCATTGCAGGATTAGCTAATTAATTAACGGTTTCACTGACAACTCGTTGGAGAAGTGTATGTTAAACAGGAGCACAGTGGGGCGTGATTTATAGACTCTCACACCCCCCCACCATCCCTAGCCTCTCCACCCCGGCTCCCTCCTTCCCACCCACCCCACAGCCCCCACCCTTCTGCTCACCCTCAGAGCAGGGAAACCTGTGGGGACCCTCTTACAAGCTCCCTCTGGACTTCCAGGTCTGGGCTGCTGGCCGAGGGGGACCCCGTGGAGATGACAGAAGGGCAACTGATGAGGGGGTAGGCTGGGGAGACAGGAGACAATGAAGAGATAACAAGAGGGCTGAGGCCCAGGGGTGGCTGCATCTGCCCCTTGCCCCCTGCCCAGAGCCCCTCCATCTGTACCCATCCCGGCACGTGGGGCCCTGTAGGCACCTGCTGGCCACTGCTGTTTCCTTGCTCCTAGAGTTCAGGGCTTTCCAGAGCCCCACTCTCTGCTTGGAAGAGACAGCACTGCTCAGGGAGCCCAGAGACTTGGCTTTGCCTTTCTTTTGGGAAGGGGGTTTTCAGAAGACGTAAACTAGACTAGAAACGAAGGGCAGGATGTCAAAATAGGACGAGGAAAAGGAGAAGAAGCCAGAAGTGAGGATGATGGACAAGAAGCCAGTGGGAACATCCTGGACGAGGGTTTCTCAAAACACATCCCATGGGCCACCTGCATCAACATCAATGCAGTGGCACATGAAACACACAAATTTCTGACCCAGACAGATTTCATAGCAGCCCAATATCAAACCCTGGTATGGGGGCTGAGTATCTGACTTTTAACACCCCGATTCTGAATGCCATGGATGTTTAGGAGCCTGACTTAGGGCCAGGTGCGGTGGCTCACGCCTATAATCTCAGCGCTTTGGGAGGCCGAGGTGGGTGGATCACTTGAGGCCAGGAGTTCGAGACCAGCCTGGCCAATATGGGGAAACCCTGTCTCTATTGGAAAAAAAAAAAAAAAGTAGCAAAAGAAATCAGCCAGGTGTGGCAAAGTGTGCCAGTAATCCCAGCTACTTGGGAGGCTGAGGCAGGAGAATCACTTGAACCCGGGAGGCGAAGGTTGTAGTGAGCCAAGATCACAACATTGCACTCCAGCCTGGCCAACAGAGTAAGACTCCATCTCAAAAAAAAAAAAAAAAAAAAAAAAAAAAAAGAGCCTGACTTAGAAGCTTGCTAAAGGAAAACAACAAATTTGCTGTATACCGAGAGCCCACATTCCAGCTTTGGATCCTTTCTGCTACCAATGAGGTTCTAATCTCGGCTTCAGGGGAGCTGGGGGGAATATGGGAGCCCCGAGGCTGCAAACAAAACGTTCTTAATGTAGACAAGTATTTTTCTGGGGAGAGGGTCTGGAGCTTACATAAGGCTTAAAGGGGAACATAACCCCAGATAAGGTTAGGCATCTTCCAGTTAGCTTCTCTGAGCTTCAATTTCTTTGGCTGCGATTCTAGAAGAATCACCTCCATCTCACACACCATAGGAGAATGTGAGCAAAAACACCAGCAGAGATATACGTGCTCTCCAACGCAAGGCATGAGGTGCCCCAAAAGGGATCCTCTCGCCCTATCCTGGGAGGATCCCATTTTTCAGTTATTAGGGGTTTGGTCAGCAGCACCTGAGAGAGGAAAAGGAGGAGGGAACCTGGGCTGAGTCAAGTCACCCGGGGAAATTCTCCAAGGAGGAATGCATCACAGGGGAATGAATGGGAACCACCTTGCCAGGGACTCCCAGGGACAAGGGTGGATGGGAGAAAAGGGGCCACACCGGCCAGAGCCCAGCATCGAGGCATCTGGAAGGGAAGGAAAGGAATTCATGGTGCCCTGTGCATCTCCATTTTATAGATGTGTAAACAGAGGCATTACGAGATTAAGTGATAAAGCCAGTAAATAATGGAGTTCCATAAGTGTTAGATACATTATAAACATTCAGCGAATGCTTGAATATCATAAAATATATATCAGAAGATTAGAATAGTTTCTGGCACATAGTAAGGGCTCAGTAAATGTTATTATTATGCATCATGTTTACCTATATGCATAGCCCCACTAGATGGCTGACCCATTTACTGGTCACAATGGCCGCCTAAGGTAGCTAGTGTAACGTTCTCTGCTGCATAGGGAGGAAACTGAGAAGGTAGGGGACTGATTCTCTTCTAAGGTCACACAGCCTAACCTTGGTGGAGCCTGTCTGAGTGTTTCTCTCTATGTGAAAGGACAGGTGAGGGGTCCCAGCCTGGCCTCATTGGGCACCCCAGAACCCATAGACCAGAACTGTGCTGCCAGGGCTGACATTGTGTGACCTTGAGGCCAGCTTCTCTCCGTGTCATCTGTGAGACCCCTTCCAGTCCTCTGGTTTTGAGCGTTTTTTGTTTTTTGTTTCTTGTTTTTTTTTTGAGACGGAGTCTTGCTCTGTAGCCCAGGCTGGAGTACAATGGTGCCATCTTGGCTCACTGAAACCTCAGCCTCCCGGGTTCAAGCGATTCTCCTGCCTCAGTCTCACGAATAGCTGGGATTACAGGCACGTGCCACCATGCCTGGCTAATTTTTGTATTTTTTAGTAGAGACGGCGTTTCACCATGTTGGCCAGGCTGGTCTC
>NW_012121709.1:1790830-1847630 GCF_000951035.1 Colobus angolensis palliatus
GGAGGGGAGGGAGGCCACCGGGGAGGGGGACGGACGCAAACTGGATGGGGGAGCCTGGAGCAGGGCGTGGGGGCGCAGGCTAGGAGAGGGGGCGCTCGGAGTAGGCGGATGGGAGGGAAGAAGGGGGTGCACGGGCTGGGAGGGGTGGGGGGCTCTTGCTGGTTAGAAGGGCTGCCGCGGGCGCCAGCTAGCTGCAGGGCGGAGGGACTTGGAGGCTGCCTGCCCACCCCTCTGTCTTCGGGTCTCTGATTAGCCTCCTTCATCTGTTCTGTCTCTGGCTTCTCTGCCTCTTCCCCCGATCATCTCTCTCCGTCTTTCTCTTGCTGTCTCTATCCCTGTGTCTATTTTTTCTTTACCTCTGGTTCTTCCTCGCTTTCTCTCTCCGCCTCTGATTATTTGTCTCTCTCCCTCTCTCGCCATCTCTGTATCTATTTCTTCTTCTCCTTTCTTTCTTTTCTTTTCTTTCTTTTTTAATTTAGGGGCTTGCACACACGCGCGCGCACACACACGCCTTTCACCTGCTCCTCCATGGTGGCAGAAATCAGACCCACTGTACAGATGGGGAAGCTGAGGTTCAAAAGATACACCCACCCAGCGCCCCACTGTGATTAGAGGCCCTCTGACTCCTGGGCCTTTGCACCCATCTACAGGAGAATGGCCAGACCTGGTTGGTGAAATTGAAGTACCCCCACTACCACTCAAGGTCAGGTCCTCTAGGCATGGAAGACCTATCTGAGGAGGGACCTGGTAGGACTTCACAGCCTCCCAGAGGACACATCCTGCTCAGGTGACCTCAGCCAGGGTCCTAGCTCCCAACCAGTCCAAACCCAAGGGACCTTTCAGAGGTGCCCCCATCACCTTCCCCAAAGACGAGGCCACAGCTGCATTTGAATCCTCTTCCAATGCTGGCAAATTACCTTCTGCACTTAGCCTGAGTTACTTATACAGCAAAGTGCCCTCAGGCCCCAGACTCTGGGCCTGGCTGGGGAAAACAAATAATGTCCATGCCCAGACAGTACTTACCATATGCCAGGCAGCATTCTAGGGAATCTTTAACTCATTTTCATATCTACTTTAAGAGGTTACTGATGTTATCCCCATTTTTCAGATGGGAAAACTGAGGTACAGAGTGTTTAAGTAACTTGCTAAGCTTACACAAAGCTGGTGGTATATACTGATGGCATAAACAAGGTAGATTTGGTTCTAATATGTATGTGTATATATTTATAGGGGCAAATACGGATACATATGTATATGTGTGTGATATATATGTAAATATCTCTATAGATGGATATAGACATATTCGTGTGTGTGTTAGTATTGTTATTGTTATTGTAGTCACAGTTTTTAGGCTTAATCTGTTTGAAAAATGGACTGATTCTTGAGCACATTTCTGTTCCTCTAAGGCTTTGTGATCTTTTTCCCTACAGGGGCATTGGGAATCTGGGGAATGGACCTGTAGGGCCCTGTAGAATTTGTATTTTTCCACCTCTTGATCTGGTGAGCAGCTAAGAGAAGCCTCTCTTCTCCATTTCCCCAACCATGCCGGCTCCAAGTGCCCCCTAGGCCAGGCCCTTGAAGGAAAAATCAAACCCTAAATTTGAAGGTCACCGAAGCTGTCCCTCCACTCCCTGTCAATTTACTAAGAGAGGGCTAGAGGAAAAGTAACCCCTTCACAACAATGTCCAGAGACGTGTGTGTGGCCCTTGGTCATGGAACCAAAATGGTTCTATTATCTCATGTAATCCTTATAACAACAAACGAAGACAGGTGCTATTAGGATTTCAAAAAAAAGGTCTACTCTAAGCCCCTGACTGATGAGGATCTCTAGGTGACTTCTCTGTTCTCTGCCCTCTGCTCATGCCAGTATCAGTGAAGCATAATGAGAAGTTACCTACTGCGTCCTAATGAGTCGATTTACCAGTCTGTAAAATGGGCATAATGTTGTTGCTTCTCCCTGGGGCCTTGTGAGGATTAAATGTGGGGAAGCAGGTGCTTCAAGAAAGTGTAGTTTGGACTGTGTTCTCTCCTTCTCTCACCATCTTTCTCTGTCCTACCCCTCATCTGCTTATTCCTCCCAGTATCACCCATCCATCCCTTCCTCCACCTCCCCTCCCAGCTCCCCGAGTCGATATTCATAAAAATAACTAAGTTGACCAAGTGTGACCTGCAGCATCCTGGGACATTCTTCCTTTCTGGCTAGTGCCTTGGGTCTCCTGGACAGGCAGGTCCCTATGTCCCCCAGTTCCCCGTCTCGGGGACAGCTTGGTGGGACCTCAACTCACTGTCCCCTGCTCAGCTGTGGATGCCCTTCTGACTGCCCTCACCTGTCACTTGACTCTGGTCCCCCAGTGCACACAGCTGGGATGTTTGCTGGAGCCTTCTATTAGGCTGGAGCGGGATGATGTGGAGGCGGGGGACAGCCAGCCAATGTGGCTGCACAGCATCCTCCCCCTGGAGAGAGAAAGCCCCCAGCCAGGCCTGCTGTGGGTTAGATAAGGAGCGCAAGCCACACTGCTTGTCCTCTTTTTTGTAATCTCCTCCACCTCCACCCCTCCCCGCCACCGACTCCCCGACTTTTTTTTTTATGTCATCTTTATGGCTTTGGAATGATCTGGGCTGACACTGCATTCACTTAGCCAAGGGCAGGTGGGGTCGCAGGAGACAACTTATTCCTACGTGTATATATTCGTGGGGACCGATAAGGGAGCAGCCCCATCCTCTCCTCCCTAGTGGGGAAGAGAGAATGAGACTGGCTGGAGGAGAGGTTGGGGACATGGTGACAACCAGTTCATGGCAGAAAACAGATTTTGGGCACCAGAAACCCTGCAGTGGCAGAGGCCAGCTCTCAGGGAGCTGTGGCCAAACCTCTGATGGGGAGAATCATTTAAGGTCAAAAGAAGCACTGATTGGCAAAGGAACTGAGTTTTTAAACTTATATTCCCTTCCCTTCCCTTCCCTTCATCTTCTTTAGATGGAGTCTGTCTATGTTGCCCAGGCTGAACTCGAACTCCTAGGCTCAAGTGATCCTCCTGCCTCGGCCTCCAGAGTAGCTCTGCCCAGCTTGATGAACTGAATTTTATCTCTAAATATTCTTTTCTTCCTTCCCCCCTCCCTTGCTCCTTCCTTTCCTTCCCCCTCCCTCCTTCCTTCCCTCCCTCCCTTCCTTCCTGCCTTCCTTCCCTCCCTCCCTCTCTCCTCTCTCTCCTTCCTGCCTTCTCCCCTCCCTCCCTCCCTCCTTCCTTCCTTCCTTCCTCTTCATTCCTTCTTTCCTTCCCTTCCTCCTCTTCCTCCCTCCTCTTCCTCCCTCCTTCCTTCTTTCCCTTCTTCCTCCCTCCCTTCCTCAAGCAATAGACCTTGAGTTTCAGAACATGGTTTTAGTTGTTACCTGGTTCAAGCCTGGCCTGGCTTTTGCAGGCTATGTGACACTGGGTAAGTGGCTTCCCTATCCGAGCCTCAGTTTCCCGATCTGTAAAATGGAGACAGTAGCAGAGCCCACTTCATTCTGTCTTATGAGAACTAGATGAAGAAATTAATGAAAGTGCTTGGCACATAGTAAGGGCAGAATCATTGCTACCTGTTATTTTCCTAAATTATTATTTATTGCATGCATCTCATGTACCAGTGGGGCACAGAGACGAATCGCACAGCCTGTGTCCCCCAAGGTGCTCACTGACATGACAGCTCTCATAAGCAACCCCAAATTATGTTTTTAAAATAGTATTTTATGTCTAGGCAGGAATACAGATACATTCACAGCGCTCAAAAGAAAAGTGATACTGAACTTATGAAGCAGATAAATTAGGGGTGATTATTCTCATCACAAAAGGATACACTACAGGGATTCTTTAAGTGGTAAGTCCTCTAATACTGGAAGCGTGGAAGTCTTAGCTGGAGCTCTCTCTGCCCTGGCTCCCCCACAGAGCAGTTAATGGTGGTGAAATGAGAGAGCCCGGCCTGAGACAGGAACTCCGAATTTGCACCTCATCACTGACTGGTCAGGCAGCCTGAGGCAGGCAGTGTCCCCTCTCGGACTCTCAGTTTCCCCTGATGACTGGATGACTGGATGGGATCGCATCTCTGCAGTGTTCCTGTCCCCATCTGAGCCCAGATGACATCTTCCCTACTGGACTCTCTGCTTCCACTCCTCCCCCAGTCCCTTCTTCATATCACAGCTGCAGGGATCTTCTAAAAGCCCAAATCAGTTTCCCCTACATAAAGCCCTCCAGTGGCTTCCCCTTACCCTCAGGACCTTACCCTTACTTCCAGCCCAGCTCATCTCATCTGCTCCCCTTTCCACCTTGCTCCTGTACCTCCAGCCACTCCCGTGCATTCCTACCCCAGGGCCTTTGCACTTGCTGGTCCTTACTGGAACTTTGCCTCAGGCCCCTTGGCTCTTTTCTTGTTACTAAGTTTCTAGTTGAAATGTCACCATCTCAGGATCCCCCATCTAATAGACATCTAGTACTCACTGGATCATTTTTGTTTTATCTTTATTATCTTAATTGTACTTGGCGCCGATATAATCATGTGTCTTTGCTTGTTTAATGTCTTTCCTCTCCCAAGAATGTCAGCCAAGGACAGAGACTGGGTCTGTCTTCACTGTTGGCTTCTCAGCACCTTACATGGGGCCTGATGCTTAGAAGGGGTTCAGCAGGTATGTGCTGAAGTCATCATTGGACTTCAATGTTTCAATATGCTCATTTTAGGTGTGTTTAAGTTTTGTGCAAAGGAGTGAGTGATTGGTTTCCTAACTTTTGGAAAGTAAAGATGGTGTGAATCCAGTCATATAGAACAGTCTCCTTGATGCACCTGCGGTCAGGCTGGTGCTGTCTTGGGTCGAAAGCAAAGGAGTGGACTCAGAACCAGCCCTGAGGGGACACGTTACCCTTGGGTGCAAATAGCATAAGGATCAGGGGCTGCTCGCCACAGATACTGTGATGGAAAAGGTCACCGGCAACTGGCCTACATGGCTTCCACATCTTGGCCACGTGGTTCTTTAATTATTTTTATTTTCATTTATTTGTTTTGAGACAGGTTCTTTCTCTGTCACCCAGGCTGGAGTGTAGTGACTCAATCATGGCTCACTGTGGCCTCGAACTCCTGGACTCAAGTGGTCCTGCCACCTCAGCCTCCCAAGTAGATGGAACTACAGGTATGTGCCATCACACCTAGCTAAGGCTTTTTAATTTTTATTTTAAAAATTATTATTATTATTATTACTGTATTGTTTGTAGAGATGAGGTTTCACCATCTTGCCAGGCTGGTCTCGAACTCCTGGGCTTAAGGGATCCACCTGCCTCAGCCTCCCAAAGTGCTAGGGTTACAGGCGTGAGCCACCACTCCCAGCCTTTATTTGTATTTTTTTTTTTGTAGAGACAAGATCTCACAATGTTGCCTGTCTTGTCTTGAACTCCTGGCCTCAAATGATCCTCCTGCTTCAGCCTCCTGAGTTGTTGGGATTACAGGCGTGAACCACCACACCCAGCCTGGCCACATGGTTCTGTGGGTGACTTTAGTCAACCAAGACAGCAGCAATGCAAAACAAAATGAAGGTGCTCAGAGAGACACATGCGACATGCCGAGGAGCCCTGGAGGAAGGGGAGAATAATTCTGATGGGAGAGATCTGGAAGGATGAGGCTGGAGTGAGATGGAATGGTGCAACAGCAGGCAGGGGATTGGGCTTCCTGGTACCTGGTTCGGGGAGGGGAGGCTGGGTCTTTTCTTTCAGACTCCTCTTGTTTGGAATTGATTCTGATACTCTTAAAAGATGGTTCACCTGATCCCCTTGAAATGATCATACTGAAGTAGGTGCCAGAGGGGACAAATAGTTACCAAGAACTTACCATGTGCTGGACCTACATAAAATATTTTACCTGTGCTGTTTGACCTAATCTTCACATTGGCTGATGCCAGCCAAGTTATTGTATTCTCGTTTCAGGGATTCGGAAACAGGCCCAGAGACGTTGTGACTTTTCTAAGCACACACAGCAAATAAATGCTGAGACTGGAATTTGAACTCAAGCCTGCCTGGTTTTGGAGCCAGTGCTTGCCGGAGACATCAAGATGTCTCCTGAATTCAGGAAGGGAGGAAGGGTGATGCTGGGTGCTGTGAGAGCAGGGATAAGATTTAGGAGCAGAAGATACAATGAAGAGGGGGTCATAGGTGGGGATTCAGAGGTGGAAGGGAAGAACATTCTGGTCCCAGAGAAGACTCCTGCCTCCAAGCTCCCAGCCCCACTCCACCCAGCCCTCTCTGCCCCTGGCCTGGAGCAGCCCCGGGTGGGGGATGTGGGGAGGAGAACTAAGCATCATGTAATTGCCCTGGCTCTTCTGTGAAATTTGTTTCGGGACACATTAGTTCCAGTGAATTTAGCCGAACAGCGGGGAGCCCTGAGAAATGATTTGCAATTAGCCGCGGCCCCCCATTGGGATGCGAGGCTTGGGCACTGAGTGGGGAATGGCCAAGGGGGTGCAGCCGCCACCCAGTGCCCGTGGAAACGCCAGCAAGCAGGCAGGAGTGGCTCAACTGGTGAGTTTCAGACCTGACATCTCTCTAAGCCTGGTGGAGGCTGACAGGGGATGAAGTAGAAACATTTGACCCCCAAACTGTCAAGGCCAAGACTTAGCCAGGCCAGAGGGGCGTTCGAAATGATCAAATCCAATTCTCCTGCTTTGCAGAGGGGATGCAGGAGGTGGGCATTGCACATGTTCGCCTCTGTGGGGATGGCTCCTGGAGCGTCTCCTTGTAATCACTGTGCCCCTCTGTGTCCCCAGCACTGTGCCGGGTATTTCTCTAGTTATAAATCCTCCCCAACTCTCAGGGAAGCAGGGAGATGAGGCCCATTTTGCGGGGAGGGAAATGGATGCCCAGAGAGATGAAGGGGCTCTTGCCAGGTTAGCTGGAATGTGGCAGGAGGAGGACTTGAACCCAGGTCTCTTGGACTCTCTGCATCATTACACCTGCTTCCTATCACGGCCTCTAAGGGGAGGCAGAATGGCAGTCATTAGGGCCCTGAAGCCAGGCACACCTGACACAAGTCCCAGCTCTGCCACTTTCTGGCCTTGTTACCTTGCACAGGTCACTTCTGCTCTCCGAGACTCAGTTTCCTCATCTGAAAAATAAGAATGCGCTACCCATGTGATAGTGTATCTTCTAGGATTGAATGAGAATATAAAGTGTTATGGCAGTGGGAAGAGCTCAATCAGTAACAGCCATTACTATTACTGTCATTGATTGATTGATTAGAGACAGGGTCTCACCCTGTCACCCAATCTAGAGGACAGTGGTGTAATCATATCTCATTGCAGCCTTAAACTCCTGGGCCCAAAGGATCTTCCTGCTTCAGTCTCCTGAGTAGCCAGGACCATAGGTGTGCCCCACCATGCCTGGCTGATTTTTAAAACATTATTTTGTAGAGATGGGGTCTCACTATGTTGCCCAGGCTGGTCTCTAGCTCCTGGCCTCTAGTGATCCTCCTGCTTCTGCCTCCTTAATTGCTGGGATTACAGGCTGGGATTTCCCCATGCCCACCCATTACTGCTATTGTTATTATTGCATCCTGATCAAACTTAACTGTAGAGGGGAGAAGGGAGTGGAGAAAGATCCCGTGTTCCCAGGAGGTGGCTGCTTGCCCACATATATAGCCTTCCCAGCTCAGTCAGTACCCTCTGTCCTATTCATTGGGTGGGCATGGAGATGATCAAGACATAGTCCTGGCCTCACACAAATGCTTCTGGAGTAAGCTGAGCAGTTGCAGCTATGGGCCTTCACGGCACACAGAGGTCTCGTTACTGGGTAGTTAGGGAGGGCACCTGAGGGGAGGTGACTTTGTCCCCGTATGATCCCTATTATATTGGTGGATCCCCATTGTACAACCCCAGGGGGCGCCCTTCACATTGTGTTTGATGCCAAGCAACACAGTGACTGGGATTTTGATAAAAATGGCAGACGCTTGCCATATGCTAGACACTATTCTAAGCACCTTACAAATTTTATTAGCTAATTTACTCCTCACAGTAATATTACCAGATAGGCCCTATTATAATTCTACTTTTCAATGAGGAAGAAAATAAAGCAAAGAAGGCTTTTACGCCTTCCTTCTCCCTGGTCACACAGCAAAAGGCATTGCTGAGACTCAACCCAGGCTAGCTGGTTCTAGAACCACCCTAACCACTACACTACCCTGCCTGCTTCCCCAGGGCCCTTTTTCCCTCCTGCTGGTCACTTGCCATACTTTGTCCTCCCCATGAATAAAGGAGGCAGGACAAGAATGTCAATCTGGGTGTGGAGTGGTGGCTCTTGTCTGTAATCCCAACACTTTGGGAGGCCGAGGTAGGCGGATCACTTGAGGTCAGGAGTTTGAGACCAGCCTGACCAACATGGTGAGATCGCGTCTCTACTAAACATACAAAAATTAGCTGGGCGTGGTGGTGCACACCTGTAGTCCCAGCTGCTCGAGAGGCTGAGGCAAGAGAGTCGCTTGAATCCAGGAGGTGGAGGTTGCAGTGAGCCAAGATTGTGCCTCTGCACTCCAGCCTGGGTGACAGAGCAAGACTGTCCCCCAAAAAAACAAAAAACAAAAAACGTTTATGTGTCACTCAGTTCAAGAAGAAAGAGCTAGACAGATGAGTCTTCATGACATGCAGAGGTCTCTGTGGGCTCGGGTGGTCAGGGAGGGCTTCTAGGAGGAGGTGGAATCATCCCTGTTACGGTGGAGGGCTTCACACTGCACAACTCCATGGGGCTTTCACCTCCCTCCATGGAGGCCAGAGAGGTAGATCTCATCTCTCTCAGGTCTACAGAGGAGGAAACTGAGGACCAATTTCCCAATGTCATGCAGCTAAAATGTAGGTTGACCAGCCCTCCTGACTTGCCTGGGGCTGTCTGGGTTTAGCACTGAAATTCCCACATCCTAGGAAATTCTTCAGTCCCTGGCAAACTGGGCTGGTTATTCACCTCATTTTTAGGGACAGGGCTGGGATTTGAACCCAAGACTGGACGACCCCCACATCCCCTTGTCCCTCTGCACCATCCTCTGCACCATTCTTTTTGAATTTGCTCCTTGTTCCTCTTCTGAATTTATCAGCTCTGGCTCCCTTGGTCCCCTGAGAACTGCCCTGTCCCATGCCTTCTGTGGATCTCCCCAGTGCCCAGGGCTGTGCTTTCTCTCCCTCCAGTGCCTTATCTTCCCTTGTCTTCTTGTGGAAGAAGAGATAAAAGTAATTCTTATGGCCGCTTCTCCACTGGCGACGGCCAGCCCCGTCCCCCTCCTGCTGCATTTCCCTGGTCCGGCCAGATAAAGGGTTAGGCCTAAGCACATGTCATTTTCTTTGTGTGAAATCAATATTCAGCAAAGTTTATCTGCCCGACATAGCAGGAAGTGCTAATTTCATCCGCGTCAATTATTTTGATGAATGTTCATAATGCCCGGGGTGTGAGTAGAAGATAAAAGAATTACTGGAATAACGCATACGTACTCCTTGCACACACACACACATGCTTGCCCACGAGTTCACACTGGGGCACACACAGACCTGACCAGGGGAAGGTGTTGATTGACAGCTGCCCTGTCCTTCTCAGCTGCTGATGGTTCAAAACATCTCCGAGAGAGGGATCAGGAGGGGGGATTCGTGCGAGAGTGTTATCAGTCCGTGATTTTTAGGATAGAACAGAGGTTCTCAACTAGGGGGCGATTTTGACCCCCAGGGGACTTTTGGCAATGTCTGGAGCCATTTTTCGTTGGGGAGGGGAGGGCATCTGGTGGGTAGAGGCCAGGGTTGCTGCTAAACATCCTGTAATGCCCGGTACAGCCTGAAAACAAAGAATTCTCTCGTCCACACTTCAGAGGTGTTGAGGCTAAGCGATTAGAATGGAGTTTTTAAAAATTTTACTTTTAAAGCATTTCTCTGTAAATGTATGTTTCTAATTTCTAGCAGTACTGGCAAGAAAATATCTGTGGGTTTGCACATATAGTTCTAAGATAGGATGAAGAAACAAGAAATCAGATGCTAAATACAAGTAGAGAAATATTTTTACTTAGGTAGTTCCACCTCCTGGTGATTCCCTGTGAAATTTAAAAAGATATGGTAGAATAAAGACAAATCTGAGTTTTAAAAACTGACCTGGTAGAAATTCTCATGGGCTATAAGCCATGGGCCAAGCTGTAGTCAACAGAATAGGAATGCTAAGAATGAATTCTGGAGGGTCTGAGAGTCTGTCTTGGATGTGTGTGTGTGAGGCTCTGCTGGTGAGGGGACCAAGACCCTTGGCCTGCCCCTGGCATCCTGCCATGTGTGAGTGGAGGCAAACGTCACCCCATGCATATTTGTCATTGCAGGACATGTACACAGACAGGAGGACCCCTGCCTTCTACTTAGAAGCAGCTAAATTTGAGCATCTTATTGGACAGCACGTCTTAAACTCTAACGTGCTCAGAGATCACCTGGAAATCTTATCAAAATGCGAAGTCTGATTCGGCAGGTCTGGGGTGGGGTCAGAGATGTTGCATTTTTGATCAGTTTAGTGCAGGAAGCCAAATGCTTTTTCTATAATTCTGGTCTAAACTACATGTCATAGATGAGGTGCTACAGGCTATGTGGTGCTGGGATTTTTCTACCTTTCTTCATGTCAGCCTCCAGAACCTGTGAAAAACTCCTCGCCTTCTAACAAAAGTCAGCAGCACATATAAATATATATGTATATTTTAAACAAATGTATCTGAAGATGCCCCTTCTAGGATGAAATGCTGCATGTCGATCACATAATATATGATGTTGTGAGCAGATGTCATGATATTATATGATAAAATATTATGAGCAGATGATATGCTATTTATTATAAGCAGGTGATATATGACGCCATATTATGGTTATGGATGATGATGTATTGTGTATCCTGGCATATGTGGGAGATTATGTATTCACACGCTCTGGCACAAAGAGTCTGATTTAAGAACTTCCTTCAACTCACCTACCTCTGGCTCTGCCAATCAAAGTCTCTCTGCTGAGTGGGACAGAGGATCAAAACTCGTCAATCCTTAGGACTAAGCCATGTGTGGATTTGAGATTTCTGGGGATTTTAGGCCCATAGGCCACGAATTCTGAATATTCTGCAACCTGCTCAGGGCTTTAGGTCTGCAGGAGCTGGTTCTCAGATCCATTTGTAGCATGAATAACATTAAGAATAAAATTTCTGCAAGCCAGTGGCCGGTCCAAGTCATGTAAAGAAAAAGCTGGATATACTCATGATCTTGAAACTAAATTAAAATAAGCAAAAATGGAATCAAGAGGGAATATCTGAAAGTAATAACAGGAACCCTTCAGAGTTCATTTCATCAAAGCAACCATCAGGTGAATACCAATGCAAATACTCTGTAGATAAACAATCACTCCTTGCCAATTTGGAGGGAAGGAGAGAGCAAAGAGGAGTTTGAATGAATAGCAGGTCTGAAAACTAAATATCCTCCAATCAATAAAAATCCATTTCCCGCACATCAAATTCTAAGTTCTTGCATTTTTAAATGCAGAGATGAAATTCACTGGTAATTAACAATTGCAGAGGCAATAAGGGGCAGCACCTTGGGGTGCAGACTCTGGAGGCAGCCGGCCTAGGTTGAAGTCCAGGTTCTACCATTTCCTGAGTGGTGACCTCAGGCAGGTTGCAGAACCCTTTGTGCCTCTATTTGCTTGCCTGTAAAATGGGCATAATGGCAACTTGTCTCAGGAGGTGGTTATGGGGATTTAAGAGACACAAAGTGCTTGGGGCAGTGCCTGGCATGCTGGAACCACTCAGCAAATGCCCAATTTTTATGTTATTACCAATGAACCTATCTACCCAGCAATGAAAGTGCTGCACTCCTTAGACAGTTCCTCTGCTGAAGAAGCCGAAATGCGCTCCCTGAAATCTAGCTTCAACATCAAAAGTGTGCCCAGTGCACTGCTGTTGTCGGTGGAGTGGAGGTGGACCTTCCCCCAGTGGAACTGGCATTATTGTCAACGGTCAACTGAATGGAGGCTTTGGTGACTTCAGGGTCAGTGAAACACTGAAAATTTGTGTTGACAATGACTTGATATTAATTACACTTCCCATTCATAAAGTCGCTATTAAAAAGAAAATAATAACCCAAGAAACTTAGGAGAAAGGGCTAAGCCACAAGCCATAAGCTTAGGAGAAAGGGCTCTCTTACTGATTCTCACTAAAGTGGATATGGCTACCTTTGATGACCCAAAAGAGTGATCTCTTTTCATCCCCAAGCTCTCTGTCCACCTTGTTCCACTTCCCCTGAGGCTCAGCCCCATAGGTGGCTTGGTTTTCATCCAAAGCAGGATTGTTCAACCTTGGAACCATTGGTCTTTTGGGTCAGGTGATTCTTTGTCACAGAGGTGCTGTCCTGTGCATTTTACGGATGTTTAGCAGCACCTCTGAACTCTACCCACCAGATGCCAGGAGTGTCATCTCCTGTGTTGTGATACCCAAAACTGTCACCAGACATTGTCAAATGCTCCCTGGGGAGGTAAAACCATTCCCAGTTAAGAACCACTGATCTAACGACTCTCAGGGTCCTCAGGGGGCCTGCCTACTATCTTTATGGGGACCAACTGTACCCTTTCTCTGCAGGCTGAGGCAGCTAGCTTTCTCGTATGCTATTCAAAACACAGGCAGATTCATAGGCTAGGATGTCACCCAAGCAATTGGAATGGGAGGCTCTTCACACAGCACTCTCAGTCTTTGATGAGTCAACTAGATGGTAAAGGAAACAGAGAGGATGATCTCAATAAGACAATTAATAAAGGTAAATGAAGAGAGGCAGAAGGAGAAAGTGTGGTGGAGAGAGGGTGGATTTTGGAGACAGACCTCTTGGGCTCAAATCCTGGCTGTATAAACCTTGTTATTTAAGGTTTCCAGGCCTGAGTTTCCCTATTCATATGGCGAGGATACAGGTGTCAGTGAGTTCTCTGGAGATAAGTGAGATGATGTCTATAAGTTGTATACTGCAGCGTCTGGTCCTTCTCAAGTATTCAGTACTAAGAAGCTATTGTTACTAGCTTTATCAATACATATGCATACCTCTGTATCCTACAGACATTTGTGATTATATAATCATTTATATAGTTTTTATTTTATGCCCGTCTTTCCACTAGAACATAAGCACATAAAGGCAGGAGCCAGAATGGACTTTTCCACTGCGTTATCCCTAGTCCTAGTACATATTTGCTGCTCTGTATTTGCTGAATGTTGAATACACTTTCAGATGTGCCCTATACCCTAAGGGAACTGTGATTCTGCAAGTAGTTAAGTTTCTATTCCTATGTCAGGGCAGTTAGCTGGAGGTATCTACAGTGGAAATACCATCAGTCGCCCTTGTGAGCATACCCTATCTGCCAGACTCTGTACGTAGTACTCATATTGGTTATTTATTGCTGTGTGAAAAATTACTGTAAACTTACTGGCTTATATTGACACATATGTATTATCTCACAGTTCTGGGGGTCAGGGGTCTGGGCATGGCTTAGCTGAGCCGGAGTCTCCCACAAGTCTGCAGTCAGGGTGCCAGTGGGTACTGAGATCTCCGCTGGAGACTCAACTGGGGAAAGATCTTCAAAGCTCATGTGGTTGTTAGCAGGATCCGATTCCTCCTGGGCTGTTGGACTAAGGTCCTCAAGGGTGCTGCCCTCTGTTCCTTGCCATGTGGGCCTCTCCATAGGACATCATATAACGTCAAAGCCCATGAGAGAAACACTCAGCTAGGAGGACAGAAGTTAGAATCATGGAAATGATATCCCATCACCTTTGTTGTATTTATTGGTTTGAAGTGAGTCCCAGGTCTTGCCCACACTCGGCGGGGACTGGGGAGGGGAAGCATTACACAAGAATGTGGACAGTAGGAGGTGGGATCACTGGGGGATGTCTTAGAGCAGGGATGTCCAATCTTTTGGCTTCCCGGGGACACACTGGAAGAAGAAGAATTATCTTGGGTCACACATAAAATAAACACTAACGATAGGTGATGAGCTAAAAAAAAAATCACAAAAAAACTCATAATGTTTTAAGAAACTTTACAAATTTACTTTGGGCTGCATTCAAAGCCATCCTGGGCCACACGTGGCCTGTGAGCCATGGGTTGGACAAACTTGTCTTAGAGTCTGGCTACCATAGTCCCTTATAAATATTACCTTGTTAAATCCTCACCACAACCCCATGGGACAGGTTTTTGTTGTTGTTGTTGTTTTGTTTTGAGATGGAGTCTCGCTCTGTCACCCAGGCTAGAGTGCAATGTGCAATCTCAGCTCACTGCAATCTCTACCTCCCAGGTTCAAGCAATTCTCCTGCCTCAGCCCCCTGAGTAGCTGGGATTACAGGCATGCACCACCGTGCCCAGCTAATTTTTGTATTTTTAGTAGAGATGAGGTTTCACCATGCTGGCCAGGCTGGTCTTGAACTCCCGACCTCAAGTGATCTGCCTGTCTTGGCCTCAAAAAATGCTGGAATTACAAGTGTGAGCCACTGCCCCTGGCCTTGGACAGGTCTTATTCCCATTTTACAGATATGAAAAGAGGAAAGTCATGGGTGTCACAATGACATTGTGAGTCAGTCAACAATGACCAAGGAAGACAGTGTTGTCACTGTGGTACCTATGGTATTGGACAGAGTCCACATTGCTGCGGCCACTCCAATGTGCTGTGATTTTCAGCTTAATCCAACTTGAGGTGTTATATGACTGAGTTCCTGCAGAATACCATAGGCTCCAGGAGACAAAAAGCTTAAAGGATGCAGCTAGTTTAAGCATGGCCAAAACTGGGAGTTCAGGTCCCCTTTGAGAGGAGCTTGTCTCTGTCTACTCCACAGGATGCCTGGTAGGGTTGGGACATCTAAGATGTCATCAGCACTCACATGGCACCTCAGCAAGGATATTTTTCATGGCAGGGTTGGCTGCAACTGTTTGACTGGGGTCACATGTCTGGGGCTCAATTCTTGACCTTGGCTAAATTTCTTGGTCTTCCTCTATGACATCTCAGGTTCTCTTTCTCCGCACATAACCTCTCCATATAGTCTTTCTAGCAATGTGGCCAGACTTCTTACAAAACAACTCCAAGAGGGGACATTGCAAGTCGCAAAGAAGGAAGCTGGACATCTCTGAAGGCCCAACCTTGGAAGTCACACAGCATCTCTTCTAGCACATTTTGTTGGTTAAAGAGAGTCATGGGGTCAGCTCAGATTCTATGTAGGAGGGAACTGGACAAATACATGGTTACCAGGATACCTGGCTCACAGGGGACTGTGTAGGAAGAGTTAATGTAGCAGGTCTGATTATAGGGCTGGTCTTTGGCTGGCATCTGGGAACTTGGCTGTTGGAATGTTCCCTATGCTATAAGGTTGTTTTGCCAAGCCACAGACACCAACGCCAGCTTTCTTTCTGAGAATCTGGAATTCTGAGTATTGTGGCTGTCTACATGATGAGCCCCCAATAAAAACATGAGCTTTGAGTCTCAGATGGACTTCTCTGGGCAGAAACATTGCACATGTGTTTCCTCATCTTGCTACTGGATAAAGGAGCACGCTCAATGTCCCTTTCTGGGGAGGGAGGGAAAGAGCATCAGAAACCTGAGTGTGGAGCCCTCCAGATGTTACCTGATGTGCCTTTCTCTCTTGCTGATCTTACCACTGTAATAAACTACAGATGTAAGTATAACAACCTCTGTGAGTCCTAGCTAGTCATTGAATATGTGGATGATCTCAGAGACCCTTGAAACAGGGACCAACTCTCAGAAACAAGCTACCACAAATGGGTGCTACCAAGGTCCATAATGGGAATCAGGATTCCCTTTGGAGGCCAGATGCCAATATCAGGTACTGCTTAGGTCTCTGACCTACCCCACCCAACTTCCTGGAAAATGAGAGTCTAAGAGGTTTGATGAAAAGGAAGAATATGAGTACTTCTGGATACTCCCCCATAGGGGGCATTCTGCCTACCCATGGTTGAGGGCAGCATCTTTACAAAGGTGGTACCAAAACTTGAGTTGCCTCCAACCCCTGCAATCTAATCACAGTGCAGTTGATCATGGTCGTATTATTGACATGAGCAAAAAATAGAAAACAGCTTAATGTCCAACAGTAGAAGGCTGGTTAAGTAAATTATGGTACATCCATCAGATCTGTTCACTGAAGTGAGGTTTATGGAGAGTTAATGGCAGGGATGTGCTTATGATACATTACTCAGTTTAAAACAATTAAATAATTGCTTAAATGTGATATTATCACCATGGATCTCTGCTGATGTCATTCTAATTAATTAATTAATTATAATTACCTCTTTCCTACCAGGCTGTGAGCTCTTTCAGGTGGAGATTTTGATTTGCATTTTGTGTTAATAGCAAACATTTATTGGGCACTCACTATGTGGGTGGCAGGTACTCTGTTAAGTATTTGACATGGTTTAATCCTCATAACAGCTGTGGTAGAGTGACTGCATCAATGGCCCCATTCCCTGTATCCCCCTACTTTGAAATGTGACTTTGTAATTCCTCCCCTCAAGGGTTGGAGCTGGTTTCCCTTCCCCTGGAGGCTGAGCTGGCCTTGTGACTTGTTTTGACCAATAGAATGAGGCAGAAATGATGACATGCTAGTTCTGAGCCCAGACCTCACAAGAGACCATCTAACACTTCTGCTCTCTCTTGGAGCCCTGTCTCTGAAATGAGAACAAGCCTTGTCTAGCTTCCTGGAAAATGAGAGACCATGTGGAGCAGAATAGTCATTCCAGCTGAGTCAGCCCCCAGCCAAGCCACCAGCTGATTTTAGAACTGCTCAACTGACAATAGACTTAAGGACCATGATAAATGGTGATTGTTGTAAGCAATTGAATTTTTTTTTGAGGGGGAGGGGTGTTGGGGTTTGTTACACAGCAATAGCTAACTGATACAATAGTCCTAGGAGGTAGGCTCTACTATCCACATACCAATCTGAAAGTTTCAGAGGCATTAACTAATTTGCCTAAGGCCATGAAGCTAATTAATGCTGGAGTGAGGATTTAAGCTTAAGAAGGCCAACTCCAAAGTCCTAGCTCTTACCTTCTACACATACTGCCTCTGTATTTCCATGACAGCACAGGACTTGGCATGTAGTAGATGCTCAGTTATTGTTACTTGAATGGATGTTTTACTATTCATTCTAAATTTTAAGCAGATCTTTACCAAAGTATTAACAATGGAAAGCGCTGAGTGGAGGAATCATGAATTTAAAAAAAATTAACTTACTTATGTATTTGCTTTAAAACAAAAACCCACAAAAATATTATTTACAAAAAAACAATACACAGAGATCAGAAGAGTGGAGGACATGGCTGGTTTTGGGTAGGTCCGGAACTGATAATTTCTTCTACAATGTTGTCAAAGCCAGGTGGCAAGTCTTACTTTTCTGGAGTCTTCCCAGTGCTCTGCTGGTCTCATGCAAAGGCCAGATTCCCACCCCAGCCTCTCAAATTCTCTGCTTGAGGGAGCAGAAACCAGCACGCTATTTCCTCACACATCCAAGAGCATCCTGAGAAATCCAAACACCAGGGCGTTTTCCTATTAGTTTTTGTTGCTCTATTTTTTCAAATAAGGGAATAGCAAATGTCATATAAATTACACAATTTAGTACAAAATGTAGTTTAGCCCCAAAACAACAGCTGACAAAAAGAAAAAGAAACTCAGCAGTCTACTACAAGAACAATTTCATTTAGTAGATAATTTAGAATCACTAAGTATTAGTTTTCTTAAAATCAAGAAATGCTAACAGTATTTCAAGGATCTTATTGCTGTTACTAACTGGGAAAGTCTTCGCATAATTAGCAATGTGGCTCTTTGCGAGAGCAACATGTCCCTTTTATGTGGAAAGATGGGAATGAATTATCTGTGGTGTCTTGTGCATGTTTATGTAGGCTTTTATAAGTGTCACCACTGATACATTCCTGGACTTGAGCCAGACCATGTAATGTTTGGCAGTCATTTGGTGTGGGCAGGAAGGAAGAAGTTTGGTGAATGGCTGGAATTATTTCTGCAATTCTTGGTATTGGCAAGGGAGGTCTGAGTCCTTAGTTTCCCGACTGAGACTCGTGTCTGGACAATGTGCTGAATCATGACCTGGGTAGGAGTAGAAGTTCTAGGGGCAGAGGAAGGTTAATAGCCTTATTGGGTCCAGAGCTGATTACTCAGCAGTAGTGTGAGGTGCAGGCATCAGTTTAGGAGATAGTCTGAATTCTTCTTCTTGTATGCAGCCTTGGGAAAGGACTTACTGGATTGTATTAGTCAGTAGAGGCTAGGTCATGCTGCATAGCAAACAGTCCAAAAAAAAATCTCATGGTTTAAAACAAAGAGGGTTAATTTCTTGCTCATCTCACTTGTCCAGTTCTAATCTGTAGGTGCAACACTGTTCATTGAAGTCACTCAGGAACCCAGCTAGAGGAGCAGTCATTATTTTTAGGACACTGCTATCTCAACATACGTTTCCATAATCCATGCAGCAGAGAAAGAGAGTGCTGGAGAATCAAGTACAAGCAATTAAATGTTTGATCAAGAAGCAACACAGTTACTCTTGTTCAAATTTAATTTGGCCAAACAGTCACATCATCACATCTAATTTCAAGGGAAAGAAGACTTGTAACCCACTTGTACCTGGCAGTAGAGACCTAGCTATTGATGAACATTAATGATGTCTACCACATGAATCTGAGAAATTGGGTGCCCAGGAGTGGCTACCTCTAGATATGAACCTTATTAGTTATTAGCAGCAGCATTCCCACCACTTATTATTTTTGTACCTCTTTATATTCTACAAAGGGTATCTATAAACAGCTTACTTGATCCTTTCAATAATAGTAACTGACATATATTTTTAAACCAGAAACAAGGTAGCTACCAGGCACTTTACATATGTTGTCTCACCTAATTCTATGAGCACCGTATTACTATAAATCCCCATTTTACAGACAGAGCAACTGAGGCTCAGAGAGGTTAAATGACTTGCTCAGAGTTACACAGCAGTAAGCAGCCATGCTTCCAATTCTAGCTGTGTTTTTCTCTTAAGGAAGGAAAAAAAGGGGTTGACAAGTGACCGAGATGGTTGATTATGTGACACTAGTCACCTAAGTTAGCCAGGAAACCTCCTCTTTGAATGATCAAGTATGATCAATTAGACTCAGTGATCGTTTTAGGCAAAATCTCTGATTTCCAAGTTCTCTATTTTCTCCCCTTCCACCAGCTGTATCTTGATCTGTCTTGAAGACAGGCATCAATGAACAGAGCAGGGGTGGGTTGGTTTGCGGGGTGCAGTGTGGTGGGGAGGGGAAAGAGGCTTTGCAATGGTGCTGAGCAGTGCCCGTCTCAGGGACACAATCAGCAAGTGTCCAGAGGTGGGAGGGGCTTCTTAGCAAGCTTAGCGTGATCCGGGGTGATGCCCCATCTGTCTCATTGGGGTCTCAGCCCATCTGTTTTCCTGCTGTCTCCAGGGGCTACTGACCTGACCCTTTTCACCAGCACTTAGAGGAAGAAGTTTTGAAACATGCTTGTGTCAGTGAGCCCCCCAAGACTGTGAATCAGAAGGCAACGTTTTAGAGCAGCATTGTTCGGTCGAACTT
Source organism: Colobus angolensis palliatus (assembly GCF_000951035.1). NCBI lineage: Eukaryota > Metazoa > Chordata > Mammalia > Primates > Cercopithecidae > Colobus > Colobus angolensis. The sequence goes on from NW_012121709.1 coordinate 1,810,445, forward strand.
TCTGCCGCCGTGGAAATGCGCTTCTGCACTGTCCCAGTACGGAAGGCAGTTGTCACATGTCTTGAAATGTGGTTAGTGGGAATGAAGAACTGGGTTTGTCATGTTATTAAATTTACATTAATTTAAACATAAATAGGCACACGTAGCTGTGGTTACCCTATTGGGTAGCGTAGGTTTAGGAAGCACTTCCTAAAGAAGGAGACACACCTTTAAGTAATTCACAGAGAACAGTTTTTTGTTTGTTTGTTTTGTTTTTTTTGAGACGGAATCTCGGTCTGCAGCCCAGGCTGGAGTGCAGTGGCGTGATCTTGGCTCACTACAAGCCCTGCCTCCCAGGTTCAAGTGATTTTCCTGCCTCAGCCTCCTGAGGAGCTGGGATTACAGGCATGCGCCACCACACTAAGTTAATTTTCTGTATTTTTAATAAAAACGAGGTTTAGTCATGTTGGCCAGGTGGATTTTGAATTCGTGACCTCAAGTGATCCACCCGCCTCGGCCTCCCAAAGTGCTGGGATTACAGATCTGGTCACTGTGCCTGGCCAGACAACAGTTTTAAGTAACTTAGAATTACATGATGAGAAGTTATTCTTTCTGTTGTCTTCTTCCAGCTTTGGGATTCCAGCCAGGAGTAAGTCTCCTTTGTTGCTGATAGGTCTTTGACGCTTTTCTAACAATTGCTCACTTCCCTTTTCAACAAAGAGGGCAAAAGCAGGCCTGGGGCCTTCCACAGGTAAATGCATTTGGCTTACATTTAATAGCATCGTTTTATTTTTACTTGTATTTATTTGTATGGCTACCACCAATTTGTGGCAAGAGAAACAGATTTTCCATTTATGGTAGTGATACAGAGTTTCATTTTAAAAGAAAAATTTAAAAGTAGAAAAAATGATTTCACTTAAATAAAAATATTGAATTGGTGGGACAGTGAACATATGGAATATAGATATGAAATGGATTATGATGGTGGTATACTAATGGCCAGGTTTCTTCCTAAGCTAATGTTATTTTTTAAAAATAAACTTTATATTTTGGAATAACTTTAGATTTACAGAAAAGTTGCAAAGCTAGTACAGAGACTTCTCATATATCTTTCGTCCAGATCTCTGCTGAAGTGATTATCTTACATAAGTCTGGCATATTTGTTGAAAGTGAGAAATTAACATTGATGCAACACCATGAACTAAACTCTAGACTTTATTTGGATTTCACCGGTATTTCCACTCATGTCCTTTTTCTGTACCAGGGTCCGTTCCAGGGTATCACATTGCATGATCTAAGCCAATCTCTTCCCACCTTTCAACTGTCAGGATGCTAGGCTTGTCTGGAAGAAGACGCTGGAACCAGCCCAGACTCTTCCCAGAATAGTCCTGCAGCCCCAACCTGAACATTCTCACAGCGGATTTCATGGCACAACGCAGGTTCATGACCCCTGAATCCTGCAAATGAAAACACTTGCCTTTGTTTTTCACCCCTAGGTTGCAGCTTGGCCTACTATCTACCGTTTTGACTTGGGGTCGTTAGCTTGGTTTACTCTTCTTTTTTTTTTTTTCTTTGGGAGCCATTGATTTCATGGGTCCCAACAACAAAACTTCATAATGATCTTTCTCGTATTTCACTTCAGTAGATTCAGCTGAAAGACTTGAAGGAGAACTCTAGGAGCCTTTTAGTTTCAGTGAGGGAGAGAGTTCTGTGGAAAGTGGTAAGGAGGCTTTTCAGGGAGGAATTAGAAGACAGAAGCTAAGAGAGTTTTCCCTGGAAGTGAGGGAGAGTCTTATGATGGAAATCTTCAGATTATACAGTATTCCATCCCCACCTGATGGCCATCGTAAACTCTCTGCTTGCATGCCACCAGCAACGGGGAGGTCACTCCCTCCCAAGGCAACTCTTCTCATCTTTGAACAGCTCTGGATCGGATTCACAGATTTTCCCCATTTCTCTGTGTCATTCACTTGTTGGTCCTCTTCCAAGTGACAACATTTTCTCTCTTTCATGGCCAATATACATTCTCCAAGAGCCTTTTCATTTCTAGGTAAGGCTGCTCTTCCCAGAACAATTTCAAATTTATAATCCAGGATAAAACAGGATATTTTGAGTGTGGGGCTGACCAGTTCAGAGTAGAGCAGTAGTTTTAAATTGAGGGAGATTTTGCCCCCGGGCAACATTTGGCAATATCTGGAGACAATTATTTTGGATTATCACTCTGTGTGTGTGTGTGTGTGTGTGCGCATGTGCACGTGCACTTGCACGACTGGCATCTGGTGGGTAGAGGCCAGGGGTGATGCTCCACCTCCTATAATGCTCAGATGCCCCCTACAACAAAGAATCATCATGCTTGAAATGGCAATAGTGCCAAGGTTGGGAATCCCGGAGTGGAGAATTTCAGTCTCTTTCTCTCTCTCTCTTTTTTTGAGACAGGGTCTTGCTCTGTTGCTCAAACTGGAGTGCAGTGGTGCAAACCATGACTCACGGCAACCTCTACCTTCTGGACTCAAGTGATCCTCCTGTCTCAGCCTCCTGAGTAGCTGGAACTACAGGCAGGCACCACCACGCCTGGCTAATTTTTGTATTTTTTTTTTGGTAGAGATGGAGTTTCATCATGTTGCTCAGGCTGATCTCGAACTTCTGGGCTCAAGCAATCTGCCTGCCTCGGCCTCCCAAAGTGCTGGGATTACAGGCTTGAGCCACTATGCCCAGCCTCCAGTCTCTTCTTTTATGACTCCATTAAAGCAGCCAAGGATGGGATTAGCCTTGCAGTCACTCCGTTGATTTGGAGTAAGTATACTCCAAAAATCCTTTGGTCTTTGTCTGCCATAGGCTAGGACTATGAAACATCTTCTCCACCCCAAACCTGAGTAAGTCTAGGGGAGAAGAGAGTCTTGCCCAAGGTCCAAAGTATTCTCCAAATGTGAATGTGCTCTCTGCTCCATCTCTACTGTCACCCCCCAACACGAGCCACCATCTCTGCCCTGAGTTACTGGAACATTGCCCAAGTGAATGACTGCATAGCACTTATTAATAACACATGTGCCCTTATGCCCTAGTTGTTTACATATACGGACTATTTTAAGCTTCATTATGGCCCTAGGAGGCGGGTATGATTGTCATTATATCCATCTTTTAGATGAGGAAACTGAGTCCCCAGGTGGCCAGATAATTTGTCTGAGTTCACGCGAATGGGAGTTGGAGAAGTGGGGTCTTCCATGCCAGCCTATCTGGCCCCCCAAGTCTGTGCTCCTGAGGCCCTGCCAAGCACGTGGTCTCTTCTTTCCTCTGCAGTGGGAACTGTGATGGGGAGCTTTGTCAAACTGAAAGTGCAGAAGTCACCACTGGAGGGCTTTATGCAGGTGGGAGTGACGTAAACAGGATCCCATTTGCACTTTTACAAGGTCACACAGGTGCTGGGTAGAGAATGGGTTACTTAAGTTAGTTGGAAAACCTCCGATTTGAATGATCAATACACTCAGTGATTGCTTTGGGCAAAATCTATGCTCTCCAAGTTCTCTTTATTTTCCCACTTGGCTCTGCAACCAGACCTCCTGAGGCCTCCCCTTGGCACCCACGCTTTGTCATACTTCTCACACACATCCAGCACCCCTCCTCCTTCAGGTCTTTGCTCAGGCTGACCCCTCCTCCTGGAAAGCCTTAGGGTTCCAGCTCAGGGACACTTCCTCAGGGATGCCCACCCTGATTACTCCTTCCCTACAGGCAGACCTCCCTCCCCAGTACTCACCCCTCATTAGCCTCAGCCACACACCCTGTTTATGTCCATTATCGCGATGTCACAGTCTGTCACCATTTTTATTGATTGACTTCCCTGCTGTGGTTTGTCTCCCTGGCTCTGTGAGCTCTGAGAGGAAAGGGAGGGAGCTTACTCACCGGTGTATCTAATCCCGAGCACCCAGCACAATGCTCTGGGGCATGCAGTAAAAATAATAATAATAAATAATAGAGTAGCCATTGCTATTGCTCGTTTCCAATTTATAGATTGGAAAGTCAAGATTTAGAGAGTTTAAGTAACTACCCTAATCACACATACCGTGTGTGTGCGTGTGTGTGTGTGTGTGTGTGTGTGTGTGTGTGTGTGTCTCACAGGGGACAGGGCGTCAACCCAGGCAGTCTGAAATGGGCATCCAGACCCCACCCTCACACCATCTCACCTTGCCCTGGACCTCCTGACTGTACCTCGTCTCTCTAATGCATCAGAAAAGCCCTGGCTAGGAAGAGACCAGGGGCAGAGCAGAAAGAGAGAAATGAACAAGAGAGAGTTAAGGAAGGACCTGAGAAAAAGAGGCCGAGTTGGGAGCGTGGAGAGGAGATTGTGGGAGGGGATATGTAGAGGAGAGATTTTTCCCATCAATTAACACAGGCTTCATAGAAACAGAAAGTATTCCTGGCAGTCTTGCCCTCTTAATACATCATATCTCTAATCCCCGGAGCCCTCTGACCTTACCCATAATCCCTTCTCTTTTGTTCTGCTGCCTAAAACCTTCCTACCCTGAACCGAGTATTACATCCCTGGTGAGGTCTGAGCAGAAGAAAGAAGGTGGCAGGGAGCAGGACTGGGGGTTGGGGAAAGTGGAAGAATACACATCCTCCTAAGTGTTTGACCAACAAAATCGAGCTAAATTCCCCAGCCCAAGCAGTAAACTGTTCCTCTGAAAGGCCCGGGAGCCTCACCCTGTCTCTTTGGAGCCTCCGCGGCCCCCCTCCCCTTCCCTCCTGGCTCCCCTGCCGTAGCTGAGACACAAAGCTGGGCCCTGGATTATCTTAATTTCCATATGGAGAGCTGTGTAAGCCAGTTCAATGCATGGCCAGTCATTTTGTTCACAACTTTGCAGCAAGCAGGAGCAAAAGCCGCTGGGAAATTAGCCATTCATCCTATCTCACCTTGTGTGTGCATGCATAGATCAGTAAATACAGAGGCACGGGGAAACCGAGTCTCCTTTGTTAATTACCACATCGGGCCCTGCCACTTCCCTGAAATTTGCTGCAACTCTTGATTTTTGAGGTAAACACACACACACACGTACACACAGACGCACAAATAAAAACAAATACATATGTACACGTATATATTTTACATTCACTTTCAAGCAGCACTGGGGCAATGAGGCTTATGTATTTGTGTTTCTTGGAACTGGGCAGCCAAGGGGGGCTATTGGGCCTTTCCATATCCATCTCCCTTGCACACACAGACACAGTACACCTCACGACCTACACACACACACACAGGGCCTACTCCAACCCCTATACATAAACAGGACTTGCCCCATCCCTATACACACACAGGGTCCACCCATCCTATACACACGCTGGGTCCACCCATCCCTATACACAGGGTCCACCCCACCCTACTCTCTTACACACACATGAAATCTACCCTGTCCTACTACTACTACACACACACACACACACACACACCATCTTCATCCTATTCACACACACACACACACCATCTCCATCCTACACACACACACACACCATCTCCACTCTATCCATACACACACACACCCCATCTCCATCCTATCTATATACGACTACACATGCCGTCTCTGCCACCCTACACACACACACACACCCCATCTCCATCCTATCTACACACATGCCCCATCTCCATCCTATTCACACACACGCACACCATTTCCATTCTACACACACACACGCGGTGCACGCCATCCTCCCTCGCACTCACACAGTCTGCCCCTCCCTTCACCCCATCCCCAGTCAAACTCTGGGTAATACCACCTGACAGCATCTCTGGGCCTCTCTCTCCTGACCTTGATGGGGTCTACATCTTCCCTGTGACCCCCAGTCTCTCCCCACCCTGGCATTCTCCCCAGGTCTGGGTGGGCTTCTCCATCAGCCAGCCCCCACTGCCTTCAGGATGTCCTCGAAGCCCCCATGCTGTCTCCAATGTTCTCTGTACCTCCACCAGCCCTTCCCACCTCCTAAGACTGGAGGGCTCCCCTTGACCCCCCAGGATCACCCTCAAGCAAAGCTCTTATCTGCCTGTGAGCGCGGCCCGGGATGGTTGTGTGTGCCCCCAGCCTGCCTTCTCCAGCATCTCTGTGCAGGGTTGCATATTACCCCCTCCCACACCAAACTGAGGACTGGGGAGGAGTGGTTGCTCAGGCAAGGGGAGAGAAGAGAGAGCAACAGGGTCTTTGGGAGGATCGGGAGAGAAAAGGGAAGATGGCTAAAGAAATAAAGAGCCCAGACAAAACACCCCTGGAGAAAGCTTCCAGGAAGTTCAGAGAGGTCCAGACGGGGAGAGAGAGGGAAGCTGGAACAAGAGGGTGTGGGAGAGCTCAGGATGGCCTCCTAGGTATTTGGGGTTGGCCTGTCACTGTCACCACATATGAAACCCTGCATCATTGTCCTCCATCTGTTTCCTCACAGTCAATGAAGTTCAGGGAGCTCTTGGGGAGCACTTGGAGAGCACTCCAGGAACTTGGAGGTAGAGGCCGCAGTGCAGTTCCTAGCTCTGCCTCTTCCCAGGGTAAACCCCTTCACCAGTCTGAGCACCACTCATCAGATCTGAGAAATGGGTCAAGGCTGGGACCCACCTCAAGGAGTTACCATCAGGATCTAGTGTGTGATGAACCACGGCAAGTGGCGGGTGCAGTGGGCACACTCCATGGGTAGGGGAAGCCGCGGTGGTGGTTGCTGCTGTCACCTCAGAATCTGGTATAGAGTGAGTGTTCAGTGAACAGTGACAACCAAAGTCTTTCCCATGACAATACCTCACATACAGCAGGTGCTTCAAGATTGCTATTGTGGCTGTGAGTGTCATAGTTACTATTGTCATACTTTTAGTACTAGTACCACTTCTGCTATGTCACAAAGCCTGAAATCGAATAGGTACTTACTAAATGGTAATACCATACCACAAATCAAGAAACCCAGGGAAATGGCCCCTGCACAGAATGTCCTAATATAGGGAGAAATGACTCAGGATAGGGAGCCAGTTTGGCTGGAAAAGCTTCCTGGGGCAGGCACTTCCCACTTGGGCCCCGGAGGGTGAGTAGGAGCTGTTCGGCAAAGCAAGGCGGGAAGCCTCGCTGATGTGTGCAGCTTAGAGGGTGGGACGGGGTGAGGCCATCTGAAGGTTTGGGGAGTTTCCACCTTGTCTGGGGAGAGAAGACTCTGCCCAGGCCCCTGGGGAAGTTTTTAAGGCAGGGAGAGCCTGTTTTTTGCAATGGCTGAGAGCTTGCGTACTGAAGTCAGATGCTTGGCACATGACTTCACCTCTCTGAGCCTCAGCTTCCTCATCCGTGGAATGGCCTCTCATAAGGTTGAGGGGAAGGGATTGATAAGACACGTGAAGCATGAAGCAGGGTCTGGGCCCAGCAAGTGCTCAAAGAATGGTGGGTATCATAACCTTGATCTTGACAAAACTGCCCTGCCCTATCCTCCCAACCCTCAAATATCCCATTTGAGCGTTCCTATGCTGCCTTGATCATGAAGAGCTAGAACTTTTCTCTTCTAGGCACAAGTCTGTTGTCAAGCCAATTTGCAAATCCCAACCGCAGCAGGGACCCCATCTCCTTTCCCTCCCCACCTGGCATCCCCAGCTCCATCCTCTCCCCTCTCCCAGCCTTTGCACACACTGAAGCCTCTGTCTGGAACACCGTCCCCTCTCTTCTCTCTCTGAGTTGCTGTGTCCCATGCTCTGAGTCCCAGCTGCCAGGCTAGGTCCTTCTGGAAGCCTTCCCCGGCTCTGGAAACTGGGTCGGGGCCCCTCTTAGGGAGCCCCTGCAGTTCCCTGTGCTTTTCCATCAAGCATGTGTCATTCTATGTGACTGTGAGCAATATAAGGGCAAGGTGTACATAGTAGGGGGGCTGGCACACAGTAGGTGTTCAACTGAAAAATGTCCACAAAAACAAAAACACACACAAGAAAAATGTCCACATGGCCCACGAATCCCTAGGGAGCCTTTCAAGATTTCTGAACCACCTCCTACTGAGCCCCTGCTGTGAGCTCAGATTAATGGTCAGAATGTCTTGGGTCTCTCTTTCCCAAGTCGCATCCATCCAAATGAGGTGCTGCAGAGTCCCCTGCCCGACTTAGACCTTATCTCTGGATGAGGCCCCTCCTTCACCTCCTCCTCCAGGAAGCCTTCCCTGATACTCACAGCAGCATGTGCTGGAGTTCTCCTCTGATCTGCCAGAGCCCGTTAGGGTGGCCTTTCCATTTGGATGGTGCTAACTCTTCCCCATACCCTAGTTAGGGGTCTCCACAGCTGACCTCCCCCTGCTACATGTGAATTCAGGGTGAGCAAGGGCATTCTCAGGCAAGGCAATTTGTGTTTCTCTGTTTCTGGAGTCAGACTGCCAAAGTACAATCCCGGATGCCACATGTACAGACTGTGACTTTCAGTCAATTGCTTAACGTCTTGGTGTCTTGGAGTTCTCATCTGTAAAATGGGAATAATCACACCAACTTCTGAGAATTGCTGGGGGATTATCTTCAGCCATGCATTTAAATGCTTAGCAGAGAGAAGGGCTCTTTAAAAGCCAGTTGCTGCTACAAAGCCAACCTTTGTAGTTTTTACGCCACTTAGGACAAAACTTAGCACACATTAGGTGCTCAGTCAATGCCTAAAGAATGCATAAGAGAGAATGTATTATTTTGCTAGCTGGGGCGATGTTGGACAAGGTTCTGAGTCTTAATTTCTGCCTCTGTAAAACAGAAATAATAATTGTATGTACCTTACCTGGGTGTGTTGTGGAGGGTAAATGGTATAATGTAAATCATGTAAATAAAACATCGGCCCTGTGTAGGACCAGAATGAATAAAAATATCTAATATTTAATTGATGTTTCTAAATGCCAGGCCCTTGTGTTATGCATTGAATCCTCCTAACCATCTCACAAGGGAGGACCTATTATTGTCACAGATGAGGAAACCGAGGCACAAAAAGGAGAAGCCACTTGGCCAAGGTCACGTAGCTGGAGTGGCAAAGCCATGAGGAAATGGCGTTAGCTGCAGTGCCCCTTCCCTTATCCACTACACTCTCTTGCCTATCGTGATAAATATTGCTTTCTATCCTTCCCACACTTCCCATTAGACCACCAACTGTAATGGGTGGAGCAGAGGGGAATGGCTGCTGCACATCTCTTATAAAAACTCTCCCTGGCCGGGCGCGGTGGCTCACACCTATAATCCCAGCACTTTGGGAGGTCGAGGCGGGCAGATCACCTGAGGTCAGGAGTTCGAGACCAGCCTGACCAACATGGTGAAACCCTGTCTCTACCAAAGATACAAAAATTAGCCTGGTGTGGTGGCGGGTACCTATAGTACCTGCTACTTGGGAGGCTGAGGCAAGAGAATTGCTTGAATCTGGGATGCGGAGATTGCAGTGAGCTGAGATTGCGCCACTGCACTCCAGCCTGGGTGACAAAGCGAGATTCTGTCTCAATAAATAAATAAATAAATAAATAAATAACTCTCCCTGCTCAATATCTAGAACACAGTTCTGCAAATATTGGACTACCAGCCTGTGTCCTAAACGTGCAAAGCACATCACTGCCCTGAAAAAGCAGGTTCTGGGGTATAGCATTGCACGGTGTTTTGAGACCACAGGCTCTAGGGCAGATAAACCTTTTTCGAGTCCCAGTTTTGCCTCCACAATGCTGTGTGACCTTGGGCAAGTGACCTCGCCTCTCTGAGCCTCAGCTTTGCATCTGTACAATGGCGTACAATAAGCCAACCTCCCTTGTAGGGTGGGAGCATAGATTAAATGATTGCAAAACAGGGGACCCTAAGCGCGTGGGAAGAGCCAGAATGAGCCCGGGCTGCATTCTGGGATCCCCCATCCCTGGTCCCTGTCCTGCGCGCACGGAGGAGCAGAGTGGAGATTCCGAGAGTGGCCCGGCCAGCTTTCCGGCTGCCGCCTGCGCGCGGTGTCAGGCGGCGGGTGATGGATCGGCTCGGACACACTCCACAATAGCTCGCAGACACTCCATTACCCGGTGATTGTCTGCCCAGCGGCCCCGCTCGGGCCGCGCTGCTACAGATAATGGCCCAGAACAAAGATGGCAGCTGCTTTGTAGGGGAACAGATTTGTGGCAAGTTGAGATAAAATAAAGAGGAAGGAGAAAGGGGAGAGGAGACGGCGGCAGGGGGGCAGGGAACATAAAAGGAAGAAAGAGGGAGTGAGGGCGAGAGAATGGAGGGACGGGAGCCAAGATGTTGCTGCAGAGAAGGGTGGTGGGGCTCAGGCTGGGGAAGGACGGAGGTTGGCTTTGTCCAATAATGATGGTGACAATGATGGTGATAATAATAATGATGGTAATAGGCTGCAAGCTCTTGGTGCTGTCAGTGGAAAATGCCCCAATATCTTAGGCCGAGCTGATACTTTTTATTCTTGCCCGAACTCATGAATAGCAGTGGCTCTGGCCTCCGGCCTGGGGCCTCTGGAAGTAGGTGGGGGTCTGGGCCGGGGGGTTCCACCCCAGTTAGGAGATCCAGCTTCCAACTCCCATCCTCACTCAAAGCTCAAAGAAGGTGAAGGGTAGGAAAGGACAGCGAAGGGGAAAGGACCCTCCTTCAGCTGGGGTAGTTCCCTTTAAAGTTTCCCAAGCCCCACACCCAGCGACTTTGGCCGACACTTTATTGACCATCCTGGTTGCAAAAATAGATGAGAAATGTGTTCTTTCAGCTGAGCCCAAAGCTGCCCAGAATAAAATCTAGGTTCTTTATTAAGGAAGGCAGGGGAATGGATATTGAGAAAGCAGTTGGCTGTCTCCACCTCAGGTACTTAATAATGAACATTTATTGAGCATCTATCATGCTCCTTGACCCATGGCATTCTACATAATGCCTCACCTAGGAGGGAGGCAGTGTGATGATCCATTTTGCAGATGGGACAACTGAGGCTCAGAGAGGTAGACTGACTGCTCAAGGCCACATAGCACACGTAGCACTCAAACCTAGGTCTGTGGTCCAGTTTTCTGCTAGATTATCTTCTTTCACCCAAAGAGTCTCTCAATGAGGTCATCACCCTGATATTCAGGAGCTGGGGTGTGGCAGGACAAGAAAGTGGATTTTATAATTTCAGGAGGGAGAAGGGTAGGAGCAAGCTTGGAGGAGGTGAGGACTGAGGGCAGAGACAGGATGTTGAGGAGGACAACAGTGACAATAATATTTGCCAGTCACTTTCACTTTTCACACTGCTTCCTGACTGTCATCTCAGTTGAAGTTTACAAATGCCTCTGGGTGAGCCAGGGAAGATTTTAGCAGCTCTGTTGAACAGGTGGGGAACCGAACACCCACATCCTGAAGTGGAAAGGACAAATCAAGCGCAAACCTGCATTAGTCCATCTGTTTCCTCTGCCTAGAGGGTTTCCCCATGTGTTTTCTCCTCATTCTTCAAGGCCTGCTGGGATGCCCCTTCCTCCAGGAAGCCCTTTCGGTTTCCTCCTTGGACTTGTCCGTACCTGGGGGGGTGCTAACCTGGGAAAAGGATTGTGCATGCCTGTATGGAGAGAAGTATGTCTCATTTCCTTCTACGTCCTCATGCCCAGCCCGGCCTGCACAGCACTGGGTTTACAGGGGTGGAACAGACCACCTGCTCTGTCGTGACTTAGGTACACATCGTGGCTTTCCTTCCCAACTGTGGCTGGAACCAGACTTCCCAGGCACAAATCCCACTAGCACAGTAAACTTGGGCAAGTCTCTTCACTTAGCCAAGCCTCACATTCCTCATCTGTCAACTGGGGACATAATTGTAGCTGCCTCGAGCATGTGGTTGTTGTGAGGACAAGAGAGGACGCTCGTGTTGAGTGTTGAGTGTGGCACAAAGCTTGCACATAGTAAGTGCTCAATAAACACAACCTCTCCAATCCTTCCTGATCTCCACTGTTACCGGGGAAAAGACTGACACCACCTCTCAGTGCATTGCTTGGTTAAACAAGGCCACCTGAGTAACGTGATTAGAGCAGAACCTGGCAGGCAGTAGGCGCTCCAAGTCCCGGGTGGCACAAGCCTATGGGTCTATGCTGAAGAGATCCAGACCTCACCATATTGGTATTTTGCTAACCCCTGGGCCAAGCTGGCCCTTAAAAGCTGGAACAAATTCCACTAATTGCTCCACTCCTAACCAATTGGATTCCATGGCTCTCCAAGTGCCAACTGTGCACAAGACCCAGTGTCTAAAGCTGGGACACTCAGTAGATATATAAAGGAAGTCACACCCATCATTTAAAATCTGCTCGTATTCATGTGTTTAAAAAGTAAAAAGAAATGATGAAATTAGTTTTAATAATATGCCTGATTTCACCTAGCATATCATTCCCATCATCAATATTTTCAATCCCATCATCAATAGAGAAATATTGGCTGGGTACCGTGGCTCACATCTGTAATCCCAGCACTTTGGGAGGCCAAGATGGGCGGATTGCTTGAGCCCAGGAGTTCGAAGCCAACCTGGGCAACAAGGAGAGACCCCATTTTTACAAAAAAGAAAATCAGCCAGGCATGGTGGCTCTCAGCTGTAGTCCTAGCTACTGGGGAGGCTGAGGTGGGAGAATTGCTTGAGCCTGGGAGGCAGAGGTTGCAGTGAGCTGAGATCACACCACTGCACTTAGGCCTGGGGAAGAGCGAGACTATCTCAAAAAAAAAAAAAAAAGAAAGAAAAAAGAAAAAAATAGAAATATCTTTAATGGGATATTTTACATTTTTTTTTTCTACTAGGTCTTCAAAATCCAATGTTTCTTGTTTTTGTTTTTTTGCATTAACAGCACATCTCTATTCAGACCTTCAACAATTCAAGCACTCAATAGCCACATGTGGTGAGCTACCATATTGGCACTGTAGTCCTAGATGAAAAAGATTTTTTCACTGGACCATAAGCCAGGTAGATTTTTAAAAAATTAAAATTAAGCCTGGGCGCAGTGGCTCACGCCTGTAATCCCAGCACTTTGGGAGGCCGAGGTAGGCGGATCACGAGGTCAGGAGACCAGCCTGGCTAACACGGTGAAACCCCGTCTCTACTAAAAATACAAAAATTAGCCAGGTGTGGTGGCACGTGCCTGTAATCCTAGCTACTCGGGAGGCTGAGGCACGAGAATCGCTTGAACCCGAGAGACAGAGGTTGCAGTGAGCTGAGATCGCATCACTGCACGATCTAGCCTGGGTGACAGAGAAAGACTCTGTCTCGGAAAAAAAAAATAATAAAAAAATTAAAATTTTATATTTTTTAAGACAGAAAGTGGTACCCTCCCTTCTATAACTAAACTATCTATGTTTATATTTTAAGCTGTGGATCCAGCATGGTCTTTGAACTCACCCTGAATGGTTGGGTGATTTTCTTTTTTTCTTTTTCTTTTTTTTTGTCCAGAGGACTGAGCTGCAGGGCCACATTTAAGAGAAACTGGGGCGTCCTTGTCACCCCAGAGTCTGAGTGCAGCGGCCGTCTCCTCTCTGGAGAAAAAGATACATAACGCTGAACGCTGTGAAATTTGCCGCTGTGAGAACAGCTAATTTTTCACACCCAGACGAACTGGCTGGGTTTGTTAAAGCCCAAGATAATCAAATAATCATTATAACTCATCTTCGCCCCTCCTGTCTTTCGCTCTTTGTACCATTAATGTCCCAGTGGGGAGCAGCTCTGGGTTAGTTCAGACCTAGCCTATTTAGATAACCTTCTGGTTGGTCTTCTGAGAGCAAAATATCCCTCCTGGAGTATCTTACAACAAATGAACCAATCCTCTCTAATCTTCTTATCATTGTAGCCTCTGCTCCAGGCCTGGTTATCTCTCAGGCTTGCAAAAGAGAGAAAGAGAGAGATTTATACATATATATTTATGGTGCATAGAAATTTATATAAATATATGTATATGCATGAGATTAAAAAAGGGAGGTGCCAAGCCAGAGCCTAAGCTCTTTTCTGTCTCTCCCTGGTGAGGCAACAGGGCTGCAGCTGGCCGGCCCCTCTGCCTGGTTAGGGAGGCGTGGAGAAGCTCCTCACTGGGGCGGCCTGCCTGCCCCCCACCTGCAGCAGTGGCCGGCTGGGCAGGGGAGAGCGAGAGGCTCTGCAGATAGGACCTGGGGTGGGGGCCTGACCTGACCAGCAAGTGGTGGGGAGCAGCACCCAAGTGGCCGGCCCCCCGGGGACCTACCTCACCTGTCACTGAGGTTGCCTACTCTTCCTCCCTCCTTCCCTCCCTCCCTCCCTTCTTTCCTTCCTTCCTTCCTTCCTTCCTTCCTTCCTTCCTTCCTTCCTTCCTTCCTTCCTTCCTTCCTTCTTTCCTTCCCTCCTTCTTTCCTTCCTTTTTTCTGTTTTGTAAAAATTTACTTTATTTTACTTTTTTTGTTTTTTATAGAGATGTGGGTCTTACTACATTGTCCAGGCAGGTGTCAAACTCCTGGGCTCACGTGATCCTCCCTTCGCCTCCCAGAGTGCTGGAATTACAGGGATGAGCCACCACGCCTGGCCCTCTGTTTGTTTTGTTTCTTTTCCCCTCTCTAGTTCTTTCTCTCTCCTTCTCTTTTTTCTCTCTCATCCCTCTATTTCACTCTCTGTCTCATCCCCTCTCTGTCTCATCCCCTCTCTGTTTCTCTGTCTCCCTCTCTCCTGTTTTTCTTTCCTCTCCTCTCCCTCTCCTGCCTCTCTTTCTGTATGTCTCTCTTGTTCTCTCTCCTTCCTCCTAGATTTTTTTCCTCTCTCTGCCTCCATCTCAGTCTCTCTCCTCTTCCTGTCTCTCTCTTCTTCTCTCTGCCTTAATCCTAGTCTCTCTCTCTCATTTATTCTCTTCTCCTTCCCTTCGTTCCTCTTTCGTTCCCCCTCCCCATTTTCCCTCCTTTTCTTCCCACCCCTCTGACCAGCTCCCTGACTCCAGCATTCTCCTCTCTCTCCAGACCCTCCTCTGGTGTCCTCTGAGTCCCCCCTTTGCCCAGCCCCCAACATTACCACCATCCCTTCCAGAGCATCCAGTCCCTCCGGCCTCCCTCTGCCACCTCTCCCTGCAGCCACTCACACCCACGTTCTCTTCCTCACCTCCCTCCACACCCCTTTCTCTCACTGTTCCCATCACTCTCACCTCCGTTCCTCCATCAGCCTTAATTTCTGATTAATATGTTCTTAGCCAAGGAATGAGAGAGAGAGAGAGAGAAGGGCGGTGTTGGGAAATCTTCTAAATAAATCATTTCGTCATGTGAAGAGCTAATCTGCAAATGACGGTCGCTGTTTATCGAGTTTTTAGCACTGCATGTTAAATAGTGATATGGAGGCTACATTTTAAAAACCCCATCAGAGTGCTGGGAAGGGATTTTTGACTTCATTGCCCAGAAAGAAAAATGGTAAAGAAGAAGATAAGACTGCTTGGAAGCATTGGCCCTGAACTGTTAGCAGGAGCAATTAGCAGGCTGGGCGGAGGGCAAGAGGCTGCAGGTCTGGCTGGCTGGTGAGGACCCAGGCCTCCCAACCCTCCCGTCCTCCAGCCCCAGATGCAGTCCCCTCTGCCGCCTCCACTGGAGTCATCCCTTTTTCTCCACCCATGTCTATTTCACAACCAAGAGATTAAAACACAGGTCTTGAGTTGGGCTGATGACGTTCAAACACAGCTGCCACCACTAAGTGTGTCTCATTGGGCAAGGAACTTTGCCTCCCTGGGCCTCATTTTCCCTGTCTGGCTTGAGATCCAAAGAGGGGGAAAAAGACTGGTTCTAATATACAAAAAGGAACTTCAGGAATCAAAATGGAGCGTAATGTCCGAAACAAAATTACAAAATTCCTTCCAAATTATTTTCACAGAAAATTGTCTTTAATGCAGGATATGGGTGCATTTTAGTGTATTGGATACGCTGGGACAGGCAACTTCCAAATATGAGCATGCTTAGAACCCCTGGAGTTCTTAAAACAGTCCCAGTGCTGCTCTGGTAATAGTAATAGAATAATAATGGTAATAACATCTGCTTCTCCTTTTTTTGAGTGTGTGTCGTGCTAGGGACGATGATCTGTACTTTGCATATGCTATTTTATGTGATTTTAGCTTATTTCCTTATCTTTCTGCCTCTCCCCAGAAAGATGGTTGAGTTTTTATTGCCTTAGAGACCAGACCAAGACTGAGGTGTGAATTTACAAGGAGAGACTGACTGCGGCTCAAAATGATCCCATCCGTGAAGGGTGGATCCAGTGCTGGGTTTTGAGGATGCTAAGCTGAGCAGGACCAGACCCAGAGCTTGAAACACTCAACAGAGCTGCCCAGCAGCGGACTGACAAGCTTTGCAAGGTGGGGAATCTCCCATCGACTGGGAGCAATCAAGCTCAGATGCTCTAAAAGGAATTCCTGTCTTGAGGGTGAATGAGGATTAGCTTCTGGAGTTAGACTGACCTGGATTTGCCACTTGTGTGGCAAAGAAACCTAAGCCCGTTTACCTCAGTCTTCTCGGCTATAAAATGGGTGTAGTTAAACCTCACAGGGAGAGTGAGTTCAAGGGCTAAAGGGAGTTTCTGCAAAAGACAAATCATCTGCAAAAAGCACTGCTCAATACACGGCAGTGATCATAATTCTGTCTTTTTCCTTCTTGCCGACCTCCAAAGAGCTAATGGAAGGGAAGGTAACCAAGGCTGGCTCCAGTAGCCGATGTGGGTCTCTAACTCAGCTCCAGGCTCCCATTTGCCCGGTGATCATGCACCTGCTGGACCTCAATTTCCATATCTGTAAAATGGGGATGATTGCATAGCTATAAAGACTGTACTCACACAAAGGGAGAATAATCAGCAGGAATAATACAAACAGTTACCATTAATAGTACACGGGCCAGGGATTTGCAGATGCACTTAGGTTAAGGGTGCAAGTCTTGGGTTCAAGTCCAGCACTGCCACTTACTAGCGTGTGACCTTAGATAAATCCCATCACCTCTCTGTGCCTCGGCATCTCATCTATGAAATGTACCTGCATCACTGGGCTGTACTGAGTGTTTCAGTCTGGACTCCTTAGGTAGAATTTTTGCTTTAGGAGGGCAGAGCTGAGGTCTTGGGTTTCTCTGTATCCCTTGAAGTACAGGGCTGGAGACACAGGGTTAGTTAACAAAGTGCTTGTTGACTGACTGTTTTATAAATATGCAAGTAGCAAATCCAGTAAGAAGCTGTAACAGATGCTGTTGGTTGCCACGCCTATCACTTGGCACACCCTGGGCAGTTCAGATGACAGTTCCCAAAGACATTGCTGGCATCCTACCTCCAAACCTGCCTCTCTGCCCAAGGGCTTCCGATGGCCACAGCCAGGTGCTTGGTCCCTACACAGAGTAGATGAGAAGTGCCTAGAAGTTAATTCCCCCAGGAGCAACCTTCAATCAATGACCATGGGGGCTGGTGGACAAATGTCTTAGCTTCTGCGTCCTCAGAGCTGTGATCTTAGTGGCCTCCCAGGCACTCCCCTCGGGACTGAACCCAGCTGCCCACAGCAGTCACCTGCTGATAAGTGCATCTGGATTGGTTTCCTCTTCTTTCTTGTCTCAATTTGGGAAGAACCCAGCCTTCCCAGAATGCCTTACATTTGCATCCCACAGAGTCTCCTAAGTTCACACATTGACAAAAATACGTTCTCACGTTTTTGCATCGTCAACTCCTATCAGCACTGCGAAGAGATACCAGGTGTGCTGAGAACTTCTAAAAGGGTAGATCTGCCCCAGTCTAACTGGGAAGGTGGCTTCTGCAAGGAGGAGATATTGAAAGAGATCTGAAGGATAAGAGTTTACAAGCAGGTGGGGTGAAGGCATCCCAGGTGGGGGGAATAGCCTGTGCAAAGGCCCTGCAGGGGAAGAGCATGCTGAGTTTTTGGCAGGGCGTGAGGGCGGCATGTGCCCCCTAACTTACTGTGTGATCCAGGAAGTCACTTCACACCTCGGAGCCTCAATTTTTCCGTCTGTCAAATGATCCAAAGCTACCTACTCCTGCCCATAGCTTCTGCAAAACAGGATGTGACAACTTGGAAGTTAGAAGTGATGAAAGGTGGCCTAAGGTGGGACCCAGTAATAATAATTAATGTTTTCTTCTAATGGCCAGTGGTTGAGTAGCTACCATCGAGACACCAAGCAAGGCTGTGTTTGGTTCGTAATGATTTTCTCCAAAGTTTTTGTCCTCGCAGAGTGACTGTTTAGTGGGAGAGAGTGTCAAAGAAACAAATACACAAATAGCTGCAAAGTATGATATATGCACTGATGAATTTTGTACAAAAAAATGAAGCAGAAAAGACAGACAGTGTGGGAGAGGAGACGTGTTTTAGATAAGGCCCTGGAGAGCAGAGAACTAAGCAAGTGGAGGAGACAACTGCAAATACCAGGGTCAGAGTAAGCCAGGCAGAGCCAACAGGAGGTGCACAGGTCCTGAGGCAGGAGTGACTCATTGGAGGCATAACAAGGAGACTGGTGGGGCTGAGACATAGTGAGCAAGATGGAGTGGGTGTGAAAGGAGCAGAGGTCAGAGAAGTTATGGGAATTCGGATCCCGTGGGGCTTTGTGAGACCAAGGTGGGATGTTTGGCTTTTAACCTGAGTGAGCAGGGATCCGGGGGAGGAGTCAAAGCTGGCATGGATGACATCATGTGATTTATATTTAAGGAGCATCCTGGCACTGTATGGAGAATGGCCCGGCAGAGAGCAAGGTTGGAGGCAGAAAGGCAATTGATGAGCCCCCTCCCTAGCCCACTTCCCAACCCAATTCATTGGACCTGTTCCCTACAGAGACCTCCCTCTGATGTCCAATCCCTAGGCCATGCCGGCCAGGGAGTGATGGGCTGCAAATGAGTGGGCAGGCAAGCGCCTCTAATTTCCACAAGCGCCGTGGGTAAAGGCTGTGGCAACGTGCAATTAAGCCCGAGCTTTAAAAACATGGTAATAAGGGAATACGGGCTGAGGAGGCAGCCTGGTAATTTAAATGATATCCAGCTCGAATATGGAGTGTCTAAATGTTCTCTTCCAGAGATTTATATCAGCATAGACCTGCCTTATTCATTTATTTAGTTAACTAGCGACTTATTGGCACATCCTCCCAGCCGCTCTCCGGTGGAAGAGACAGAGGCCTGGGTGGCTGCTGGGGGTGACTCTGTGAAGGGCTGGCCAGAGGGGGAATCATGACTGCAGTTATCCTCGGACTGTGTTGAAGGCCTACTGTGTGCATGCTGAGGATCTAATGTGAGAATCAGAAGTGATGCTTTCATGAGTCTGTGTGATCCGCCTCATTGTGGACATGAGGAAACTGAGGCACAAGGAGGAGAAATGACTTGTTCAAGTTCACACTGCTAGTGAATGATGTGCCTGGGATTCAACCCAGGTCTTCTACACCAAAACTGCAGCTTTGCCCATGATCTAACATTGAATATCAGTTCCTTGATTCCTGGTCATTTTCTTGATATTCGTCCTGGCATGCATGGCTGTTTTCCGTCTGATGGTTGTGCAGCCATCAGAATTTATCCTGGCCAGGTGTGGTGGCTCACATCGATAATCCCAGCACTTTGGGAGGCAGGAGGATCCCTTGAGCCCAGGAGTTTGGGGCCAGCCTGGGCAACAATAACAACAACAAAATTAGCCGGGTGTGGTAGTGTGTGCCTGTAGTCCCAGCTGCTCGAGAGGCCAAGGTAGGAAGACTGCTTGAGTCTAGGAGTTCCAGGCTGTAGTGAGCCATGATTGTGCCACTATACTCCAGGTGGGTGATAGAGTGAGACCTCGTCTCTAAAAAAAAAAATTATTTTGAGTGTATCCTGTATATAAATCCATCACCCCATTCAGACTCTCCAGCCTGAGTGGACTTTACAAATCACACAGGCCAGGGCTCTCAATTTTAGGTGCCTCCGAGGGTAGTAAGGTGATGAAGAGAACCTACAAAGGCTATGTGCAAAAAAAAAAAAAAAGTTTCTCAGTTTTGTTAGAGACAGGAATATTAAAAATACGTCACTTTCATCTTTACCGAAACAGTGGTGAAAGTGCAATGGTAAATGGAGCTAACACTCCTCTTCAGTGCTGGAGATGTGATAGGGAGTGGTGAGGATGGTGGCATTCATGGGAGCCACTGCTACTCAGCTCTGGCCAACTGTTGCCCCCTGTAATATGGATCCAGAACTTTAAGTTATTGAAAGATGCCGGAAGTCTAAAGTGGCATCATAAAATTTCTTTTTAATGGTGAGTTCAACTTGTTTAAAGACACTCCAAATAAAAATAAATTTGCAGGCTGGAGTCTGCTCAGGGAGCCCTGTTTGAAATTTCTTGTCCAGTCCAGTGCCTGCATCTTGCAGATGAGATGGCTGGGGGCTGGAGAGGGTACGAGGTTCTGAAGGTTGCACAGGATCTGAGAGGTGGAACCTGAAACTCGAAGCCAGGTAGCCTCACCCTGCATCAAGATGGCCCATTGCTCCTGTACCACTGCAGCCAGGGAGCTTTTCCTCCTCTCTCCGCCTGTATCCCTGGTTCTCACCCATACTTCCAGGTCCAGCTTATGTCCCTCTTCTGCCAGGACATCTGCCTGACCACCCCAACTTCTTCCCCTTGTCCAAACTCCTAAATCAGTGCTTCCCAAACATTTGGGTATCTCCTTCATGACTTTCACTTTGCCCACACACTGCCTGTGCTATTATTTACTGAAATTTTTCTTTAAACGAACTCCTTTAAAAAAAAAAAAAACCCAAGCACATTATTTTAAAAGAAGACTTGGGATCAGTACTGTAGACAGAATATCCCTTTGCCACAAAGAGAAAGTAATAGATACACTAAATACAGTGAAAACAAGTCAGTCAATGTTATTACATTCCAACAAGGCACAGTTTGGCAAAGGCTCAAAACCTGAGGCTTGCTCTCTGTTCAAAAAGGAGCTGAGCAAAAATATACCTACCCAATGACCAGAAATTCCACGCTGGGATATACCCAGCCAAAATAAGACCATCAAAAGACATGCACAAGAATATTCATGGCAGCCTTATTCATAAGAGCATCAAAGTGGAAACTACCCAGATGTCCAGCAACAGGACAATGGACAAGAAACAGGGGTGTGTTCATTTGATGGAATATTATGAAAAAGAATGAGCTGTGAGCATACTATAACATGGATAAATCTTACAGATGTAATACTGAGTGGAAAAAGCAGATCCAAAAGGTACGTACATGTCTATCCACTGATAAATGGATAAATAAAATGTGGCCTATTCATGCAATGGAATACTAGTCAGCCACATAAAGAAATGAACTACTGATACCTGCTGTCACCTGGACAGACCTTGAAAACATTATGTTAAGTGAAAGAAGCCAGATGCGAAAGGTCACATATGTATACTTTTATTTATATGAAATGTCTAGAATAGGTTAAAGCCATAGAGACAGAAAGCAGATTGGTGGTTTCCAGGGACCAGGAAGAATGGGGGAGATTGAGGAGTGTTGGCTGAAAGATTCTTCCTGAGGTGATAAAATATTCCAAATGGATTGTGGTGGTGGCTCTACAACCTTGTGAATATACGAAAAGTCATTGAGTCATACACTTGAAATGGGTGAATTGTGCAATGTGCAAATTATATCTCAATAAATTGTTTAAGGAAAGGGTCCATACTATATGATTCCATTTGAGTGAGCTCAAGAGTAGGCAAAACTAGCTGGGTGCAGTGACTCACATCTGTAATCCCAGCACTTTGGGAGGTTGAGGTGGGAGGACCGCCTGAGCCCCGGGGGTTGAGGCTGCAGTGAGCTGAGATTGCACCACTGCATTCCAGCCTGGGTGAATAGTAATAATAACAATAACAATAATAATAATAATAATAATAATAATAAATCTTAGGTGAATAGAAGTCAGACTAGTGGGTATGCTTAGAGAGGGTGTTGACTGGGAAGGCATGTGAGGGGCCCCTGAGGGCCATTGGGATTCTATTGTCTTGATCTGAAAGATCACTTTGATGGTGGAAATGTAAAAAGTTATTGAGCTATACATGTAAGCTTTGTGTACACTTTCGTGTGTTTAAGTTACACCTCATTTTTTAAAAATGGAGACAATGAGAAGGTGTTAAAGATAGGGCAGCACCAAACTGAGCCTTTCTCAGTGATGGCATTAGAAGGACAAAGGAGAATTGAAAAGGAGTGACTTTCTCCCTCCGTTACTCAACATTAGCTAATGCCCTTTCTCTGTACCACCTAAAACTACCTTCTGTACCACAGGGGAGAGTTCCTGCCTTCCATTCTTAGAATAGCCCCACGGGAATAATCCTGAGCCAAGGGTTCTTCACATCTCATCTCATTAGAAACACACACCTCTGATTATCCCCTTTGTACACATGAAGAAACTGAGGCTCAGGGAGTTTGGAGAACTTGCCCAAGGTCTCCCAGTTACTAAGTGGCAGAGCTGGGATTTGAACTGCCTGGAGCCCTGAGTGCCTTTGTCACTCCTTTTCCTGCTCTGGAGCTTGGACATCTCACAAGAGTCCTTCCTGTCAGGGTGTCACCCCGGAGATTTGAATACCCCCCAGGCAAGGAAGCGCACTGCTGTTCCAGGTGATTTGTCCCGTAATTGGGCACTGAGTGTCCACACAGCCCTGTTGAGCCTTGGCTCTGGTGTCTTCTGTGGCCACTCTTGATGATGTGACCAGCTTGGTGGCCCCTGAGGTCACCAACCCTAACAGCTGAGTGAAGGAAAATCTCACCCATCTCCAAACAGACCCCACTGGCCATACCCATTCACTCCTCCTGTCCCAAAGACTCTGCTGCCTAGAACGTCTGGGGTCCTTGGCCTAAGCAGGGCCTCATGCTGTGTTGAAAGTGACCACCCTGTGGCCTCTTCGACTGTGGGGACACCCAGACAAAGCAGAGCCTTGTCCTCTACATGAAAACCCTTTTTGTGTCAGACAAACACTTTGCTGTGTAGAGATTCACTTCCCCCTTTCTGAGCCTCAGTTTCTTGATCTGGAAAAATGAGAATTATAATGTTAGCTTTCTCAGTGGCTGAAATGAGATCTTGGTGTGACCATGATGCTGCTTTATTTGTACCAAGAGAAAGTGAGTGCGATGTTAAGACCCTGAGATTTGGTGTAAGACAGACCTAGCTTCGTACCCAGCACAGTACCTGGTGTGTTGCGGCTGATGGGAGGACTTGCTGGAGAAAAGTGTAAATCAGGGATCTGCTCTTCTGCCTTCTTGTCATCTCGGGCAAGTTCTGCAGCTGGCCGATCCTTGGGCCCTCTATGTCAAGTGGAGATAATGGTACCTTCCCCATTACTTTGTGTGAGACTTCAACGTGAACATGCCTTACAGTTACACTTCTCAAACTTCAACCTGTGCATGAAACACCTTTTATTAAAATAAATGCAGCTTCTATTGAGTAGATCTGGGATGGGCTCACGATTCTGCATTTCTAGTCAGCGCCCAGGTGATGCTGAGGCTGCAGGTCTGCAGACCACACTTTGAGTAGCGAGTCATCGAAGCGCTTAGCACATTGCAAATGCTCAATAAATGCAAGCGATTTTTTCCATTAAAGACTGGAAAGGCCTCTCTATAGCCTTAAATTTCTGTGTTTCCAGAGTCTTCTGTCTCCCAGCTTCCTTCCCCCAACCTCTAGTCCCTAATCCTCTTCCTGTTCCTGGGAGGCAAGGGCACTGGGGCCTCCTTCCCTCCCAAGAGTACCTCAGCCTCAGCTCATGCTGCAGGGCCCATTTCACCCCTCCAGCCACAGGGGCAGGTTCCTTCTGCCCACGGCTGCCTTGGGCAGGTTTTCAGGAACAGCTGCCAGCAGCTGAGACATAATGACTGCCTGGAGAGTCGTTAGGAGATAATTAATATTTGCAGCATAGAGCTGTGACTGCTAAGTCGCTCTCGCCCACAGAACTGGGGCCTCCAGCTCTTCCCAGCTGAAGGTCCCAGACCTTAAGGGCAGCACATCCTTGGGGCAAGAGGGGGACCCTGGAGGCAGGGGCTGCGGCGTGGCCATTGGGTTCTGTTTCGGGAGGTTGTATTCCACTCAGCTGCCAGGGTTGGTGACCTCTGGAGGCTGCCAGGCTGGATACAGCATCAAGAGTGGTCAACGAGGGCACCAGGGCC
Source organism: Colobus angolensis palliatus (assembly GCF_000951035.1). Taxonomy (NCBI): domain Eukaryota; kingdom Metazoa; phylum Chordata; class Mammalia; order Primates; family Cercopithecidae; genus Colobus; species Colobus angolensis. The sequence goes on from NW_012121709.1 coordinate 1,834,454, forward strand.
AGGGCTTAAGGTGGCCACAGCCCCTCCTCACACCTGAGGCCAGCTGGCCATTGGCGGTTGCCATGGTGATGGTCGTCCCCAGCAGTTGGGCAAGGACGTTGCAGCAGCAGCAGCAGCTGTGTGTGACTGCCTGAGAGAAAGATGGTCCCTCTCGGCTCTCGGCTCCCCTCCGGCTCTCCATCTGTGAGGGGCAAACATCTCAGCCACCCAAAGTCACCTCCGTCGGTGCTTATGTCAGAGACAGCTCCAGTTGGAGGTCTGGGCTTTCGTCTGTCACCGGGCATTTGTTTTGGTGTGGTTTGCACCATGACTCAGCCAGAGCCTGATCACTCTCCCAGCTCACATGCTTAGCAGCTGCAGGACCCTGCTAGACCATCACACTTTCCAGGGCCTCAGTGGTCAGGTCTATAAAATGGGGCTAATCACACCCAGAGGGTTATGGTTAGAATTAAATGAGATATGGTCTGTAAACATGCAGTTCTTTTTGGAAATAGAATGTTGTTGTTGCCAGATGGTAGGTGCCAGAAATTTAAGAGGAAAGGGATTTCTCCTTCTATGGCATGGATTCACTTCATTTATTAAGTGCTTCCTGCATACTAGCACTGTGTTCCATTTGTGAAATATATTCCTTCATCTGTTGATTCCTTCCAGGACACCAGCTGCCTCATCTCAATTAATTCTCACAGTGTGTAGGATGTCCCTATCATCCCCACTCTATAGATAAGGACGCCAAGGCTCAGAAGATCACACAAAACTCAGGAGATCACAGCCCCACAGTTACACAATGAGAACACGGCAGAGCTGGAGTTCAGACTCCCACTTCTTTCCACATCACAGTTCTAACTTGCCTTCGGTTTGCCAGGCAGACCGGCATTCAACTCCCAGCTCAGCCATGCCCTTGCTGTGTGACCTTGGCCAAATGAACTCTCTGAGATTCAGTTGCTTCTCTGTAAATGAGGAAAAGAGCAAAATCTGCTTTATAGGTTCCTGTATGGATTAAATCAGATGCGTGTTAAGTGTTTAGTATACAGTAAATGTCCACTAATGGCCACTATGATTTTCATTGTTGCTATCATTATTATTTCTCTACCTGTGAGGGCTTGGACCCCATGATCTCCAAGTTCCCAGCTCGAGCTCATATCCACATGTGGGATGTAGTGCCTCTGATCTTTAATATTTTGGGGTTTGGGCTGGCTCCTGTGGCTGGGAGATGAGCCTTTTGGGAAGGATGATGGCAAGAGGGTCTGCCATTTCCGGATTCCCTCAGCCTGCTTTCTGATCATCTGCCTGTTCCTGCCATGCAGCATTAGGCCGGGTGTGTGAGCATAGAGGGGGGCCGGGGAGGGAAGGGGGTTGCCTTTCCCTGGGAGGCTGCCTTCTGTCGCTAGACAAACAAATACGCAGCACCCATGCTCGCTTGGAAATGGAGCGAGTCGTTAAATACAAGCAAACAGCGGAGGCCGAGGCGGAAGGCCAGTTTCCTCGAGCTTCCTTGGACTTAGCTGGCCGCTGCCCCCGGCAGCAGCTACTCAAGAAGCAGCTCACGTTTCCTGATGCCTGCTGCTCGCAGCCCAGGCTGACCCAGCAGTGCTTCAGAGAGCAACTGGAGGTTCACACAGGCTGCAGTGTTTGCCTGGCATCTGCCACAGTCTAACTGGAGGACAGTGAGGGGCCTCCGGAGGTCATCACGGTAGCTCCCACTTCCAAGAGGCATTTTCAGTCTGAGAAATAACCATGGTCTGCCTCATGCTCACATGGCCCCTCCAGCATGGCTACTGCCTGAGAGACGGAGGCGGGAGAATCGCTTGAACCGGGGAGGCAGAGGTTGCAGTGAGTGGAGATTGTGCCGCTAGACTCCAGCCTGGGTGACAGAGAGAGACCCTGTCTCTCTCTCTCTCTCTCTCTCTCTCTCTCTCTCTCTCTCTCACACACACACACACACACACACACACACACGCACAACAAACACACAGCATTCCTGGCACACAGGTTGGTTGGTCAATGATGTCAGGATGGCCGTGCTTTTTACTATGTGATCTTGTACAAGTGACCCAAACCTCACTTTCCAAATCTGACCAGTCGGGATAATTACATCCCTGTCTTGGAGGATGGTAAAAGCAGGAAATGATCAGTCCATGCTGCTGAATCCATTTTCATTTTACTCCTTTCCTCAACTTGGACAAGTAACGTGGTAACAATAATGATAATAAGTTCAGAATCAGCCTGGGACACACAGTGAGACTCCCCATCTCTACAAAAAATACAAAAATTAGCCAGGCATGGTGGTGCACACCTGTAGTCGCAGCTACTCGGGAGGCTGAGGTGGGAGGATCGCTTGAACCTGGGAGTTCGAGGCTATAGTGAGCTATGACTGTGCCACAGCACTCCAACCTGGGCAACAACAGGGTGAGACCCTGTCCCCAATTTTAAAATAATTCAAAAAAATAATAACAATAATAGCTAACATTTCAGAGCACGTATGTTGATTTAGGCCTGTGTTATCCAATAAGTAGTCATTGTGGCTCTTTAAATTAAAATGAAAATTGGCTGGGTGCGGTGGCTCACGCCTGTAAACCCAGCACTTTGGGAGGCCGAGGCGGGCTGATCACTGAGGCCAGGAGTTTGAGACCAGCCTGGCCAACATGGTGAGACCCTGACTCTACTAAAAATACAAAAATTAGCTGGGCATGGTGATGGGTGCGTGTAGTCCCAGCTACTTTGGAGGCTGAGGCAGGAGAATCGTTTGAATCTAGGAGGTGGAGGTTGTAGTGAGCTGAGATTGTACCACTGCACTCCAGTCTGGGTGATAGAGTGAGACTCCGTCTTAAAAAACAATAATAATAAATTAAAATGAAGTAAAATTAAATGTACAATTCCTCCACCACACAAGGTACATTTCTTTTTTTTTTTTTTTTTTTGAGACAGAGTCTCACTCTGTCGCCCAGGCTGGAGTGCAGTGGTGCATCTCAGCTCACTGCAAGCTCCACCTCCCGGGTTTATGCCATTCTCCTGTCTCAGCCACAAAGCACATTTCAAGTGTTCAAAAGCCACACGTGGCCAGTGCTGGTGAAACCAGGACGTCTCAAACTTAATGTACATAGGAGTCACCTGGGAATTGGGTTAAATGCAGATTCAGGTTTGGGAGATCTGAAGTGAAGCCCAAGACTCTACATTCCTGAGGATCTTCCAAGATCTGCAGACCACACTTTGAGTAATGCCCATGTGGAACTGGGCTGCTCAGTATGGTGGTCAGTACCCACCCTGCCCATAGCTACTGAGCAGTTGAAGTGAAGTGAGTCCAAATTGAAATGTATGGGAAGAATAAAATACACACTGGATTTCAAAGGATTGGTACAAAAACCAGTAAAATATCTTATTAATACCTTTTAAAAATTGATTACACATTAAAGCAATATTTTTAGATGGAGTGGGTTGAAGAAAATTTATTAAACATGTAATTTCACCTGTTTCTTTGTACCTTTTAATATGGCAGTAGAAAATTTTAAATTACCTATGTGTGACTCACATATTTCTATTGGGCAGCATGAATCTAGGCCTAGTCTGCATGCTTTTATGGATTCATGTCAGAGTCAGATGTATATAGTCTTTTTTTTTTTTTTTTTTTTTACCTTCTGTAGCCCAGGTTGGAGGGTGGTGGCACGATCTCGGCCTACTGCAACCTCTGCCTCCTGGGTTCAAGCCATTCTTGTGCCTCAGCCTCCCAAGTAGCTGGGATTACAGGCCTGCGCCACCATGCCCAGCTAATTTTTGTATTTATTTTTTCAGTAAAGGTTTAACCATGTTGGCCAGGCTGGTCTCGAACTCCTGACCCCAAGTGATCCTCCCACCTTGGCCTCCCAAAGTGCTGGGATTACAGGCGTGAGCCACCAGCCCCCGGCCAGATGTATATATAGTTTTAAGGAATGCATTTTCACTTTTGCCCTTCCTGTTTTTTTTTTTTTTTTCCTCCCTCTGCCCCTGAATTGTTTCTTGGGCATTTTTCACTCCAACCAGAGGGTAAATTTTTTGCCAGGAGGGTCTGTGCCAGCCGGCCCCTTTGAGTCACCATAGCACAGAATGTGATGGTGCTCCATTTATTTGAGCCTGTCCAGCAGCACTTGATGCCCCTGAAGAAACAGCATCTTTTTATTCCCTCTTGGAACTCCCCTTTCCCCTATGTTTGGGCCACGTGGCTTGAAGGGGGCTTGCCTTCCTGAGCTCTGTGATTGATTATATGATCCAGGTCTGGCCAATCAGACAATTCCATTCCATCCTCAGATTATTGATTGGTTAGGTGATAACCACATGACCTGAGCTAGGCCAATGAGAGGCAGTCCCTGAACTTTGATGGAATTAGCAGGAGATTTGGGCTGGATCTGAAAGATACAAAAGGCATAAACCAGGAGGTACTGGGCCATCCTGTGGAGGGAGTCTGAGGATGAAGCCTACTGAGGAGAAGAGAGCTGAGGTGAGGTGGAAAGAGACGAGTGCCTGACAATGGCTGAACTCTGGATCCAGCCTTCCGGATCATCTGCCATCATCTGGCTTTTTCAGGGTGTGGAAGATCAAGTCTAAAGTCTTAGTTGAAACTGCTAAGAAGAGACCCTCTGTCAATCTTCATTTAATGGGAAAATACCAGGCAGTGGGAAGTGTCTCTATCTCTGGACATTTGTGGTATATGAGGTACAGGCCATTTTCCAAAAATGGCGACAGCCATATTTCCGATCCCACGTGTTTTCCCAGAACCTCACCACTTCCCAAGCAAGAGATGGAGTCTATTTCCCCTCCCTTTAAACCTGTGTAACTTTGTGATGACCTCAATGAATAGAATGAGGCAGAAATGACACTGCACGATTTTCAAGGTTAGGTCCTAATAGTTAATAGGGCTTCCAGCTGCTCTCTCTCTCTCTCTCTCTGTGTGTGTGTCTCACTCTGTCTCTCTTTTTCTCTCTCTCTCCACTTGCCCTTGGAACCTAGCCTCGTTGTTGTGAGGAAGGCCAGTCCACGTGGAACGGCATATGTAGGTGTGCTGGCTGACAATCCAGTTGAGGTCTCAGGCAACAGCCGGCATCGGCCACCAGACAGGTGAATGACATGAGTGAGCTGTCCTTCACGTGACTCTAACACAGCCTTTGAGTCTTGTAGCTGATGCCAGTGAAACAGAGGCAGGCCGTCCTCACCAAGCTCTGTCCAAATTGCATATTCATGAGCAAAATAAGTGGTGCCATAATTTCAAGCCACTGCATTTGACCAATAGATGTTTGTTATGCAGCAATAGATGAGCCAAACAGGCATCCCCTATGCTGATTGCAACCAGATTTTTGCTATTTTATTGTGTCTTTTCTGAATAAGGAAGGGTGGAGGCTCCCTGGCATAGCTTTTGTTTTCACCACCTGCTATGCACAGTATTTATTGTGTTTTAGTTTATTCCATCAGGGTCCTTCATATTGGAACCCCCAATGACCCCATGAGTTGATGAAGGGCAGGGCTGATTGCCTCCATTTCACAGATGAGAAAACAGAGGCTCAGAAAGCTACAGCGTCTTGTCCAGGGTGAATCAGTGGGTGAAGGCGAAGGGAGTTCTGGAAGCCAGATCACTACAGCCTTCCATGGGGGCTCTACCAAATGGACCTCTTGAATGGGTCTGGAGGGGATAATGGAGGTCAGGGAATTCTTTTTTTTAAATTGAAGTGAAATTACATAACAAAAGTAACAATTTTAAAGTGAACAATTCAGTGGCATCTAGTCATTCTCTGTTCCTCCTTTCCCCCAGCCCCTGGCAGCCACGGATCTGCTTTTTGCCCCCTGTGGATTTGCCTATTCTGGGTATTTTATAGAAATGGAATTGTATAATATGTGACTTTCATGTCTGGCCTCTTTCACTTACGATGTTTTCAAGGTTCATCCTCATTGTATCGTGTATCAGAACTTCATTCCTTTTCATGGCTGAATAATATTCCATAGTGTAGCTAGACCACATTTTGTTTAATCCATTCATCTGTGAATGGATACCTAGGCTGTTTCCATCTTTTGGCTAGTGTGAGCAGTGCGGCTGTGAACATGCATGTGCATGTACTTGAGCACCTGTTTTAAATTCTTTTGTGTACATAGCCAGGAGTGGAGCTGCTGGATCATATGGTGACTCTATGTTTAACTTTTTGGGGAGCCACCAAACTGTTTTCTGCAAGGCAGTGGATTCCCTCCTAGCTTCGTGACCACAGTGAGTGAGCTAGTCTGAGCAATAAATATATTTGGTCAAAAGGGAAAGAGAAGAAAGAAAGTGTGAAAACCATATTGCATTCATTCATTCAACAATTACTTGTTGAACTTGATTCAACCATGGGTGCTAAGGAAGGACCAAGAAAGAAAAATTTTCTGCCATCATTGAGGTGTGAGATGATGTTCTAGTTGCAGAGAGAGAGACAGACAATTTCAGAGTCACAGGTGCTATGAGGAGAATAAAGCGAGATTCCATGATAAATTGGGATTGGAGATGCTATTTTTGGGGTTGTCAGCGAAGGACTGTCTTGGAAGTGACATTTAAACTGAGACCTGAAGGGTGAGATGGAGCCTGCTGTGAAGGCAGAGAGGACAGAACAAGAACAAAGGCCTGAGGCTGACAGTCCTTAACTTTCCTTGGTAGGCTCAAGTTCTAGCTCCATTACTAATTCCCCATGGGAAAGCCTCGGTTTCCTCACCTTGAAAATGGGCAGACGAAATATGGAATCAACCTAAGTGCCCATCAATAGATGAATGGATAAAGAAAATGTGGTGGATATATACACAATGGAATATGTGTATATATCCAATGCAATGAAATGGATATGCAATGAAAAAGGATAAAATCCTGCCATTTGCAGCAACATGGATGGAGCTGGAGGTCATCATGTTTAAGTGAAACAAAAGTTCATAAAGACAGATCTTGCATGCCCTCACTCATATGCAGGCTAAAAAAAGTGGATCTCATGAAGACAGTAGATTGGAGGGTACCAGAGGCTGGGAAGGGTGGGGAGGAGGGAGGATGAAGAGAGCTTGATTAACGGGTACAAATACATACTCAGATGGCAGAAATAAGACCCAGCGGTCAATAGAGCTGTAGGGTGGCTATCGTTAACATTAGTTGATTGTACATTTCAAAATAACTAGAAAAGAAGAATTTGAATGTTCCTGCAGTAAAGAAAGGATAAATATTAAGGTGGCGGATATCCCAGTTACCCTGATTTGATTATACAAATGTACCAAATGATCAACATGGACTGCAAAAATATGTACAGATATTATATACCAATAAAAATAGAAATCATTAAAAAGTTGGCATCATACCCAAAGTCGACCCTACCTCGCCGGGTGGGGTAGAGATAATAATGCAGAGGAGATGACTGAGGCTCAGAGAAGTGAAGACACTTTCTCAAAATCACAATTCAGTGAGAGGAGGGGCCAGGATTTGAACCCTGGGCTGTTGGAAATGTTCAGAATTAACCTAGTCTTACCAGTTGGGTGTGTGTTGGGGTGAGGGTCAGGGGCTGGTACAGCTATAAGTTTGGGGAAACGGCCCCTGGGATGCTCCGTGCTGTAAAGGAACACCACCGTTCTCCCTCGGAGCACCCGGCGTGAGGGCATTTGTCTTCCTGCTGTCCAAGTGAGGGAGATGGAGATTGTGAGGCTTGCCAAACAGTGAGGCCACGGTGGAGCCAAGTTCTCTTGGCTTAGGTCATAATGTCAGCTTCCAGTTACCCAGGTCTTAAGAGGTACTCGGTGCTGTTCTGAGCATTCCAGCATGCTGTGTTACTTCTAACTCTGGGAGAGGTACCGTGATTATCCCCATCTTCCAGATGAGATGACTGAGGCCCGGAGAAGTGAAAACACTTTCTCCAAGTCACAGCTTGGTGAGGGGAGGGGCCAGGATTTGAACCCAGGCCCGTCTGCCTTTATAGCCTGTGTTCTGAGTCACAGGCTCAGTGCTGTGCTGCTTCCCGTGGCCTCAACCGCAGGCTGGGCTCTGGGGATGCCATGGTCAGAGGAGGGGCTGCAATCCCCAGAAAAGAGGGTGGCTCAGCAGCCCGTACGCACCCCAGCATGCGCACCCATGCTCGCACACACACTGCGACACATGCACCCTCCAACTCAAATAGGTGGACATGCTTTTGGGAAAACCATGGAGAAAGTGAGCCCCACAGAGAGGGACCGTGAAATCCCTGTTGCTGCCGGGGCCATCAGCGTGGTTCAGACACAGAATTCTTCTCTCTGGCTTGCTCTGTGTGTCTCATTCTCTGCAAAAAGGGTCTTCACCAAGACATGTGTTGGAAAAGGAAAGAAATGTCTTCAAGTATGTTGTCATGGCACAAAGAAGATACAGGAAGGTCATGTGTGTGTGTGTTCAAGTGTGGGCATGAGTGCAAGTGTGCAAGTAAAGGCATGGGGGTGTGCAAGCATGTTAGTGATTGTGTGAATGAGTGTGTGTGTGAGTGGAGAGTGTGTTCTGGTGTATGTATTGTGTGTGCACGGGGGTGTAAGTGGGTGCCTAAGTGTGTATGTGAAAGTGTATACATTCTAGCATGAATGCTGTGAGCACGTGTGAATGGTGTGTGTGTGTGTGACAAGGAAGGGGAGACTGAGACCTGGCACTATGGGTATGGGACAGAGGCTCCACAGGCTCTTTCCCGACATGACAGGGGGACTCTGATTCCCAGGGAGACCCCGCGCTTGCTTTGGAGGAGGTGAACAAAATTGCAGCCTCTCTTCCCGGAGCCCCTCAGTCTCATGACCTCTTTCTTCCTGGCCCCTTCATTCCTAGCCTGGGTCCTGCCTCTCTGAGAGGAGTTTTTCCAGCTGATCTGATGGAGTGGCCCACGGAAATAGTAACAGTAGTAACAGTGGACACTCAGGAATCTCAGTGCCGGACACTGTTCTAAGCACTGTATTCTGCTCCCAGTGTCCCTAACAGGTAGTGACTAGTATGGTCCCATCTTACAGACAAGGAAATTGAGCTTATTTCAGGGCAGGGCCCTTGGATTTCTTAACATAGGGGCAGACAAACTTTTTTCTGAGGGGACGGATAGTAAATGTTTTAGGTTTTGTGGCCATAGGGTGGGTCTTTGTCACAGCTCTTACACTCTGCAGCAGTAGCAACAATGCAGCCGTAGAGATAAATGAACAGGCACATGCATGTGGGTTGTAGTGTACTGACTCCGCCTTAACCTGCAAGAGTGGTAAATGGTGGGATTTTAGGCACCACAGCAGATATGTTCGTGGGAGATATATTCATTCGTTTGATCACTAAGTCATTTATTGCATGCTGTGTGCCTGGCTCTGTGCCAGCAATAGAGAGAAAACTGTGGACAAGAAAGACCCCGTTTCTACCCCCAGGGCTTGCCAGCAAATAGATGGGGTATCCTGGGGGGGCATAATCTCAGGGCAAGCACTTTATCCCATGTTGTGAGCAGAGAAGGCTTCCTAGGGGAGGTGACGTCAAAACTGGTACCCAAAGGATAAGTGGTTGGGGAAGACAGTGGGGATGATGTGGGGTTACACAAAGTCTCCCTGACAGTAGGAACAGGGGGAAAGGCCAGAGGTCAGACAGGGCTGATGGGAAGTGCATCTGACCGGATATTTGAGATGTGGGTGGGGCCTTGTAGTCTCTGGTATGGATTGTATTGGGAGGGAATGGGGAACCATGGAGGGATTAAGCGGGTGAGCAGCCACTTCCCTGGCTTCTTTGAGAGGCTTCTCCAGCTTCCATCCCCAGGCCTTATTCTCACCTGGTACGTAGAACCTGACCATTTAGCTGCTGGCTGAGAGCAGGGACCCTCCCTGTTTTCCGCCCTACCGCATCCTGTATCTAACATTTCCTGGCAAAGGCTAAGCCTTCCTACACAACAGCAGCTATTCTTAATCATCTTCACGTATTTGTGTGCCCATGTAGCATCTGTCCCTCTCCTGCACAAGAATGTCAGCTCCAGGGGGGCAAGGGCATTGTCTGTTTTGTTCACTTCTGTATCTCTGGTGTCTAGCACAGCTCTGGGCACAGACTAGGTGCTCTGTTAATATTTATTGAATCTAGGCTGGGCGCAGTGGTTCAAGCCTGTAATCCCAGCATTTTGGGAGGCCGAGACAGGCGGATCACGAGGTCAGGAGATCAAGACCATCCTGGCCAACATGGTGAAACCCCGTCTCTACTAAAAAAAGTACAAAAATCTAGCCAGGCAAGGTGGCGGGCGCCTGTGGTCCCAGCTACTTGGAAGGCTGAGGCAGGAGAATGGCATAAACCCGGGAGGCAGAGCTTGCAGTGAGCTGAGATCTGGCCACTGCACTCCAGCCTGGGCGACAGAGCAAGACTCTGTCTCAAAAAAAAAAAAAAAAAAAATATATATATATATATAAAAAACTTGAGATTTTATGTCCTTGGCTGAGTCCTGGCTGATGATGGGGTGAGAGACTTTGGCCTATCCCCTTAAGAGCCTCATTTTCCCTTCCCCTCCTCTTGTCCCAGAAGTTAATGAAGTGCTCTGCCTCTGGAGGGTGAATCCCATTATCAGCTGCACCCCCAACATCAGCTGTGTGTTTACTTGTTTATGGTGTGTCCTTCCATCCCCAGTGAAGCTCTGGGACCTATCGTCTTATGCACTGCTGCATCCCCCACAGCCAATACATAGTAGGTGCTCAATTAGCTTATATCAAATGAATGACTTGACATCTCCCTTAGTACACGCCCTTGCAAGGAAGAGAAGAAAGACTGGGAAATTGTGTGATGGGAAGGGGTGGTCCACAAAGCAAGCTGGGGCTGGATTATTTGCCTGGAAGGGGATGGTGTGGGAGGAAGGAAGCACACTGTGTCCCTCCTGCAGGGGTCACGGACACAGGCCTGTTGAGAGGCAGGAGCAGGGACAGCGTGGCGTTTGGCGTTCCTTCTTCAGGTGCAGCGAATCGTGTTTGAGAGATGAAACCTGCAGGGAGTCTTGCCTTCCGGCGGAGACTTTTAAAGCCGGCAGCCTCTGAGCTCATCCAGGGTGCATTCTTCAGCGTTTCCGATGTCCTTGGCTCAGTCGGGCCATCTTGGTGGCAGCTGCCGGAGCTGGAGGAGAACAGGCCTCAATGTCTCCTATTATTGCTGGAACGTCAAGTACCCCTGAAGTGGAGGGCAAGGCTGGCCCTGTCTGCCAGCAACAGGGCGCGGTAACTCAGCCACCTGGGACCCCAGCTGCTCAGGCCTGAGGGTGAGGTGCTGACGTCTTCTGCCTCCCTTCCTGATGGGCACAGCCGCCTGCCCTGGTTCGCCCGGCTCTCTTTACCTCCCCCTCCCTGGCCATCTCTTCTTCCTGCTTGCCAATGGCCTCATTATCCCAAAGGGCGAGCTGTGTGTCCTCGCTGGCAACGGTCTTTGTGACCCAAGCCTCCTCCAGCTCCCAGACCTTCCAAGTATACCCGTCTTGGCTGCAATGAGCTTCCGCAGAGGTCAACCAAGCCTGGGCATTTTCTGAGACAGACCTGGGTCAAACCTGTGCCTTGTGACTCTGGGCAAGTGACCCTCCCTCTCATCGGTCATAGGGGCTTGATTCTCAGTGACAATGTTCTGGTGTCATTTTGCAGATTGTTCTAGGTTGGGCCCCGGAGAAGCAAAGCCTGGGACAGGATGGGGTGTATAGGGTTTATCTGGGGAGTGGGCTTGGAAGAAAAACCTCAAAGGGAGGGGAGACACAGGATAGGACCCGGGGAGGGGCCGAGCGAGGGTGTGGTCCCTGCTTTGGGCCTAATCCCACAGGGGCTCTTGAGGATAAATTGAGCTTGGAGTCGTCCCACCTTAGCAAGGGGGCCAGGCACGAGTCTATGTTGATGGCCCCTCAGGGAGGAGTGGGGGTGTAAACACCCAGGCATCAGCTCACATCAGCGGAAGGCAAATCTCTAAGAAGGGGGCAACTCCAGCAGCCACGGGGGTCTGACAGCCCCAACAGTGTCTACTACGAGGATGAAATGAGATGATTCACAGTGCTGGAAAGCCCCCGACCACCCTGAGGGCAGCGCCTGGCCCGTGTCACTCACGCTAGTAGTGTATCCTCATGAAGCAGGTTTTACCTTCAGCCCAGAAAAACAGCAGAGCCTGGTGGATGAACCCTTGCTTCCATCTCCAGCCACCTTCGTCACCCCTCATCCCATCTCACCTGTCCCTTGAGATGTCCAGGTTACCTGCTGGGGTCTAGGAGCAGAGCAGACGGCCCTGTGCCTTCAGAGTCACATGCTCACGACTGGCATTCCAGCCCTTAGGATGATGTGGGGACGCCCTACATCCCTCCACACATGACCCCATGGGCTCCTCTGTAAGGATCCCCGTATCTTGGCGCGTGTCCTTCATTACAGGCCCCTGGATGGAGCATGGCTCCCCATAGCCATCCTGGACCCTGCAGCTCCGGGCCAAGACAAGTGTCCAAGACAGGGCTGCCTTTATTGGATAATTAATCCAGCAGGAAATCTGTGGGAAGTTTCTGGTGACCTGGCTGTGAGTTAGGAGGTTAAGGTAAATGTGATCCTGTGGGAAAATAAAATCCCTGGATTCCTTCATCTCTGTTTTTGGGCCTTCCTCACCCCCTCAGGTGGGACTGCAGGTAGGTAGGCACTTCAGATCCTAGTCTCCCAAAGGCAAGTCTTTTGGAGCCTCTGTTTCCTCATCTGTAAAACAGGCACACCAGCTTGCTGCCCTGTATATTCTGCTGCTGGCTGTAGCCAAAAAGGGATTGTGATGGACGGAATGAAATCCTCCATGGTACTATTGGGATTCCAGAGCACCTGGTATACCTGGAGGCAAGAAATGTTCAAAGCTGAAGGGATTTGGAGAGCATCTAATCTGGCCCCTTAATGATTTCTGGATTGGGAAACTATGGCCAGAGGGGACAGTGATTTGCTCACCTGGAGAGGGAGGGGCCATCCTGCTGGGAGGGAAGAACCTGAAAGTGGGAAGTAGGAATTTCAAGTTCCTCTCTTAACTCTGCTATCAGGGAAGCTGGTTAACTTCTCTGGACCTCCATTTACCCATCTGTCAAATGGCCCCAATGACAGAGAGGGAATGAGGTCATTGCCAAGTCTCTTCCAGCCTTGACAGTTGGATTATCTCACAGTGCCATATACACCCTCTCAAAGTATCAGAGAAACAGGAAGGAGAGCAATCTGCCCTTTTTTTTTTTTTTTT
>NW_012121709.1:1847680-1852094 GCF_000951035.1 Colobus angolensis palliatus
AAAAAAAAAACATAGTAAATAAATGTATGGTATGTTAGAAAGTGATGAACACCATACTAATTGAGTGTAGTGAGGACGTAAAAGAATGGAGAAACTGCTAGTAGATGTCTTGGTCAGTGGTATTTACCTTCTATGCACTCTTTGAAATTTTTTTTTTTTTTTTGGATGAAAAAAAAAAACATAGTAAGATCCAGAGGGTGTTTCTGGAGTTTTTTCAAGGCCTTATGGTTATTACAAAGCACTGGGACCCAAGAAATCCTGGGTTCAAACTCTTGCTCCGCCTTGGTAGTGACTGTGGAGTATTCAGTAGGTATCAGGCACTGGCCAAACACGTGAATCCCAACAGCCCTCTGAGACGGGTCTTATCTTCATTATTTTGGGGAAGAAATGGAAGCTCAGAGAGGCAGACTGACTTTCCCCACATCACACAGCTGGTGAACAGAGAAGGCTGTATTAGAAGCTGTGTTTATTTGATGCCACGTCTGTGCTTGGAGCCACCTCCCCACAGCTCAGTGAGAGTCATCAGTAATCATGTGATTGCCTGGGATTGGGTCAGGAGGAAATATCAGGTGCAGAGAGGGGCCCAGCTTATTTCTGTGAGGTCTCCAGAGCTTTCTGCGGGATCGGGCTGGGTCAAGACCTCACCTGCAACCCCATCCTTGCGTAGCTTCTCTGCCTGCCCCGTCCCCATCCCTCAGTCCCTTCTAGGTGTCACCCGAGAGCCTTCTCTCAATAAATCACTTGCATAAGAATTCCCTTCACAGTCTCTGCTTCTAGAGAACCTGCCGAAAGTTCCCTAAGACAGGAAGTTGAGACAAACTCTTGGAAATGAACTGACCATGTAACCATAAACTGGGTCTAATTACCCTGTTTTGGCAAAGCATTTCAACTATCATCTCAAGAGGCCAAGAAAATATCTTGGACATTCAGAAACAGTGGTCAGATGTTACTGACAATTGCTATTAGGTCTAGGACAGGGCCTGGCATACAGTAAGGTGTTTAATAAACATTTGCTGAGTGAAAGGCCTGAATGAGTAAATATTTCTGATGCTGGGGACGTGGGGGTTTCTGGAAAGAGAGAATGTAAAACAGCCTTCCTGGGGCAGATCCCCAGGAAACACGCAAGCTCAGGGACCAGCCTGGGCACATTGAAATGCAGGGTCAGGTGCTCAGATATTCATAGCTTCATCAGAGGCTTAGCCTAAGAGGCTGCAAGCCCCAGAGGAGCGACAGACCCCGGAGGGAGTCGTGATCACAGCAAAGATTACAAGAGCTTGTTAAACAGAAATCCCTCCTGGCAGATGGTCAGCTGGCTCCCAGGGCCCAGATGTGGGAAGGAAAGCCCTTTCCTATTGGGAGTTCCAGAAGCCTTGAAACCAGGGGAAGACATTTTGCCTTCATGAGTTAAGAAAACAACAATAATGATGATGATAAAAATGACAAAGCAATTATCTAACAGTTACTATATCCAGGACTCGGTATGTAGGGATGTTATTTAAGCCTCCCAATAACCCCTGCAGGATACACACTATCATTCCCATTTCACGGATGAAGAAACCAAGGCTCCGTGAATGACAAAAATGATGTGCCCAAGGTCATACTGCCAACAGGCGGTACTTGAACCCAAGTAGCGTGACAGCAAAGCCTCAGCACCATGGCAAGTTCTGATTTAAGAGGATAGTAGGGAAAGGGCTGGGCACAACTGAGGCATAAAAATTATAAAAATGGATGGTTAGCAGGGGGTGAGAGGGGTAGTAGAGGGTCGGGGGAGGTAGGGCTGTTTAATACGTATGAAAAAAATAGAAAGAATGAATAAGACCTAGTATTTGATAGCACAACAAGGTGACTATAGTCAATAGTAATTTAATTGTGCTTTTGTTTGTTTGTTTTTGAGATGGAGTCTCTCTCTGTCACCCAGGCTGGAGTGCAGTGGTGCAGTCTCGGCTCACCACAACTTCTGCCTCCCGGGTTCAAGCGATTCTCCTGCCTCAGCCTCCTGAGTAACTGGGACTACAGGTGTGCACGCCCAGGTAATTTTTTTGTATTTTTAGTAGAGACGGGGTTTCACCATGTTGTCCAGGCTGGTCTTAAACTGACCTCAAGTTACCCACCTGCCTCAGTCTCCCAAAGTGCTGGGAGTACAGGTGTGAGCCATCGTGCCCAGCCTAATTGTACATTTTTAAACAACTAAAAGAATATAACTGGATTGTTTATAACACAAAGGATAGATGCTTGAGGGGACAGATACCCCATTCTGCACGATGTGATGATTACTACACATTGTATGCCTGTATCAAAATATCTCATATACGCCATAAATATAGACACCTTCTATGTACCCACAACAATTAAAAATTTTAAAAATTGTAAAAAATTATAAAAATGTTGTAAACTTGTAGAATATCTCTGGGTGGATACAGAAGAGACCTACAGCTGTAGTTGCCATGAGTTGGATGTGGAGGGGAGATTTTTATTATAAACCTTTACTATTTGAATATTGAAGCATGGTGAGCTAGATCACAAAACTGGCCCCCAAGATGTATCCCTCTCCACGTTCACACCCATCCTTTGCTGCTGATTTTGTAGTCCTTACCCATTCTGACTCTGGGCACAGGGATGCAACTGGCTTTGACCAATGGGATATTAGTAAAAGTAACACAGGCAGAAGCCTGCAAATGGCTTGTGCAATTGGGCTTGCTCTGATGCTGCCCTTCCACAGGGCCATGAGGACATACTCAGGCTTACCTGCTGGGGCATGAAGGCTTGTGCAGCACAGCCAAGCTGCCCTCATCATCCCAGTGGAGGCCATCCCAGATCAGCCATCAGCCAGCTGACCCAGACACACAAATGAGCCCAGTCAAGAGGAGCAGAGCTTCCTGGCCTGCTAACAAGGTTTGGCTGAGTCCCCACCCAAATCTCATCTTGAATTGCAGTTCCCATAATCCCTACATGTCATGGGAGGGACCTGGAGGGAGTAACTGAATCATGGGGGTGGGTTTTCCTGTACCGTTCTCATGATAGTGAGTAAGTGTCACAGGAACTGATGGTTTATAAAAGGGCAGTTCCCATGCACTTGCTCTCTTGCCTGCTGCCATGTAAGACGTGCCTTTGCTCCTCTCTTGTCTTCCACCATGATTTCGATGCCTCCTCAGCCGTGTGGAACTGTGAGTCCATGAAACCTTTTTCTTTATAAATTACTCAGTCTTGGGTATGTCTTTATTAGCAGCATGAGAACAGACTAATACACCTGCTGACCACCACAACAGAAGTTTTGTTTTGTTTTAGACACAGAGTTTCATCTTGTTACCCAGGCTGGAGTACAGTGGTGCAATCGTAGCTCACTGCAGCCTCGAACTCCTGGGCTCCAGTGATTCTCCCACCTCAGCCTCTCCAGTAGCTGGGACTACAAGCACACACCACTATGCCCAGCTATTTTATTTTTATTTTTGTAGAGATAGGGTCTCAGTATGTGGCCCAGGCTGGTCTTGAATGCCTGGTCTCAAGTTATCCTCCCACCTTGGCCTCCCAAAGTGCTGGGATCACAGGCATGAGCCACTGCACCTAGCAGGTTTTGTGATTGTTTGTTACAGAGCATTACTGTGGCTATAGATAGCTAACATAAGTAGTGAGGCACTGCACCTTCCAAGATGAAAAACAAACAAACAAACAAAAAACCACGTAAACTTTACATTTATAAGATGGTTTCTGCTCTGTAGGAGATCCTGAAATCTGGAGGCTCTCCTGCTCCCAGGAAATGTCTTTTCCATTCTGACTTTGGTGCTTTCAGTGAAGCCATTTCTTCAAAATCAAATTCACTCAACATTTCTCCAGACCCCACCTTCTCCAGCAAGCCCTCCAAACCTCCACAGTCCTCAGCCTGGCTGCAGGGCTGATTTCACTAATGTGCAGCATTATTACAAAGAGCAGCTCCTGTGCAGTCAGTGCTGACCATGGACCAGGCACTGGGCAAGCCCCGTCTCACTGAGTCATCACTACACCCTGTGAGGGAGGCATGCCTAACGTTTTCTTCCAGTTGCAAATTAGAGGCCGAGACCCAGAGGGAGTGAGTCTATTGCCCAAGGCCTCACAGCAAGCAAATTCTGGAAGCAAGATTCAACCATGCAGCTGCCCAGCTATGCTCCTCACACCCACCTAATGGCTTTCTCCCCTCCAGGCTGGAGGCAGCTGCCCTTTGATTAGATCTGCGTTGAGGGCAGGGGGGCTAACACTGTCATTGGATCAACCTGGGGTTGAAAAGTGCATTTTCCCTTGTCCTCAGAATGGGAAAACGAAGACCATCTTTGAGGAGTAAACTGACTTGCCTAAGGTCACATGGTGATTCACAGAGCGGGGACTAGAATTTGGGAGTCTCTTCTCTCCCTCTCTAAGACTCATCAATCATATACATATATAT
>NW_012121709.1:1852740-1853920 GCF_000951035.1 Colobus angolensis palliatus
TGCAAATATTCACGGTGCACCCACTCTCTGCTAGGCACTCTGCCTGACTCTGGAGATGCAATGGGAATGAAACAGGTGTGCACCTTGGCCTTGATCTCCTGAAGCAGCAGGGAAGATGGGACTTAAGCAATCACATAAATGATGAACTCGTTGCAGTTGGAGAACAGGTAGTGAATAGCAAGAACTGTGTCTGACTTGAGTTGGAATCTGAGCTCTGCCATTTACCTAGCTGGGTTGCCCCCACTCTGTTACCTAATCTCTGTGTCTTGCTTTCTTCATTTGGGGATTAATGTCTATCTTTCAGGGTGGTTGTGAGAGTTAAAGCAAGCTGTTGATCCACAGCATTGAGCACGGAGCCTGGCACAGGGTAGGCGCTGTGACAGCAGGTGTCTTCATCGTTGCTGCTACTGTTTTTGCTGCTGGATCCTTGCTGCCCTTGACCTGGAAGGTCCCACCTGCATGACCATCTTATCTGTGACGGGAGGTGGCTTCACTCACCCTTCTCTAACCCTCTGAATTATAATCCATCTTTAATGCCTCTAGAGGGAGGAGCTTTGAACAGAAACCAGCTCCAACCACTCACTGCCGTCCACCCAGCGAATCCTTGCCTTTCAAAGGCATGATGGGGCCGCCGAATCCGCCCCAGGGACCTAACGCGATTGTCTCGCTTCTGTAACTCTGTTGAGAAACTGAGCTTGGGGTTTCTGGCTGGGCTTCCAGAGGCTCCCAGGAGTGGTGGGGAGCCACAAGGGAGGCTTATGGGAAACCATCGGGCCAAGGAGTCTAGCCTGGGAGGGACAGAGCCAGGGTGGAGGAGCCTGTGTCCAACTGAGCACCTATGATGTGCTAGGCAAGATTCCCTCTTCTGCTTGGCCCAGAAAAGGACCTTTCCCCAGTGCTTATGGGGATCAGGTAGACATAGTCACCTGTGATGACAAGAACATGGTGCAGGGAGTCCCAATACCCAAGTTAAAGCCTCCACTAAGTGCCCTTAGGACTAATACAATCTGTGTCTCAGCTTTTCACATCTATAAAATGTGTGTCTCTTTTATGAGGCAGTATAGTTTGGTGTTTAAGAGCTGAAGCTCTGGATTCATTGAGCGTCTGTGTGACCTTGGGCCAGTTGCTAACCCTCTCTGTGCCTCAGGCTCTGAAACTATAAAAGATGGAGAGTAATACT
>NW_012121709.1:1855365-1856744 GCF_000951035.1 Colobus angolensis palliatus
TTTTTTTTCTTTTTTAATTTAGCCTCAACTGAAGCAATCATATCTATGAAATCATGGGTTGAAGGAGCTGGTTATATATTTCTTTCTAGCATGCATTAAAGTAAATACGTAGCTATTATGTAAAAAAAAATGCCAACCAAACACATCTGCATGTGTGCCTCATTCTTACGGTGGGGCTGCTGTTCCAAGCATAACCCTGTTACCATTCAGCTGGTTAGGAAATTCTTTGATTCATTGCTTCATATTCACCAAGTGTTATTCCTTTTGTCCAAGTCTTGAGATCCCATGAAGGCATAGACAGGCCAAACCCATTGTCCTAGGTGACAGAGTGAGTCCCAGAACCCAGGAGTCCTGGTCCCTGATTCTGCCTCGAGGCCACACAGGATGCCCAGCCCCATCCTGACCTATCTCCTGGCTCATTAAAGGCCTTGGGGCTTGGATCAGCTCTTTCATTTTTCCATCCTTCTCTCTTCCCTCTCTAGCACTTGAAGATACAAAAAGGGTTAACATCCATCTCCCACTCTTCTTGACACCTCCCACCCTGGGTTTCTGTGGGTAATCGCTAGCTTCCCTTGAGGAATGACCTTGCCCCCCACCGTGGGGGCTATCAAGAGACAGATATAAACACCTCAAAGTTCCCAGCTAGCTCTCTTAATTGGCACCTTTCTGTTCTGCTTTAAATTAATCAAAGCCAGTCCGATATTAATACTGTAGGGGGAATTAAAATCATGCAACGCATTAAAGATGTAATTTAAAATTAATAACTCATAATTATTTATCATGGCGTATCAGTGGAGCTATGAATTTTCCCTTCTAACTCAGCGCACAGTCTCCTGCCTTTGCTTTTAATAGCATTTGGACCATTACTGCGCCCAACCTTGGTTCCCGCAGACACCCAACCTAAGAGACGTAATTCACTTAATTTAATTTTGGGGGGCTTAATTGTGGTAAATCACTACTTAAGAAAAGACATCTATTTGAAAGGACAAATTGGGATAATTTAATAAAAGCTGGAGTGAGGAAGCCCAAAGACTTAATGATGCGCTGTGGGTTTTGACCAGAGAGGCCCCTACTCTTCAACTCATTCATTGAGAGTTGCTAAGTTCGGTTTCCAAGTCTTTAAGACAATGGCAGCATTCAAAAGGTTTCACAAACTAAGGAAGTGACCCACCTGTCCATTAATATGGGATTGAGCAAAAAAACTATGATGGATCCACCCAGTGGAACACTATGCAGGCATATAAAAGAATGACAGGTCACATGTGTGGATATAGAAGAATCAGCAGGATATATTGTATTTTAAAAACGTGGCTGAGCGTGGTGGCTAGCACTTTGGGAGCCCGAGGTGGGTGGATCACGAGGTCAGGAATTCGAAACCA
>NW_012121709.1:1861824-1868990 GCF_000951035.1 Colobus angolensis palliatus
AGTTCAAAAGCAGCCTGGCCAACATGGTGAAACCCCATCTCTACTAAAAATACAAAAAAATTAGTTGGGCATGACGGCAGGTGCCTGTAATCCCAGCTGCTTGGGAGGCTGAGGCAGGAGAATTGCTTGAATCTGGGAGGCGGAAGTTGCAGTGAGCCGAGATCATGCCACTGCACTCCAGCCTGGGCAACGGAGTGAGATTCTGTATCAAAAAAGAAGAAGAAGAAGGAAAAAAAAAAAAGAAACAGAAAGAATGAAATCATGTCATTTGCAGCAACATGGATGAACCTGGAGGTCATTATGTTAAGTGACATAAGCCAGGCACGGAAAGACAAATATCACATGTTCTTGCTTATAAGTGGAACTAAAAAACTTGATCTAATGAATGGAGAGAGTAGCATGATAAATACCAGAGGCTGGGAAAAGTGTGTGGGTAGAAGATATAGAGAGATTGGTTAATGGTACCAATATACAGTTAGACAGAAGGAATAATTTCTAATGTTTGATAGCAGTGTAGGGTGAGTATGGTTAATAACAACAATGTATTGTATATTTCAAAATAGCCAGAAGACAGGACTTGAAATATTCTCAGCATGTAGAAATGATAAGTAGTCAAGGTGATGGACACTCCAAATACCCAGACTTGATCATTACACGGTCTATGCAAAATATCATATGTACCCCATAAATATGTACAAAGATTTACATCTGTAAAAATAAATAAATAAATATAAGGAGGAGTTGTGTTTTTATTTTTTATTTTTTATTGCTGGGTAGTGTCTATTGTACGGACACATCACAATTTGTTTATTTATGACCTGTTTCAAGTTTGGGGTTATCATGAATAAAGTTGCTATGATAATTTTTTTTTTTTTTTTTTGAGATAGAGTCTTACTCTGTTACCCAGGCTGGAGCGCAATGGTGTGATCTCAGCTTACTGCAAACTCCATCTCCGGAGTTCAAGTGATTCTTCTGCCTCAGCCTCCTGAGTAGCTGGGCTTACAGGCATGTGCCACCACGCCAGGCTAACTTTCGTATTTTTCTTAGAGATGAGGTTTCACCATGTTGACCAGGCTGGTCTTGATCTGGCCTGCTTCAGCCTCCCAAAGTGCTGGGATTACAGGTGTGAGCCACTGTGCCTAGCCTGCTATGAGTATTTTATACAAATCTTTTTGCAGACACGTGTTTTTATTTATCTTAGGTAAATTCCTAGGAGTGGAATTGTTGGGTCATAGGGTAAGTGTAGGATTGGTTTTTATTAAAAAATTGCCACAGAAATTTCCAAAGTGATCATACCATTTCACATTCCCACCAGCCTTAACAGGTGACAGAAGAATTAGAAACCAGCTTATATCAAATGCACTCTTCACTAAATGGTGAGTTGTTCAGGTTGGTCCACATTCTTGCCAACATTTGGTATTGTCAGTCTTTGATTTTAGTCATTTTAGTGGGTATGTAACAGTCTCTAACTGCAGTTTTAATTTACATTTCCCCTGATGACTGATAATATTGAGTAGCTCCATTGTAAAGATCAGAAAATGGAGGCTCAGAGAGGTTCAGTAATTTAGTCAAGGCTCCACAGACTGAAGGGCCAGTGTTCCAGCACGCTGCAGTTGTCTGAATGTTTGCATCCCCCTGAGATTCATATGTTGAAACTTAACCACCAACATAATGGTATTAGGAAGTGAGTCCTTTGGGGTGTGATTAGGTCGTGGGGATGGAGCCCTCATGAATGGGATTAGTGCCCTTATAAAGGAGTCCCCAGGGAGATCTTTTTCCACAGTTAGAAAGGGCCATCAATGAACAAGAAAGTGGGCCCTCACTAGATACCAAATCTGATAGCACCTTGATCTTGGACTCCTACCTCCAGAATTATGAGAAATAAATTTCCATTGTTTATAAGCCATCCAGTGTACAGTAGCCTGAACAACAAACACACTCACTTCTCTTGACTTTAAAACAGTGGTTTGCAACTATAAAGATGTGCTGTATTTGTCTTCCCGTGAATTTCTCCAATCTCTCATCACAGGACACCTTTCCTGGGCTCTCCTGAGGCTCTGAGCTGCTTGGCGCCCAGAACGTCAACCACCTAAAGAAACGTGTAATTGAGAAAGAGGAAGGAATCCCACAAGGGGCAGAAAGCTTGCGTTTGAGACAGCTGCTAATTACTCTCTAGGGCATTTTTACAACAAATGTAAAAGTGGGTTTCACTGTTAAAATCCCAGTTTGCTGAAGACAAGTCTACCTGATGTTTCCGAGCCAGATCCCCCCAAGGTTGATTCATATTGCTTGAGGGTTGTTTTCTAGCCCCCTTGGAGGCAGGGGGATGAGTCTCATGACCTCTTGAGCCCCTCTTGTCAGGGCAGGTGTGGTTTTTCGTCAGGCATCATTGGCTTTGCAGCTTGTGGAACTCAGAGCATCCTCCCTGGCTAAGCAACCCCTTGCTGTTGTTTTTATGTTGTTTCCAGTGGGTTCAGACTTGGCAGGGTTCAGATGGCCTTGGGGTTGATGACCGGGCACAGACTCTGGAAAGCTTTATGTTTGTGCTCCAGACTTTGTTTGCAAACAACTATAACTGTGCTGCCCAAATGTTCTTGCCCTTGACCAGGTTTTGTGAGCTCCCGGGTCCTGATTCAGGAAAATTAGTAACTGCGAAGCTACATGGGGATAATTCAGGCTGTCCTTGCTGCCGCTTCATCGGTCAGAGGTGGCCTGGGATCAACCACATCTTCTTCTTCTATTGCTCCCTGTCCATCTTCCCTAGAGGAATCTCCTTCCTCCTTTCTTACCTCCATGGTTCTGGTGGGGCTGCCCCTCTGCCCTCAGCTCCAGAGACATGAGACCAACCCCAGGAAATCAGAACACTCCATATCTCTGCCTGTGATGATTAGTTAAAGAATGTGCACACGACTCAACTGGGCCAATGAGATTCCGTGCTGGTAATTTTGCTGGTAAAGAAGTGGTTTCTTTCTCTTGGTTTGCAAAGCTGGAAGGGTGTCAGCCTGGAGCTGTTGGTGGCCATTCTTACTACCACGCAAAGAGAACCTTCAAGACTAACAGTGAAGAAAACAAAGCCATGTACTGGAGAGGAACAGATTCCAAATGATAGCAGTGGGGTTCCTTGGTCCAACTGCACCTGAAGCCTGCCCTTTTCAATTTTGTGATCCAATCAGTTTCCCTATGTGCTTAAACCAATCTGATGTGGGTTCTTGTCACTTGCAACTAAAAAATATTCTGACCTATCAGTGTAGGTGTTGGGGGGTGGGAGTGGGGGAGTTAGGTGGAGGAAGGATAAGAAATTCAGAAAACCTATGCGCTCTCTTTAAAATCTCAGGATACAGAGGAAGTCTAGGGGTCTCTTTAGATTCCTCTGGTTTCAAAACTTACCCACTCACAGAATGTCCTCTACTTTATCCCTGACAAGGCAATCAGGCTCTGCTTGTATGCCTCCCATGGCAAGGAACTCAGTTTCTCTCCAGGTAGCCCATTTCATCAAGGGACAGATCTGCTGTCTACAAATTAAGGCAGAATGTCTGCCAATAAGGGAGTGGAGAGAACAAAGGGTAGCCTTGCTTCCTCCCTTTCCTTCCTTTAGTCTATTCTCTTCACGGCAGCCAGAATGGTCCAGTTATAATTTGTCAGAGGGTGTTGCTTCCTACTCAGAAACCTCCAATGGCTCCCATCTCATTGCACAGTGAAATTCAAAGTCCTCACCAGGGCATAAGAGGCCCTTCAGGATTTTACCACTTACCTCTCTGGCCTTGTCACCCGCTTTCTCTTCTTTGTCACTCACTCCACCCCAGGAACACTGATCCCCTTGCTTTTTCTAGAACTTTGCAGCTGCCATTTCCTGGCATGTACTGTATTCTGCCAGATTGCCAGGGGCTGGCTCTCTCACCTTCTTCAAACAGCTTTCTCTCCCTCTCACTTCCTCCAAGGCTTTGCTCAAATGTTACCTTTGCTTCAAATGTTATCCTGACACCCCACTTAAAATTGTAGCTTCCTCACCTCAACACTCACTACCCCTCCACTCTATATTATTTTTGTCCTTATCGTCTATCCCCATGTGACCCATTGCTATAAATAGTTTACTAATGTTTCTCCTTGTCTCCCATTTACAAAGGTAGAGAATTTTCATCTGTTGCTCACAGCTGTATCCTATCTAGAACAGTACCTGTCACATAGTAGGTGCTCATTAAATATTAGTTGAATGAGCCATCCAGTAATTCAACTTGAGAATGGGGCCTGGCAAACACTAGGTGTCCACACAATGCTGAAGGCATGAATGACCAACCCACCCAGTCCCTCAGGGGGTGATAGAGGAGAAGTGGAGTTGGTTTGTTTCTCTCTGGAGCCTCATGGCAGCCAGGCAGACAGGTCCTTGCAGCCTGATGTGACAGCTGGTGGCTGTCTGAGATGGGGGAAACTCTTAAGCAAAACAGACACGCTCAGTCTCTCCCAACGCCCACTGACTGCAGCTGGAGGTGGAGATGGAGAAATCAATATAAAGATTGGCTTTGGAGGAAAGGAAAAGAAGAAAAGGCCTCTCTACTTCATTGAGGAGGCAGCTGCAGAAAGGACAGGTGGGGGCTGCGTGACGGCATCACATGGTGCACACCGACCTTCGTAGCCCTGCTTTGTGCTCTGCTCCCTGAGTTGCAGGTGTGGATTCCCACTCCCAGACCTCATTCATAGAGATGCTCGGCTCCTGAAGCCTTGAGAGTTCCTCCCATACCATGTTTCCCCTGTTCAGAATTTAGGCATTTATCCTACACTGGAAGGTATCAAGTGACTTATTAAGCCCACTAGTGTCTGGCTCTGGTGTGCAGGTGCTGGGGATATAGGGGTGAACAAGAGAAGACAGACAAAAGTCCTGGCCTTCATGGGCAGGGAGAGAGACAGATAATGAACAAGTTAAGTAAGTAAAGTGTGTAGTGTGTGTGATGGTTGTAAACACCAAGGAGAAAAACAAATCAGGAAAAAGATAAGAGTTGTTGGGTGTGGAATTGCAATGTTATATAGTGACATTTGGGGAAGGAGAAAGCCACATGGTTATCTGGAGGAATGTTCCACGGAGAGTAGCCAGTGCAAAGGCCCTGAGGTGGGAACATACTTGGAGAATTTGAAGACTAGCAAGGGAGCCAGTATTGTTGGAGTGAATAAACAATGTCATTCATGTCAATGTCAGAGAGGTAATGGGGGTAGTGGAACTATTATAAGCATGGAGATTGAGATTGGTGAATTCGTCTGTTTTCAAACTGCTGATAAAGACATACCAGACACTGGGTAATTATTTATAAAGAAAAAGAGGTTTAATAGACCCACAGTTCCACATGGCTGGGGAGGCCTCATATTCATGGCAGAAGGCGAAAGGAAAATGACAGCCAAGTGAAAGGGGAAACCCTGTATAAAATGGTCAGATCTCAAGAGACTTATTCACTACCACAAGAACAGTATGGGGAAACCACTCCCATGATTCAATTATCTCCCACTGGGCCCCACGCATAACACATGGGAATTATAGGAACTACAGTTCAAGATGAGATTTGAGTAGCGACACTGCCGAACCGTATGAATTGGGAAGTCTTTGGAAGAACTGGAGTAGAAGAATTACATGGTGGCTTCCATGCTGTTGGGTGAAGAGACCAAGTATGCCAAGAACAGAAGCTGGGAGACAAGTTAGGAGGTAGTCATGATGGTGGCTTTGACCAGGGTGGTAGCAGGGGATATTATGGATGCTCATGAATTCATCCAAAGACTCTTTCATTCAGAAATCACTTATTGGACACCTATGGTTTGCCAGCACCATTCTGGCTATTGGGGGTGGTGATATGCAAAATTCACCCTGTTTAAATGGAGCTTACTATCTAGTGGGTGCAGGGAAAGAGCCAATTAATAGGGCAACAATCTGTCTTGGTTTTCCTGGGACTATCCTGAGTTTAGCACTGAAAGTCCCATGTCCCAGGAAACCACTCAGTCCTCAGCAAACCAGAACAGTTGACCACCCTAATTGTGGAGATGTGTATTTTGGAGAGTAAAGAGTCAGTGAGAGAGAACCAAGCTCCAACACGACAGCTATCCACCCTTGATGACCTGGCTGACAACCTCCCATTGTTCACAGATGGAGAAAAGGCTCAGGGAGGAAGGCATGGGCCCAAGGTGATGTGGCAAATTAGTGGCAAGGCTGGGCATCAAACTCAGGCCTCACATTTTAGAGCTGGAAGACATCAGAGCTTGGGAAAAAGAGGCAGCATTACTAACCACTAATAAAAGGCAAAGGAAGTTTCCAGTGAGAGACTGGGACAGAAGAGAGAGTTCACAAACAGGCATGGTCTTGATGTTGACAGAGGAGACATTCGAAATCATGGAGACCAAATGGACTATTTACTGAATAGTGATTTTTTGTGGGGTAGAGATAGGGTCTCCCTATGCTGCTCAGGCTGATCTCAAACTCCTGGGCTCAAGTGATTCTCCCACCTCAGCCTCTCAAAGTGCTGGGATTACAGGTATGAACAACCACACCTTGCATGAATTGTTTATACACAGGAAACAAAATCTGAATCCCTACCTCACACTACACACACACACACACACCCCAAACACACAATTCCAGAAGGTTAAAGAACTTAAATGTGAAAAAGCAAAACTTTCTTACAATTAGACAAATTAATTTCCTGATCTCAGGAGGTAGAGATGTGTTTTCTAAATTATTCAAAGTAAGCACAAACAAGAAAGGAAAAATGGTACATTAATAATTAAAACTTTTATGCAACCAAAACCACCATAGTTAAAGTGAAAAATAAGCTATAAACTGGAAAAGATACTTACAATGCAGACAAACAAGTGTTTCTCAGTTAGTATTCAGTGTACAAACCAGTAAGGTAAAAAGTCAAACAACTCGATAGAGAAATAGACAGCAGATAGGAACAGGCAGTTCTGAGAAGAATCCCATACAGTCAATAACATCAAAAAGAGGCTCAATCACATTGGAAGGCAGATTCAAATAATGAGACACAATTTCTCCCCCATGAGATTGGCAAAAATGGAAATATCTTCAATATCCAGTATTGGGGAGATGTGGTGCCAGGGAAATATTTATACTCCGCAGGTGGGAGTATGATTTGGTAGAACTACTTTGGAGAATAATTGATGAATATTTAGGAAGA
>NW_012121709.1:1870382-1873906 GCF_000951035.1 Colobus angolensis palliatus
GTCAGGCCAGTCTTGAATTCCTGACTTCATGATTTGCCTGCCTAGGCCTCCCAAAATGCTAGGATTACAGGTGTGAGCCACCGCCCCCAGCCTGTACATGCATTTTCTCACTTTCCTTTTACATTCCAATGATGTAGGTACTATTGTTAGCTTTTTATCTGAAGAAACAGAGGGCAAGTAAGTGATGGTGGCAATATTTCACCCTAGGTCAGTCTGACTGTGGCAGATTATATTTTCAAAGATGGCTGCCATCCTTATAATGTAACTTTGACCTTCTCCCATGGAGTGGCAGGATCTATGCCCCCTCCCTTGGAACTTGGAGTTTTTGACTGCCTTGACTGATGGAGTATGCTAAGCCAGAAATGACATCATGTGACTCCAGAAGCTAGGCCCTAGGAACGTGATCCACTTCTGCTTTGTTTTCTTGGGATGCTCACTCTTGGAATCCAGTCACCATACTGTGAGAAAGCCCAATTTAGCCCATGCAGAGAAACTAGTGAAAGGCCACATGGAGGTGCTTCAGTTGACAGCCCCAGGTGAGGTCCCAGCAGATAGCCTGACTCAGCCACAAGACATGTAACTGAGGGAGCCTTTGGGATGACTCCAGTTCCAGCCTCCATCCACCTGTGACTGTGTGAAAGACCATGAGCAAAACCACCCAGCTGAGCCCAGTCAACTCTTGAAACCACGAGAGATAATAATAAAATGATTGTGTTTTTAGGCACTAGGTTCTGGCATGATTCGCTATGCAGCAAGAGATAACAAGGACTGTCTCCAAAAGCTGTTCTCCCAGCCAGTATGCTCCATGCATCTCCTACCAAAGCAGCCAGCCTGAATGGAGAGGTGGACAAGCAGCAGGCAATTCCATCACAGGTTGATGGTTATCGAGTGAGCACAGGCAGCCTGTATTTCCGGCCCCACCTGGATTTGTACCAGGAAGATTCTGGAGAGCTCCAGAAGTCTTCCCAGAGATGGTGACACCTGCTCAGTTTCAAAAAGCATGCATTCCTAGGGCATCTCAGACACAGGCAATAGCACATAAAAGGGCTTAGGCTTCAGAGACCTTGGCGTCTTTGCAGAGTGGCCTCAAGACCCAGCCAGGGGAAAGGC
Organism: Colobus angolensis palliatus; assembly: GCF_000951035.1. Lineage (NCBI taxonomy): Eukaryota > Metazoa > Chordata > Mammalia > Primates > Cercopithecidae > Colobus > Colobus angolensis. Next base: position 1,871,493 of record NW_012121709.1, read on the forward strand.
AGCACCTGCTGGGGAGGGAGGCAGGAAGCAGGTGGTAAGGCTGCTGGTGGGGGCCTGTATGTGAAGGGCGTAGACCATTCCTCTGGAGAGGTAGAAGGTGTTGCAGAAGGAACGCTAGCTCTATACTCATGCTCGGGTTCAAATTCCAACTCAGGTGACCTTGCACAAGTCACTGTATCTCTTCAAGTGCTATGAATGAGCAACTGGAAACCAATGCTAATGCTGTAGTTACCATGTCTGTTCCTATTCTGGGGCACAGGATGTGGGTTCCAGCTCTGGGTTTTCCTCACTGCCCATGGAATCTCCAGCAAGTCCCATGCCCTCTCGGAACTCATTTCCTCCCTGGTCTCCTAGGAGAATGATTCTGGTCTTCCTCTCCCACGGTGCACACGGTGGCTCTGAGACACGAATATTTGAGGGGGCCGCACATACCGTGAGAAGAAGGCAGACTGCAGAGGCCTGTGTCTTTATGTACAAATAAGTAAATAATGCCATGGGGGTGGGGGTGGGTGAGAGGCAGGGCGTGCATCAAATGCAGAGTTCAGTGCTGTGGGTCCAATAGATGGGGAGGGAGGGGGCTTGAAGCTGTGGAGAGGAAGGAAGACTCCACTCTGACCCTGAGGTTAATCATGATTACTTCTCCATCAAATCCCACCAAATTAAAAGGAAGTGTTTATAGGGGAGAGGGAGAGAGAGAGAGAAAGAGAAGGACAAAGAGAGACAGTTGGCCAGGTGGCACAATCTTGGCTCACTAGTCTCGACCTCCCAGGCTCAGGTGATCCTCTGAGCTCAGTCTCCCAAGTAGCTGGGACTATAGGCATGCACCACCATGCCCAGCTAATTTTTTGTGTGTTTTGAAGAGAGAGAGAGAGAAAGAGAGAGAGAGAGAGAGAGAGACAGAGAGATTGCTTTAAGCTGTTGCTGGAGAACCATGCGCGTGATTTTCTGAAATGAAGATGGAACTGCTGAGAGAAAAAGAACATATCACGGGTTCTGACACTCATCTGCCCTTCCAGCTTTCCCTCTCCCTACCCCGCCACCATTCTCTACAGGACTCACCTGCCATCTTACCTTTCCCAGGACTGGGCTTTGTCTCCCTGGGGCTGCTCCTCCCTGGGGAAGAATGCTGACCTCCCTGCACAGAGAACACATCCTCCTCCAGGACCCAGCTCCTGTCCTAGGAGCACTTCTTGTATTCCCCACCTCCCTACCTAGGTTCCTCTGCTACTATTACCTTGGTTAAACTGGCCACAGGGGATGGGACATTTGTCCCCATCCCAAGACTGAGTTCCCAGAAGGTGGTCCCAGCACAGCTGGAGCCCAGAGCTCACCTCCAGACAGCCCATCTCTCCTATCCAGGGCAAGAGGACACTGTTGGGGAAAGGACTGGGCATGGGGATATTGGGGTCATCCCAGAGCAGTGAGCTTTCACCTGCCCTGGAGTTGCCATCTACCTTGCCCATCCATATGGTGGCCCGCCACACAGATGGGGAGAGAGTGGCACTCCCCAACACTGTGCCAGGCCCGAGCCTCAGCACTTTACCACAACTCTCTTATTCCACATACAGCACAGTGCTTGTCCAGGCTCACCTAGCTGGGAGGGGACAGAGGATGAATTTGAGCTCAGATAACTTGGTTCCAAGCCTGAGCTCTTCAACCCTGTGGGTCCTGAAGCTCAATCCTTTTTTTTTGGCATACTGGTGAAAAAAGGTTTATTCATTTATTCAACAAATGGCCAGGGACACACAGGTGAACAAGACAGAGATCGCCTGTGCAGGTGGGGTTAGGGTCTGGTGGGGAAAAACGTAGTGAACCAATCATGATGCTAAGGATTGAGGACTAAGGCCCTTGTGGTGCAGGGGACCTAAAGGAGTTGAACTGCAAGGGCTATCCTGTGGGGAGGAGGGGGACAGGGGTGGAAAAGTTCTCAGGGAAGCTTCTTAAAGGAAGGACTTGTCACAGCCTGGGAGGAATGTTCTAGCAGATTGGCAAAGGGTGGTGTCCAGGCAGAGAGAATAGCATGTACAGGTGCCAGAAGGCTTACAGGGGCATGAGACACAGCAGGGAGGGAAAAGGTGGGGGCCCCCAGACCAGTATGTGCAGAGCCTTGGACGTTTCTGGAAGGACTTTGAGCAGTTAGGACTCCTAAGCATTTCACATGATTTAAATCCTGACACCACCCAATGAGGGAGCTCATGTTTGATGCCCATTTTGCAGATGGTGTAACTGAGGCTCACAGAGTTGCACTCACTTGCCTGAGGTCACACAGCAAGTTGATTCCCGATTCTTTGCTCTTTTTTTTTTTTCCTCTCTTTGTTTTTGAGATAGGGTCTCACTCTGGTTGTCCAGGTGGCACGATCTTGGCTCACTGCAGCCTCCACCTCCCAGGCTCAGGTGATCCTCCGAGCTCAGTC
>NW_012121709.1:1878456-1878950 GCF_000951035.1 Colobus angolensis palliatus
ATCCTCCTGCCTCAGCCTCTGGAGTAGCTGGGACCATAGGCATGAGCCACCACCCCTGGCCCCATATTCATAATTATATCTGGCACTGATTTCATTCTTGCTGCCTGCCCAGCATCGTGCTAAGTGCTTTCACATGACTGACTTTGTTTAACCCTTACAATAATTCTATGATGTGTTAGAGAGCTTTGCCATTTCCATTTTGCAAATGAGAAAACTGAGGCTCTAGGAGAACCGATTTGCCAAAGGCCACTCAGCCCACAAGTGGCAAAGCCAGGCCACCTGCCTGACTCTAGCTCCCTAAGTAAGATTCTGAACATCAAATGCGGTCTTGTCCAGGGGTGTGAGGACTGTGGAATAGGTTCCCCCTGAGAACAAGGAGACGTGGACTGCAACGGCAGCATGTGGATTTAGGTTAACTTCAAGAAGGACTTCCTGACAATCTCATGGGCCCAGAGGAGTTTCAGAGGTGTCCCTGAAAGCAGGGTCAGGCTGTT
>NW_012121709.1:1880792-1886184 GCF_000951035.1 Colobus angolensis palliatus
TTATTAGTCTAACAGGGTTCTTCTGGGGGTTGTGGGGAGGTAGACTGTAGGGGGCCAGGTTGGTGACAGAGATCAGAGAGGAGCTAATGCAATAGTCTGAGCGGGAGATGATGCTGGCTTGCACCATGTGGTGGTGTGGTAGAGTGGGTGAAATTGGATCTGTTCTGAATTTTTCTCTCACTCATTCATTCATTCCGTTATCCATCCAATCCATAATGTTTGTTTGTTTGTTTGTTTTTGAGACGGAGTCTCTCTCTGTCACCCAGGCTGGAGAGCAGGGCACAATCTTGGCTCACTGCAACCTCTGCCTCCCTACCCTCCCCGCTCAGCCTCCCGAGTAGCTGGGACTACAGGCACGCACCACCACACCTGCTTTTTTTTTTTTTTTTTTTTAATTTTTAGTAGAGATGGGGTTTTGCCATGTTGCCCAGGCAGGCCTCAAACAATCCAACCTTCTCAGCCTCCCAAAGTGCTGGGATGACAGGTGTGAGCCACGGCACTCGGCCCAACCCATAAATATCTATTGGGACCCTCCTATATGGCAGACAGGAGGGGTACTAAACAGTAAGCAAAAGAGACCTAGACCCTGCCCAAATGGAGCTGAGGTTTAGTGGAGAAACAGATACTCATTCAGTAAGCATGAAATCAACTTATTGTTATACACTGCAGTAAGTGTCAGGAAGGGGAGGGCCAGGGGCTACCGGAAGACTGTCACAGCCACAGGCCCCAGCCCAGGGACCTTCTGGCTCAAGCCCCTCATCACACATGTGGAGAAACCGAGGCACACAGAGGGAGCATGACTGACTCAAGGTCACACAGCGGGTCCCTGGCAGAGCTAGGAAAAGAACTCAGCCCGTGCCTCCCAGCAGGAGGCTGTCAGTACCCCATCACCGCTTCCAGAGCCCAGGCCTCCCCCGCACCGCACCGCACCGCGCCACCCGCGGTTTATGGCCCCCGGAAGCCCCTCCGAAGTGTCTCGTCAGCGAGGCCCCGGGCCACAGGAGACGGGCTCGTCCCAGCTCGGGCCAGGCAGCCGCAGATCGATTGCGCGTGTGCCGCCCCGATACTCCATCTCATTAGGCCTTCGTTTTCATCTCCCGGCTTCCTGGCAGCCTTCAAATTATCCCATAAAATTTATTTACTATTTCATGAATACATAAGCAGCAGGCAGGCACAAGCTTTTTATATATTTACACTGTATATATTTCACGGGAGACTTATAGCTGTCTCTAAGGCAGAGGCGGGAGAGGGAGAGAGACTGAGCAGACGGAGCCGGCAGCTGGTGGCAGAGGGAGGAGGCGAGAGGGAGGTGCGTGGAGGGCAGGCGGGGACGAGGGGCCCAGGGCGCCCACGGTGGCACTGGGCCACACTGGGCTGATCTGACGCTGCTGGACAAGGGATGGGGGAAGGCTCCACTTTGGGACACGCATGTGGGTCAGTGGAGGCAGGGTTCCCGGGCTCCGAGGCCTGGAGCTGAGGTTGATGCTGCAGATCAGTGGTGCTGGGTGTGAGGCTTCAACCTTAGAACAGTCTAGTGTGGAGGTACTGATGGGTCATAGGGGATCCTCATCCTGGTGGAGAGCTGGACCCTCATTCAGGCCCCAGAGTAAGCCCTGACTCTTGCTCCAGACTGAGACCTGATCTCAGTTACAGACTGAGCCCTGATCCCAAGCACAGACTGAGCCCTGATCCCAGTCACAGACTGAGACCTGATCCCAGTCACAGACTGAACCCTGATCCCAGTCATAGGCTGAGCCCCGATCCTTGTTATTGCCTGAGCCTTGAGCACAATCACAGAGTATCCCAATTACAATGTGAGCCCTAATCTTAGTCCCAGTACGACTCCTGACCCTAATCCCAGACAGCCCCAACTCTGGTCAAAGACTGAGTCCTGACCCCAGTCACATACTGAAGCCTGATCCTTGCTCCAGACTGAGCCCTAACCCTGGTACAGACCGAGCTCTGACCCTAATCCCAGACTAAAGCCCAATTCTGGTCATAGACTAAACCCTGATCCCAGCCCTAGGCTGATCCCTAACACTATTCCCCATGCCCATGACTCCTCACCCCAGCCTGCCATCTCTCAAGGTTTCACTAATGTACACAAGCCACAAGCAGCCTCTCCTCCTCCCTGTGAATCTACATGGGGACTGTATGTGGTGACCACGTGGTGGTATTGCCCTCCCCATCCCCTCACATGAGGCATGGCCATGTGACTTGCTTTGGCCAGTGAAATGGGAGCAGCAGTGAAGCGTGGCCCTGTAGGCTGAAGTCCAAACATGGCAATGTGTGTTTCCATCTCCTCGTCCCCCATCCCATCACCAACCAGCTGTGTTCCACCAGCGACAGCTCCCATCAGCCTGGCACCTGGTGGGGAGGACGATATGGGGTGTAGCCCTCACCAACCCACAGGGTGAGATGTCAGCCTTTGATGAGTTAGTTGTTTTCAGCGGCTGAGATTTGGGGGCTGCTTGTCATTGAGCATAACCTGACTGATACAGCCAGAAACCCCTTTTCCTCTGAAGTCAGCTGCTCAGGGTTCTGTCCATTACTAATCTCCAAGGTTCCACCCTACAGAAGGCAGAGGACAGGTGCAGAGAAATCACTCAACATCTCAGAAAACCTGTTGCACAAGATCAGGCACACTGTAGGTGCTCAATAAATGCTAGCTGAATGGGAAAACACGTATTTTTTTTCTCCACACTTCTGTCTCAGTCCTTTAGAAAATCTGCTCATCCCAATACAGTGAGATGCCAGTCTAGGAGCCTTGAAGGACAGTGGCTGTGCCCAGAAAGTTGTTCTGGAATCGAATTCTGTCTCCAATATCAGCTGTGTGGCCTTGGGAGAGTCTCTCTCCTCTCTTGGTGTCTCTGAGTGCCCTATCTGTGGCATGGAGACAGAAATCCAAGCCTCTGTGTGTCTCACATCCTGGCTTCTCCAAAGATATGGCTGGTCAAACCCTCCAAATGTCAAGCCACTGGTACCATCTGCTATCATTCTTGTATTTCTCCACTTGGCTGTTCTATCTTCATTGTCATCACTGTCTTGACCATCATTATCACTGCTAATGTTCACTGAGCACTTACTATATACCAGACCCAGAGCCTTTACTCATTTTAATCTTAATGACTCTTGGAGGTCAGTTCTTACTCTTTCATCTACCCATTAGTTCATGTATGACCTCTTCGTTCACCTAATGATCTCTTTTATATCTCCCTCTCTCCTTCCTTCCTCCTCCTCTCCTTCCCTTCCTTCTTTCCTTCCAGTCTCTCCTCCCTCTCTTCCTTCCTTCTTTCCTTCCTTCCTTCCTTTCCTTTCCTTTCCTTCCTTCCTTCCTTCCTTCCTTCCTTCCTTCCTTCCTTCCTTCCTTCCTTCCTTCCTTTCCTTCCTTCCTTCCTTCCTTCCTTCCTTTCTTCTCTCTCTTCCCTCCCTCCCTCCCTCTCTCTTCTCCCTTTCTCCCTCCCTCCTTTTTCTCTTCCTTTCTCCCTTTCTTCCTTCTCCCATCCCTCCCTCCCTCCTTCTGTCCCTCTCTCCTTCCCTTATTCATTCAAAAGCAGTCTATTACAAGGTGAGGAATATGGGCTCTGGACTCTGACTGTCTGGGTTCAAATTCTGGTGCCATCTTTTACTAACTGTATGACACTGGGCAAATTAATTCCTCTCTCTGCCCTGGTTCCTGCATCTGTAAAATGGAAATAGTAATCACTTTTTCCTCCAGGAATTGGTGCAAAGATGAACTGAGTTATACTTCAAATAGTACTTGGCAGAGTCGGCGGTGAGTAAATGCTGGTCACAATTATTCATGAAGCCACTGATAAACCCACATGTACCAAACCCTTCTCAGGTTTCAGTGAGGGACAAGACACAGGAAAGTAAACAATGACGGTGACTATTGGAATGGTCACTATGTGCAAGGCACTTTATGCCCATTGTTTCAATTGTCACAGAAGCGCTGTGGGATGGGCACTGTCATTATAACCATTTTGGGAATGAGTGAACTGAGGCGCAGAGAGGCTAAGCAACCTGTCTGAGGACACATGGTTCATAGGTGATAAAGCCAAGATTGGAGCCCACGTGGCCTGGCTGCTAAGCTTGTGTGCCTCACCATCAGGCAATGCGGCCACCATGCAGTGCATGCATTCAAGGGCAGCAGTGCTCTCCAAGAGGCTGTGCAGAGCCCTCTGCATCGGGGACTGGGCAATGAGCTCTTCTCCAGGCCAGTGGGGCAGTGAGGTCCTCTGAGCTGGCCCATCCAAGGGAATCTTCTGGAGTCTCCTCATAAACCACCAACACCCTGACCTCCATCCAACTCCAGAAAGATTTGCTTTCCCTGTGGGTCGCCCAGCCTCTCCCACTCTCCCAGGGAGGCTGTGAATCCACATGCCACAGAAGCAGGGGCTGCCAGAACCCAAATGCCCTCCCCACTCTCCTCCGTGAAGAGAGGAGCTCCGTAACTGCACAGGGCTCAGTGTGAAGGGCTCAGAGGCAGACACCCATCTCACATTGCAGCTTCTTGTGTCCAGACTATGTAGCATTTATTATTAATGGTAATAATAATTATAATTGCATATTGATCTTCCCCAATGCACCCGGCACTCCACCCAGCACTGAATTCGGGTCACTGCCCGGCAGACACACAAATCTATGCCCTGTGCAATGCATCGCACAGTGTTAGTGCTCAATAGACATCCAATAACGTGACCAGGTCCACATGTATGGTCTTGGCCTGCCATGTCCAGGCGCACAGGCTTGTGAGGTTCATGACTAACCAGAGAGCCTCCCCATTAGCCACATAGAATCAGTCTTTGACCCACAGGCATTTATTACTTGCTTTTTTTTTTTTTTTTTTTTTAACATTTGCATTGGACCAAGAAAATGCTGTCCTGGAATATGAGAAATAAAAGGAAGATGCTGTCCTCTTCCTCAAAGACTGTCTAGGACAGCGCTTCTCAACCTTTAACACGTACACACATGCCCTGGGGACCTCATTAAAATGCAGATTCTGATTCAGTAGCTCTGGGACCGGGGACTCTGCATTCCTAACAAGCCCTAGGAGCTGCTGATGCTGCTGGGCTGCGAGGTTGCAGGCTGTGCCCTGAGCAGCAGGATCTAGTTGAGGACTGACAGTGTTCACCTGCAAATAAGTAAACATCCAGAGGAGGCAATGGGAGAAGGCAGGAAAGAACACATGTTTTAAAGCCCAAGGTTGGGCTATCTATTTAGCTGTGTGAGCTTAGGCAAGTGACATCACCCCATGGGCCTCAGTTTTCTTGTCATTAGAAAACATGGATGATGCTACCTACTGGATAGACTCCTCACAGTGGTTTTAATGAGATAACAGACATGAAAGTGCCATAGGAAGTACTGAATGCCCTTTTCCCTCCCTCCCTCT
>NW_012121709.1:1886244-1919406 GCF_000951035.1 Colobus angolensis palliatus
TCCCTTCCCTCCCTCCTACCTCCCTCCCTTCCTCCCTCCTTGCAGTTTTTATCAGCACATGTAACCTAAAGCCATCAAAATGATTCAAATTATTGCCACTTTTTAAAGGGGAGACGGTGAAGGTGAGGGTGGATGGAGAAGAAGCCTATGAGGCTGGCAGGGCCGGGGTTGGTTTTGAAGGACGGGTCTGGCTTGGCTTAGTGGGGCTGGCCAGGCGCACAGCAGGAGAGAGCAACAGAGGTTGGGGATGCCTCACCTCCCCTTGCTGAGCTCAGAGCTCATCTGCAGCTGGCGAGGACATTCCGTGAGCTGCCAGCTGCCCCCACACCCTTCCATGTACCTACCCGAAGCCTCCTGCTTTTCTGGCCAAAGCCTTTCACCAAGGTGCACAGGGCAGCCAGGAAATGCTGAGGAGCTAATGTCTCCAAAAGCAATGGGAGTAGGTGGAGAAATGCCACAACTTCTATGTCCCTCAGTGGGAAAGTTCTGAGGTGGGATCTGCATGGCCCCTCTGAGGGTCCCTATGGACTGACACCCTGTAAGTAACCTGCGCCTTAACAAAAACTGCATTGTTTTTCCCTTTTCTGCCTCACTTTTCCACTTTCTCCCCTCCCAAATAAACAACCTGCACCCAAGTCCTTGTCTCAAGATCTGCTTTTGGGGGACCCCAAACTAAGGCAGATGGTTCGTGGGCAGGAAGTCACCCTTCCAGGGATTCAGGTGCAGAGAGCATCACTAGGGTTCTCTGGCCACAGCTTGCTTTCCTTGGTGCTTATTAACATGAAGGCGCTCTCTCTCTCTCTCTCTCTCTCTGTCTCTCTCTCTCTGTGTGTGCCTCTCTTTGTCTCTGTCTCTCTCTGCCTCTATCTCTCTGTCTGTCTCTCTCTTCTCTCTCTGCCGGGTGTACCTTCCATCTCTCATGTCATTTTCTGTGGAGAGTTCCTACTCTGGCCACACTTAAACCTCAAAAGTATCAGGTGTATCACCTCAAAAGTGTGAGGTGAGTTAAATCACCTCAAAAAATAGAAGGCAAGGCAGAGATGATTATCCTTCCCATTTCACAGATGAGGAAACCGAGGCCCATAGAGGTTTTGCTTGTTTAGGTGTTCATTCGACCAACCTATGTTGGATGTTTGCTATGTGCCAGGCGCTGGGACAGGCAACACCTTGGACAGGGGCCCATCTAATGCTTCTGAGACATCATCGAGCACCAGGGCCCTTCAGGGAGCTTGTTAAAATTCAGATTCTAGACCGGGCACAGTGGCTTACGCCTGTGATCCCAGCACTTTCGGAGGCCAAGGCGGGAGGATTGCTTAAGCTCAGGAGTTTGAGATCAGCCTGGGCAACATGGTGAAACCTCATCTCTATAAGATATACAACAATTAGCTGGGCATGGTGGCATGTGCCTGTAATCCCAGTACTTGGGAGGATTAAACACGAGAAGCACTTGAACCCTGGAGGCGGAGGTTGTAGTGAGCCAAGGTCACACCAGTGCACTCCAGCCTGGGAGACAGAACGAGATTCTGTCTCAGTAAACTGCAGGTTCCAGGGTCCCATCCCCAGAGATGGCAATTCAGTGGGTATGCTTCAGGAGAAGACCAGAAATCTGCAGAGTAAACCCCCGACTTCCAGTAAAAACTGCAGGTGATTCTGGGAAAACGGGCCCTCCCTGGAAAGACTCTGAGAAACACCAATTCAGAAGAAGAGGTAGATGTGGGCCAGGACAGGAGGATGCACAGGACCCAAGGATGCAGCGGAGCCCCACCCCGGGGCGGGAGGCAGGAGCTCTCCAGCCAGTGGTTTACCGTGGCTGGGGCCCTGCCCTTCCAGCCATCTGGCCTCCCTCTGCCAGGATCTGAAGCCTGTGGATCCTATCCACAGAGCTAGACCGGCTGAGCACTCACATTTCCTCAAGGGGAGGTTTGTCAGGTGACTTGGGCCAGACAGGGACCAGAGTCAACAAGTTTGAAGTTTGTAACGTCCTTTTCAGTGGATGCAGCCCCCTACAGTGTATAAAGTGCTCACCCACCTCATGAAGCACTTCCCAGTGAGTAAGGCGTTTCCAGAGTGCTTCTGCCCCCTGTGCCTTCATCCTCACAGCCGCTCCTGGAGGGGGACTTCTCATCACCATTTTGCAGTTGGGGAGACTGAGTCTGAAGTAGCCAGCCCAAGGGCCCCAGCAAGTGAGTTGAGATGGGAACCCATGGGCTCTGAATCTGAATTCTAAGCTCTTTCTGATCAGGAGGCCATGGAGGACAAGACATGGCCTGAAGGTGTTTCTAACCTCAGATGACTAATGCCGCCACCCATTGATGGGGAAAATGCCCAGCCCAGGGCATCTTGTCATGCCTGCCCCTCTCCTAGCATCTTCTGACTCCCGGCACTTGTAGCAACAAGTCCTCGTCACTAGTTGAGGTCAGCTACCTGCACATCTTTCCCACTAACCCTGCCGTCCACTTTTCAAAAGGCTCTCATTAGAAGACCAACCCCAGCCCTTTATATCTAATCCTCACGCCCCTGCAATATGGGCACCTTTATTCCTGTTTCACAGAAAAAGAAACAGAGGGTCTGGGAGGTCAAGTTGCTTGCCTGAACTCACATCCACTGAACCAGTGTGGCAGACCTGAATCCAGGTCTAAGTCCTATGTATGTGCTTCCCATGGCTGGGCTGCATTCTCTACCCTATCTTCGAAGCCTGGATCCCGACCGCGGTCCTCAAGACCATCCTCAGGTGGGCAGAGACACTAGTCTGTCCATCTGTCCACACCTGTCCCCAGAGCGGAGGGAAGGTGGCTGCGTCTCATCATTCAGACTGCCCCCTGGTGGAGCCCTCATCGTTGACAGTTATGGGATATTGTTGTTGCTGAAGACTATAGCAATTAATTGTAGAGACAGATTAATTGCAGAGGATTCTAGGACAAGGGGTCCTTCCTGGAAAGACTCTGAGAAACAGCAATTCAGAAGGAGAGGCAGATTTGGGCCAGGACAGGAGGAGGTACCGGGCCCACGGATGCTGCGGAGAGAGAGACAGAATTAATTGCACAGACAGAAACAGAGAGAAACAGATGGAGACAGAGACAGAGAGAGAAGAGGATGGGCTGAGAGGACCCTTTGCTGGATTCCTCTGTTGGCTGCATAGAAAACTAAGAACAGATTTTTTTTTTTGGCCAGGTGTGGTGACTCATGCCTATAATCCCAGCACTTTGGGAGGCCAGGGCAGGCACATAACTTGAGGTCAGGAGTTCGAGACCAACCTGGCCAACATAGTGAAACCCCATCTCTACTAAAAATACAAAAATTAGCTGGGCATGGTGGCACAAACCTGTAATCCCAGCTACTCAGGAGACTGAGGCAGGAGAATCGCTTGAACCCAGGAGGCGGAGGATGCAGTGAGCCGAGATCGCGCCACTGCACTCCAGCCTGGGTGACAGATCAAGACTCCATCTCAAAAAAAAAAAACAAAAAACCCCCAAGACCCAGGAGGCGGAGGATGCAGTGAGCCGAGATCGCGCCACTGCACTCCAGCCTGGGTGACAGATCAAGACTCCGTCTCAAAAAAAAAAAACAAAAAACCCCCAAAAAACCCAGACTCTCTAACCTAGTGAGTAAGTTTCTGTTCAAGAAAATGACCAAAGATAAATCTATAAAGATTAGGTTGGGACTCATAAGATGTGGCAAGGCCACCAGTGGCTCAGAGCCTCTGAGACTGAAACAAACCAGGGTCAGAAGAGGCTGCCACGTACAGACAGGCAGGTTGGTCCCTGCAACAAAGGTGCTAGGCCAAGGAGATGCCTAGTGAGGTGGAGCGGTCTGTTTACCAAGCCATTGCCCCAGGCCCAGGGTTGTGCCCACCTGGAAGATGGGAAGCCTTTCTCTAATTTGTACAAAGATGCCCTATGGGCGAATGCCAGGGCTGGTTCAGAGGGAGTGGGAATCTGGTGACCGTCAGTCTGGAACTATCCCTAATCTAGCAAAAGTCTGGGAGGAAAAGATTCAGTTTCAGCCTCATTGAATTATAGGGGAACCCCAACTTCCCACAGGAGAGAAACACAGAGCAGAAAAGAAGGAGATGACTTTCATTTGTTTTGATTTTCAAAATACCCTATTTGTTTGAAGATCAGAGATAAGCCATTGTTGCCAGGTAAATGCTACTTTAATTTTTTTTTCCTCTTTGAGGAGACGTGTGCCTTGTTTCAGTTTTGATGGGGATGATATTTTAAAGTGATTTTCACTGGAAACTTTCCTTTGGAGATTCAAAGTCTAGAATGGGAAAGCAAACCCTTCCCAAAACCCCAGACTATCTAAACTCCATCCATCCATGCATCTATTCATCCACCCATCCATCCATTCATCCATCCATCCTTATTCATCCATCAATTTTCCATCCATCCATCCATCCATCCATCCATCCATCCATCCATCCAGTTTTCATCCATCCGTTCATCCTTATCTATCAATTTTCTTTCTTTCTTTTTTTCCCTTGAGATGGAGTCTCACTGCTGCCCATGCTGTAGTGCAGTGGCGAGATCTCGGCTCACTGCAACTTCTGCCTCCTGAGTAGCTGGGATTACAGGTGCACACCACCACGCTCAGCTAAGTTTTGTATTTGTAGTAGAGATGGGGTTTTGCCATGTGAGCCAGACTGGTTTCGAACTCCTGATCTCAGGTGATCCTCCCACCTCAGCTTCCCAAAGTGCTGGGATTACAGGCATGAGCCACCACACCCGGCCTATCAATTTTCCATACATTCTTTCATCCATTGATTTCTATTTATCTACCCATCCATCCATCATTTATCCAGCCAGCCAACAAATGCCTTTATTCATTCATTGATTTACATATCTATTGAGCACTCACTGTGTGCCAGGCCCTCTCTAGGCACTGGGGATCTAGTGGTAAACTATGCAGATGGAATCCCTGTTCCCCCCACCCTTTTTTGTTTTTTAATTTTTGAGATGGAATTTCCTTCTTGTAGCCCAGGCTGGAGTGCAGTGGTGTGATCTCGCCTCACTGCAACCTCCACCTCCCAGGTTCAAGCGATTCTCCTGCCTCAGCCTCCCAAGTAGCTGGGATTACAGGTGCCTGCCACCACGCCTGGCTAATTCTTTTGTATTTTTAGTAGAGATGGGGTTTCACTATGTTGGCCGAGCTGGTCTCAGACTCCTGACCCCAGGTGATCCACCCGCCTTGGTCTCCCAAAGTGCTGGGATTACAGGCGTGAGCCACCGCGCCTGGCCTGAATCCCTGCCCTTCTGGGGCTGACATTCCAGCTAGGGAAGACAGACAAAAGACAAGTCAAATAAGCAACATCATGTCGGTCAATGACAAGTGCCACACCAAGAGTTAAGACACGGTGATGTGCTACACAAAGACAAAGACCACACTGAGACCACATGGTTAGAAAAGGCCTCTCTGAGGGAGTGACACATATATGAGACCTGCCTGGCAAGCAGGAAGCTCTTCCATGCAGATGATCGCCCGATATTTGCTAATTACAATATGGCGCACTAACATCATCAACATGAAAGCTCTGCAAAGCATTTCATAAAACCTGGAAATATTCACAGTCAGGCCCATAGTGGTTGCAAGGCCAGTCTCTCAAGGTGATTGAGAATACACAGCTGGTCCTTGGTAACTATCTTCAGCTGACATCAAAAACCACATATTGATTATCACTGATGACAATGATGTCCTCCATTTGAGGGGTGGAGTAAAGTGTAGTGTGGTGGGAAGATCAGAGGGATAAACTCCCTCGTCCCTTCCTCTGCTGCTGCCACTCCCAATCCCTCCCTTTGAAGCTTCTGACAGCATGGCCCTTGGAGATCTGGCTCTATCATTTTCAAGCTGTGTGAACCTGGACAAGTAACTTTGCCTCTCTGAGCCCCAATTTCCTCATTTGAAATGAAAATCTCCCTATGTTCTTGATTCCAAAACATGCATTTCCCCCCATATTTTAATGATGCCAAAATCAAAGTAGGTTTTTTAATCCAGTGCCTCTCACACATCAGTGGGCACAAAAATGCCCTGGGGGTATTGTTAAAAATACAGATTCTGATTCAGGAGGTCTGAGGTGGAGGCCAAGATTCTGCACTTCTCCCAAGTTCTCAGGTGACGTGGATGCTGCTGGTTCATGGACCACCCTTCAAGTAGCCAGAAAGCAGTGGACTTACACATTTAATGTGGTTGTTATTAAATCTAGGGGCAAAGCTCCAGTTGATGGAATTTTCGATTTCAGGAAATGCATTAACCCTGTGTTTCATTTTATTCCCCCAGTAACCCCATAAAAATGTTTGTAAAGCACCCAGCACACAGCTCGGTACGTCGAAAACATTAATAGATGTTAGCTCACTCCTTTGAAAACCTCAGGAGCTGGTGCGGGATGTGAAGGCAGACGCTGGACTTTGAGGTCCATCTATAATTGGATGCTATCCCCATGAGGCCGAATGCAGGAGGGGGCGGGACGCCGGCAGGCTCAGCAGAGAGAAAAATGTTAATTCCTCTCTCCATCCCCACATCCTCCAGCTCAGGGACGTGTTTGATCAGGCCTGCATCAAACGACACATTTGCAACAAGACAAAACCGAACGCAGGGGACTTGAGCCTGTTTGAATCGGTCCCACTCACCCCCTAGCCACCCCCCACCCTGACCTCCTTCAGACAGACACGTGCAAAAGCTTGTTTCAAGCCACAAAAACTGACAAGCACCTGGACAATTCTGCCTGCTAGGAGAGACTCCAAGGGGAGGGGTGGGCAGGAGAAGCGGGAAGGGGAAGCTGGGTTTTATTTAGGGACTGGGAACTTGGGAGCGGAGAAACAAAGAGAGGAAGAGGGTTAGCTAGAAGAAGTTGAGGAAGCAGGGTACTATTTTATAACCCTCCAACCACTCATAACAGGAATGATGTCATCTTGTAAACAGCATGTTCAAGTTTGCACCTTCCCGTCCATTCTCTCACCTGATATGGGCAACAGCGCTAGGAAGAGGCAGTAAAGGGCTTTATTACCTTTTATTTTTCAGCTGAGGAAACTGAGACTTGGAGACTTATATGCAATTACCCTCAAGCGAGTGGTGAACCGGATTCAGTCAATGCAGATGTTTAGGGTGGGACCCTGAGATGCGGTATTGCTCATGAGCTCCCAGCTGATGAGAACGGGCCTGATCCATGGACTACACGTGGAGCAGCAGAGATGTATCGACTTGTCCATTGAAGAGACACAGACCAGGAAACTGATCTGCTGCCACTCCGGAACTGTGTCATTTATTTATTCTGCCCATCTGTATTGGGTGTTTCTCCTGTCCCAGGCATTGTATTGAGATACAATAGACGACTAGAAGACGAGACAGGTCTGCTCCCTGACCTGCTGGACTTTAGACCTAAAGTAAATAAATTAGACTCTTACAAAGTGTAATAAGAGGGGTTTTGCTTACAGCACACCGAACTACATTACACTGTGGGGATGGATGTGATGTGTAGAACGGCCACGGCGAAGAGACACGGGTCGGTGTAGCAGAGGCAGGATATCTGCAGACAGGCTTGAGTGCCAGACTCTTACTTCTCTTGAGAGTTTCTGAGAGTGGTATGCCTTAGTATGCCCATACAAGGGGTGAGAAAATTACCCCCTAACCACAGTATGAACGCTGAAGCCCAGCCCTCAGTTTACTGTAAGAGTTAGCTCTTTGGATTTTTTGAATTGCAAAGGATGTCATTGACGCCAGTGCTACCCTATCTTCACTGGGTCCTCAGAATTTTCTGGGCGTATGGTTGCCAGAGTTGGCAAATAAAAACACAGGATGGCCAGTTAAATTAGAAATTCAGATAGACAAGGAATAACTAGGGGCATGTAAGGATATCCCATGCAAAATTTGGGATATACTTATACTAAAAAGTTTTATTTATTGTTTATTTGAAATTCAAATGTAACTGGGTGTCCTGTATTTCATCTGGCAACGCTAACTGGAAAGCTTTTAAAGATACCGGTGCCCTGGCCACAAGCCCAGATATTCAGGGTCAACAGGTATTAGAATTGTTTTGAATTCCCAGGTGATTTTAATCAGTGACTAAGCGCTGAGATCCACTGATTTGAAAGTGGCAAATCTAGGCTGGTGAAAAGAGACAGTTCCACACGGCAGTGATCACTGGGTCTTATTGCTATGACCCTGGAAGAGGCTGGAAATCTCCTACATTCCATTTTAAAAGTGGTCTTGGGGTTAAACATACAGCAGATGATTTTCATCCCCTTGCCAGTGCTTAATAAGAACTATTTTGATGGGCCAGGCGTGATGGCTCATGCCTGTAATCCCAGCACTTTGGGAGGCTGTGGCAGGCTGATCACTTGAGCTCATGAGTTTAATACCATCCTGGTAACAGAGTGAAACCCCATCTCTACAAAAAATACAACAACAAAAAATTAGCCAGGCATGGTGGTGTATGCCTGTAGTCCCAGCTACTTGGGAGGCTGAGGTGGGAGGTTGGCTTAAGCTCAGGAGGTGGAGGTTGCAGTTAGCTGAGAGCATGCCACTGCACACTAGCCTAGGCAACAGAGACAGACCTTGCTAAAAAAGAAAAAAGAAAAAAAAAGAGAATGATTTTGATGGACTAGCAGCTGTGAATGAAGGCAGCAGCAATGAGTGAAACAGTAACCAACTCCTTAGTCTAATATTTAATATTAGTATTACCACTTTTATTGGGCCCTTACTCTGTGCCAGGTACTGTGTTAAGCATTTTCACAACATGCTGTTAGTTTGTTAACTGACCCTCACAGCAATGCTATAAGATAGGCACTATTATAATACCTATTTCAGAAATGAAGAATTTGAGGCCCAGAGAGGTTAACTATTCTTCCCAAGGTCACACAGCCCTTTGATAAACTCTGACTCACTGGCTAGACTGATGTGCTGGCGTGGTGGAAATTTAAAGGTAGAGGGGTTGGTAGAGTGGGAAGTGTACCCCTTGCCCTTACCAGCCCTCCACTGGGCTAGCTCTGTAGAGGATGACAGCTCCTCCAAAACTGTAGGCTTTCCTGGGAGGAACAGCTAGAAGCTGACATCACCTGGATACATAGTTCCAGACTTAGTAGATCCAGAAGACCTGTTGCAAAACGTTTTTAGAAACTCTAGAAGAGAACCCTGGATGAGGAGGAAGCAAACTTCTTGGCTACTGAGAAGGACAGTGTGTGTGCTGGTCCCAAGGACAGGAAGGAGAGCTGGCTCTTGAGTCCCCTGTAGCAGAGAAGGGGAGGTTGTCAGGACCCCAGGCACCGAGCATCTCTTCTGTATTCCCCAGTCTTCCCTCTCCCCCAACCTCTTCCTCTCTCTCTTTCTCTCGCTCTCTCCAGGCTTCTCCATACCAGTTACAACTACTTAGATCTACACATATGGTTTAATGTGGTCACCTTGCACCTGCTGAGTTTACATATCCTCAGTCAGGAACAGATAACTTAATGTGGTGATCAGAACATGGACAAGGGAAGGCGTATTCGTTTGGAAGTCTGGAAGGTGTACTAGTTTCCTGTTGCTGATGCCATTTGGGCACTTGGCTTAGCTTTCTGGGTCATGTTCCCTTTTTTTTTTTTTTTTTTTTTGGTAGAGATGGGATCTTGCCATGTTGCTCAGGCTGGTCTAACTCCTGGACTCAGGCAAGCCTGCTGCCTTGGCCTCCCAAAGTGTTGGGATTAAATGCATGAGCCACTGCACCCAGCCATCTTTCTTTTCTTTTCTTATTTTAAAAAATGACAGCATGTTTTCAGCTGAGTACTACCATCAGCCTATTTCCTGCCTATAGAGACTGATAGCCTTTTTCAGTTTGTCATCTCTCTGTCCCTCTGAGTCCAAGGTGACAGTGTTTCTGCTGGTACAATAGTCTCAGAAACCTTGTGGATTTCCCATGCATGTCACAGAGATGCACCTCATTAGACGAGGCTCCTCCACAAATCTTTCCTGGGTCACCTCATCTCTATTCCTGTCTTCCGTTGAGATGGCTGAGGGAATCAACAAGTCACCTGTTTGATCCTTTCAAAAAGCTCTGTATGTGACTCAGTACTGTGACCTTTGGATCTTTCTGAGGCACTAGTAAGGTGCTTTCCAGCCATACCCTTGGATTTCTCTCCAGAGCATGCTTTGCTGACAGTGAATCTACTAATGTTAGCATCATTTGCAATCCGAATAGTCTGATAATATCTCAAATCTTCAAGCCTTGGTTCCTTTTTGTTTAATAGTTCTTCTCTGAATTTTTTTCTTTCCTCTCACATTTTACTATAAGCAGCAAAAAGAAGCCAGGCTACACTTTCAACACTTTGCTTGGACATCTTCTCAGCTAAAATACAGAAATTCTTCATTTGCAAGTCCTGGCTTCCACATAATTGCAGGACAGAATTCAGCTAGGCTTTCTTACACTATATAACAAGTATCCCCTTTCCTCTTCTTTCCAAAAATGTGTTTTTATTTCCTTCTGAGCCTTCATTGGCAGAATCGTTAGTATTCACATTTCTATCATCAGAGATTTTTTGATGATTTAGATACTCTCTTAAGATGATACGGACTTTCTCCATCATGGTCCACTATTATTTCTGAGCCCTCACCAGCAACAGCTTTAACATCCTCTTTTCTTTCTTTTCTTTTCTTTTCTTTTGAAACAGAGTCTCACTCTGTCACCCACCCAAGAGTGCAGTGGCACAATCTTGGCTCATTGCAACCTCTGCCTCCCAGGCTTAAGCGATCCTCCCACCTCAGTCTCCCAAGCAGCTGGGACCACAGGTATGTCCCACCACACCTAGCTAATTTTTGTAGTTTTTGTAGAGATGGGGTTTTGCCATGTTGCCCAGGCTGGTTTCCAACTCCTGGGCTCAAGTGATCCATTCACTTCAGCTGCCTAAAGTGCTGAACATCCACATTTGTATCAACAGTCTGTTTAAGGCAGTCTAGGCCTTTTCTATCATGTGCCTCAAAATTCTTACAGATTCTACCTATCACCCAATTCCAGAGTCACTTGCACATGTGTAGGTACTTGTTACAGTAGCACTCCACTCTTGGTACTAAAATTTGTAATGGTTTTCTATTGTTGCTATGAAAAATTACCATGTACTTAGTGGCCAAAGACAACACAAATTTTTTCTCTTACAGCTCTGGAGGTCAGAAATCTAAAATCAGCCTTACAGGGCGAAAAGCAAGATGTTGATAGGACTGACTGCTTCTGGAGGCTCCAAGGAAGAAACCATTCCTTGCTCTTTCCAGGTTCTAGAGGCTGCTTTGGCATTCATTGGCTCATACCTGCATCACTGCATTTTTTCCTTCTGTCTTCACATTGCCCTCTTCCCTAACTTGGTCTCCTCCTGCACCCCTTTTATAAGGTCACTTGTGGTTACATTAGGACCACTCAGATAATCCAGATAACCTCCCCATCTCAAGGCTTCTAATCTAATTACATTTGCAAGTCCTTTTTGCCATATAAGGAAACACTCACAGGTTGCACGTGGATCTCTTTTGGAGACCATTATGCAGCTTACCACAAAAACATTTACATCAGGTTATGAACTGGTTACTAGGGCTAGGTCTGGGGTGGGAGAGGGGTAAGGAAGTGGAAGGTATGCAAAAAGAAGAGGACAAAGTGAGGAGAGAGGGTGTGAGGGAGGAATAAAGAAAAAGCCCCTCTATTATAAGAAAAAAAATTGACCGTATTTAACCAGCTCATGTGACATGAGCCCATTCATTTAAAATTCCATTTATATAAAATTAGATATATGTGTGTGAGTTAATACACAAAGAAATGAATGAAAGAATGGTCACCAAATATAAATGGCTAACAGGATGATGGGCTTTCAGGTAATTTTTATTGCCTTCCTTCTATTTTTATGTAAAAGCTTGAATGTTTTTTACAATCAGCATGTATTATTTACATAATTTAAAAATAATGAAACTATTTTACATGACAGTTTTTAAAAAGTAAAAAGAAAAAAGATTAGATTCCCAATTCCAAACTTGAGGTGAGAGAGGATCTGATCAGCCCATCTTGGATCAGGTGATCACCCTTGATCCAATCAGCCTGGGAAGCAGGGTCACATGACACCAACATGGCTCCCAAGAGCTTTCTCCGTTAGGGGATGAGGGAATGTGAGGTTCTCAGTGAAGAAGGGTGTTGACCTGGCACACACTTCACAAAATATTGATTACTCCATATTACGGATTTGGTTAAAGAAGAACTGTATGTGAGCCATGACCAAAGTGTTATAACCTTGAATTTCCTATTTTAATTTCTGACCCAATCTGAGTCAAGAGAAGCCATCATGATGGAAAGCTCAGCTGTAATTCTCAGCCTTTCCTGGGCATGGATATGATTTCAGGCATTCTTCCTTGGTGAAAGGCTATAGCTAAGATGACCAGTGGTTTCTGCTGAGACACTGATGGGGCTGGCCACTGAGCCAGGTTCCCAGGGAGGGATGATTTGTAGACCAGAGTTCCAGCCCTGAATGGGCTTCCAATGGCTTCCCAGACTCCCTCCTGTAACAGATCAGTAAGGTGAAGTTCCAGAAGACCTTGTTTCCAGCCCTGCTTCATATCTTATCAATTGTGTGAACTTGATCAACTTATTTAACCTCTCTCAGCCTCAGTTTCCTCATCTGTATAGTGGGGATAATAATGCCTACTTCTTGGAGGTACCCAGGGGATTCCTGGAGATGATATACGTAAAGGATTTAGTACAGAGAAAATGCCTGATAATTTTTTATCTTCACAAATATCATGATCGTCATCATCACTATTAACAGGCACAATGTGCTTGGATTCCAGAAAAGTCACACATGAGCATCCTGGGTCCAGATGCAAACAAGGCCCTCAGAAAGAGATACCAGGAGCCAGGAGCAATATCTGCTCTACTGGCAGTGTGAGGATTGAGGAATGAATGTATGCACATATGTGTGAAGAGCTCAGAGGAGTGTCCGGAACAAAGCATACACCCACTAAATGCTAGCTGTAGTGAATACCTATAAACAGAGAGGAGAGGTGGAGAAGGAGGGAGGAGGAGGGGAGAATAAGTCAGAAAGTCACATCCACACCCAGAGAAAAAACAGAGGAAGAGAGAGAGAGGGAGGGAAGGAGAGACAGAAAGAGATGGAGAGAGAGAAGGGGAAGGGAAAAGGGTCAGAGAAGGAGGAATGAAGGGAAGAGAAAGAAAGGAACAAGAGAGAAAAAGGAAAACCAAACACAGACAAGGAGACAGAGGCAGAGACACAGAAAGACAGAACGTGAAAGAGACAGTATGTGTCCAGGGGTCTCTTGTTCTCTCCCCAGATCACTGCCCAAGCTGTTCCCACTGCCACCCTTTTATCCATCTTCCCCAGCCTTGCTGTGAAAATCCACACCTTCCACGCATCCATGCCAGGTTGCACAGTGCTGTCCAGCTTGTTCCCTACCCACAGGCTTACTGGTGGGGCTGTGGTGGGGGCTGGCTCTCTCTGCAGTGGTCTGTCTTGGACTCATCTGGATCCTATCGGCTATAAGTACCACCAACCACACTGACCTAACTGCTGCCCCTGCTGGCCTCCACCCCAGCTTCCCTATTGGTCCATCAGAACAATAAATGTCCTGCTGTCACCTTCTATTTGCCCACCACCCCTCCTGCTTAGATCCAGAACAGGCAGGGCCACAAAAGGAGATTTATACAATAAAATCATATCCCTATGCAACCGTCATCCTCCACCCATCTGCAGAGGGGGCATCTAGGGGCAGGGGGCTCTGTGGGGTCACCTGCAAGGGGCCCCACCATGGTCCTCACCCCTGGGCAGCAGCAGTGGCGCTGATGGATGAGAAGGCCAGCTCCCCTCGCACTGTCTGCCTGAACTCCGCTCAATACTTCTCGGAGTGGCTCTATTTGTATTGGGTGATATATAGGTCTATGCAGGCACCATTGGAGTGGATCCTGCCGCCACCTCCCCCTGCTCACCCCGGTCCCTCCGTCAAGAGGGAGGCAGTGAATTCAGCCAAATTGCTTCACCAGCCTTCTGCCTTCTGGTGCCCAGGGTGATAAGCACGTCTGTGGCAGTCATGAGAGGAGGAGGCCTCCCAGCCTCTGGGCCATGTCACATGCAAGAGGGCGTGCAGATGATGGGTTAGTTCAAGACACATGTGCATCTACTATGTGCCAGGAACCGTGCAATACATGCAGGATCCAAGGCTCCATTAGGCATGTTCCATGCCCTTGGGGAGTCTGGTGAGTTAGGCAGGGAACGTGTCCAAAACCAAATAAGGATGAAGGAAGCACCACAGTAAGTGTCCCTTTGTGTGCCACTATCACTTGCTTATCCTTCAAATATTCAGTATGAAATGGTCACAACAATTTCTGCACTTGGTCACTGAGAGGCTGGGAGGATGAAATACGTAGAATATGTGCCAGCACAGTGCCTGGCACCCGACAGGCCTGCAGTAAATGAGAGGCAGCTGGAGTGAGGCGGCCTGGGTGCAAATTCCAGCTCAAGCTTGCGCAAGCCCTTGGTGTCTTTTTATTTCTGTTTCCTCACCTGTAAAATGAGAAGAATCATAGTAAGTCCCTCACCAGGTTACTGTGAGAGTGAAATGAATTAACATGCATGCAAAGCTCTTAGACCACTATCTGGCATGTCCGAATCTTGTGGAAGTGCAAGCTGTTTTTATTATTACAGCAGTGCCTCCTGACCTGAAGAGGATACATTTCAAGACTTTTAGTGGATACCTAAAACCATGGATAGTAACACACAGATGGTCCCCAACATATGATGGTTAGAGTTATAATTTTCTGACTTTACGATGGTGTGAGAGTGATATGCATTCAGCAGAAAACATACAGTATCCATACAACCATTCGATTTTTTACTTTAAGTACAGTGTTCAACATATAAGAAGAAGTTGGGCACAGGTTCACGCCTGTAATCCCAGCACTTTGGGAGGCCAAGGTGGGAGGATCATTTGAGGCCAAGAGTTCAAGATCACCCTGGGAAATATAGTAAGACCTCGTCTCCACAAAAATAAAAATTAAAAGATTCGCCAGGTGTGGTGGCACGCACTTGTACTGTAGCTACTCAGGAGGTTGAGATGGGAGGATGGCCTGAGCCCAGGAGTTCAGGATTGCAGTGAGCTACGATCATACCACTGCACTCCAGCCTGAGTAACAGAGCAGCCTGTCTCTAAAAAAATAAATTAATTAAATTAAATTAAATTAAGAGATGACATATTCAATGCTTTGTTATAAAATAGGTTTGTGTTAGATTTTTTTTTTCAACTGTAGTTTGTTTTAAGTGTTTCATGTGTAAGTGTTTTGAGGATGTTTAAGGTATGCTAGGCTAAGCTATGATGTTTGGTAGGTTAGAGGTAGAGGTATTAAATGCATTTTCTTTTTTTTTTTTTTTTTTTTGAGACGGAGTCTCGCTCTGTCGCCCGGACTGGAGTGCAGTGGCCAGATCTCAGCTCACTGCAAGCTCCGCCTCCTGGGTTTATGCCATTCTCCTGCCTCAGCCTCCCGAGTAGCTGGGACTACAGGCGCCCGCCACCTCGCCCAGCTAGTTTTTCTATTTTTAGTAGAGACGGGGTTTCACTGTGTTAGCCAGGATGGTCTCGATCTCCTGACCTCGTGATCCGCCCGTCTCGGCCTCCCAAAGTGCTGGGATTACAGGCTTGAGCCACCGCGCCCGGCCAAATGCATTTTCAACTTAAAGATATTTTCAGCTGAACAAAGGGTTTATCAGGACATAACCCCATTGTGAGTTGAGGAACATCTGTACTTTTTTTTCTATACACACATGCTTGTGATAAAGCTTAATTTATAAATTAGGTACAATAAGAGATGAACAACAATGATGAATAAAATAGAACAATTGTAACAATATACTGCAATAAAAGATATGTGAATGCGGCCTCTCTCTTTCTCAAAATATCTTAGCATACTGTACTGTACCATGGGTAAAGGGGACCACTGAACATGGTAGCTATTGGTTTTACTTTCCTCAATGCAGGAGTTCTTTGGGAGTCTGAGGTTTTGCCTGCAAAATGGGGATAATATCAATATCTACCTAATAGGTGAGGATTAAAAGAGATAATGTAGGGAGATAATGTATATTCAGGGCAACTTGCATCTATGTTCCTGGGTAAAAACATTATTTTTAATAAGACAGATAATGTACGCAAAATGCTGTCTTAGTCCATTTTCCACCGCTATAACAGAATACCATATACTGGGTAATTTATAAGGAAAAGACACGTATTTCTCACAGTTCTGGAGGCTGGGAAGTCCAATATCAAGGTGCCTCTGGTGAGGGGCTTCTTGCTGTGTTATTCCATGATGAAAGGCAGAAGCACAAGCTAACATGAGAGACAGACAGCAAGAGAAAAGGGGGGTCCGCTACTGTGATAACAGTATTAATCGACTCACGAGGGAGGGCAGAGTTCTCATGACCTGATCATCTCTTAAAGTTCTCACCTTGCAACACTGTTGCAATGGCAATTAAATTTTAGCATGAGCTTTGGAGGGGACACTCACCACAGCAAATGCTTCCTTATCTCAGGCCTGGTGCTTAGCAGGCACACAATATACTCGTAGTGATGATTATCTGTTCACGCAAGCTTGTGTGGGAATAATTAAGGTATTTGACTTCTCCGTCCTCCAGAGGAGGTTCATAGTGACATACATGATAGCAAATATGTATCACAGGTGCTGTAACTACATAAAACAAAGGCACATGGGTCTGGGCAGCTGGGATGGACAATTCCAGCCTCATCTACGTCTACTCTTCAGGCAGAGAGGGCATCCTGGCACCTCCATGTCTCTGTGCTGTAGGATTTTCCTCCGTGTATTCATTTCCTAGGGCTGTCATGACGAAATGTTACACACTAGGTGCCTTAAAATAACAGACGTCTATCATTTCACAGTTCTGAAGGCCAAAAGTCCAAAATCAAGGTGTTGGCAGAGTTGATTCCTTCTGGAGGCTTCAGTAGAAAATCAGTTCTCTGCTGTCTCTCTTTTCAATTTCTTTTCTCATTTCTTTTTTCATTTCTCTTATTTCTATATGCCTTAAGATGCAATCTGGCTTAATGCCAAAGGGTATTTATGGACTCAAGTAACCGCAAGTCCAGGAGATAGTAGTGGCTTCAGGTGCAAATGATATTTTCAGGCATCTGCTCTCCCAGCAACTCTTGGCTCTGCTCTTCTCTTATTAGCTTCATTATCAGGCAGGCTCTCCTATCATGGATGCACATATTATCCGTAGCCCAGCAGAAAAAGAGTGCCCCTTTCAGAATAGTTCCAGGCAAAGCTCTGCATGTCTCTCCCTTGGTCTGGCTTGAGTCACAGGTCCAGAGTTGAACCAATCACTGTGCAATTGGTTGTCCAGGCTTGAGACCTGTACTCATTCATGACTGGGGGAAGGAGGTAGTGCCTTCAAAGGGAAATTGGGTTGAAGTTTCTAGACAAAGGGGGAAGGTATGATGAGCTTGCCAAAATACTGACTATTCTCTCCACTCTCCTTCCTTTCCTCTGATTCCACCGCAAATGCTGAGCTGGACTCATGATGTGTGCAGAGACCCTGAGTCCTGGGTGTTCTCCAAGAGCACATACTAAGTGGTGGGTGTGGTGAGAAGAGACAAGTGTTTGAAAGGTGAGATGCCAGGGCAGAAGAAGACCACTCAGCACCAAGAGTTTCTTTTCAGGGAATAAAAATGTTGAGACTTGAGGCCATCAAGTCCACTGCCTTAGTGGTATAAATGGAGAAACTGAGACCTAGGAGGTGAAGGGACTTGCTTGGGGTACCCTGTGAGTTAGTGGCAGAGCAAGAAGCAAGACATTCATCTCAG
Source organism: Colobus angolensis palliatus (assembly GCF_000951035.1). Classification (NCBI taxonomy): domain Eukaryota; kingdom Metazoa; phylum Chordata; class Mammalia; order Primates; family Cercopithecidae; genus Colobus; species Colobus angolensis. Next base: position 1,904,050 of record NW_012121709.1, read on the forward strand.
ATTCCCAGGCTGGTCTTCATTCCCCCGCACACTTGCATGGTCAGATGGGTGGTTATTTTGTGGGATGTAGCTACCTGCTTGAAAGAGACTCTGGAGATGGTGCCCAGGAGGAGGTGCCATTTTGGATGGACACTGAAGGATGAGTAAGCATTTGCCAGGGTAGAAAGAATGGAACCCATACATCCAAATCCATACATCCTTCCGTTTTCCCTCCTTCTCTTCCTTCCTTTCTCTCCCTCTCTCTTTCATTTCATTCTCCCTCCTGCCCTCCATCTGGGATGACTTGGGAGGAAGTGATCCTGGCTAGCACCTGGGAAGAGAGAGAAGAAGTTGTTACAGCATCCAGGACTGAACCCATGAGAGCCTGAAGTGGAGGGGTAATGGTGAGACTAGAAGTCACAGCGTTCAAAAGCTTCCCAAGAAATGCGGGTGTCCAGTCATGGAGGCTGCAGCTTCCCAGAAACAAAAACAAAACAAAACAACAGCCTCAAAACCAGGAACTGTACCTCCCTTGCCCAGAGTGGCCACTAAAAAAATTAACTTGATTGTGGTAATCATTTTGCAGTGTATTCACATATCAAATCATCACATTGGACATCTTGAACATATGCCATTTTAACTTTTCAATTATACCTCAATAAAACTGGAAAATAAGTAAATAAAATAACGAAAGAAGAAAATTCCAATTCACCAGTGAGTTCAGGCACAGTTCTCTGGGGACTGTAAAGCTGTGGGTTACAAAAGCTTAAGGAACAAAAGGGAGACCTCAGAGTTGGAGAAACCCGTTTAAAGCTACATGCCAGCCTCTACTTTCCCTCTGTCCAACCCCACACAATTTATAATCCCAGTCTCCCTGGCAATTAGCCCAGATCTCCCTCCATGGGGAGGGGTAGTTAGAGCTGGCCATGTGACCCCGTGGTCAGAAGCAGTCCAGGTCCTCAAAGTGCTCCATGTGCTTTGCTCTGTGGGGCTGATTTGTTGCCCCTTCTGTCCCAACTTGGTCTGCTTGGAGGAACACCGGCTGTATTGGGGTCTGCCTCTGCACTTCCCAGCCTGGTTTGCCTTCTCCTGTGCTAGAGGGGAATGACTGGGAGAAGAAACTGGGGTGGTAGGCTTTGTGGCCTTGGGCAAGTCCTTTATCCTAAAAATGGAAGCTCCTAAGTGAGCCTTAGTCCTTTCCTAAGGGAGCCAAAGTGAATTATCTTCTAAGTAAGCCTTAGTCATTTTCTAAGTGAGCTTCACCACGGCTTTCTTCTGCTGTAAACTCCAGGAGCTGCCCCTCTCAGAGACAGTAATAGCTGAAGTTCTCATGGAAGCGGGAAACCTTTCCACCCTCATCCCCTCACCCGCTGCACCTCTGGGAGGTTCCTTTCCCACACCAAGCTCGTTCCCTCCCCATTTCAGGTTTCTGCATTTGCTGTTCCCTCTGCCTGGCACACCATTCCCCCAGCTCCTCCAGTGGATAATTTCTTCTCATCCTTGAGGTCTCATTTAAATGTCGCTGTCTCTCGTCATCCAGTTACTGCCTACCCTCACCCCAGTTCTCATCATTGCCCCATCACCCCATTTCTCCGTCTTCATAGCACTCACTCTATCTGAAACTATTTGTTCATCTATCTATTGCCCATCTCCCTTCTAGAATGCAAACCCCATGACGTGTGTTCCATCTTACTTGTCTTATTCATAGCTGAATCCCCATTCCTGGTAACTGTGCTCAACACAGTAAGGACTCAATAAAGTTCACGAATGACTGACTGCCTCATTTTGCAGATGAGGAAACTGAGGCTCAGGGAGAGTAAGTGATTATCTTAAAGTCCACCACAAACTATCTGCAGACTCTGAAGTCCTTATTCCTTCCTTTAGGGTATACTTTTCCCCTCATCTGCAAAATGGGGACAATGACGGCTCCTGACTCTTTCTAATGAGAAAGTTATCAGACCTAGAGAGAACCCTTCCTCTAGGTAGGAGCTCGAATCAGAACAATGCAAGCCCAGGTTTCTTCTCCCTCTTCAGGTGGGAAGCCTTTCAAATTCACTGCCAGCAGTGCCCAGAGAAGGAAACCATAAAACCCATGACAGCATGGTTTATTGCACCCATGCAAACACACCCCCAGGCCAAATCAAGTTTCTCCCAAATCATAAAACCCTAGAATGTCAGTGCTGGCACAGAACTGGGAGTCTGTTTAGCCTGGAGGCTCTCAGACCTCACTGAGCAATGGCCTTACTTGGGGAACAATTTTGAAACTCAGATTTCTAGGCTCTACCCTGAGCATCTATGTTAGTTGGAAGTGCAAAGGGTTTGCTGGGCTCTAACACCTGGAAGAAACAAAGGGAGGAAGCAGGATGTGGCATGGAGTCAGGTCAGACCACAAATGTGCAGATATGACACATTTCTGCCAGCCCAGTGGGGAGCTGCAGATCAAAGGTGGTTAGAGGAGTCCTGAGTTGGGCAGAAATGACCATGGCCCTGGTGCCACTGCCATGCTCACTGGCCAGGTGCCATCCTAAGGAGATCATGCCCTCATCTCCCAGGGCCTCACTCAGCCACTGGCCAGGGCAGCCCAGAAAAAGCAGGACCTTGAAGGAAGCAAACACGGATGAGCTAGAAGTTATCCACAGACCACACCCCTGCAGCGGGACAAGAGGCTTTTCTTGAAGGGAAGGCAGCACATCTCCATGCTACTGCACTGCTTGAATCCATGCCCCTGGTGGGACCTGAGATTTGGTGTTTTAGTAAGTTCTCTGAGTGCCTTAAGCTCCTAAATGACTCCTTTTCCAGCGCCGCTTCCTCTGCCCAGGCTCCTCCAGGACAGTACAGTCAAGATGAGCATCCATCCCATATCTGGTAGCCACATTTCAGGAGAGATGGAAAGAGGCAGGTGGCCCAGGCTGCAGGATCTGAGAGAGATGGTTTAGGGCCTTGGTTCTCAACCAAGGGTAATTGTGTCCCTAGGAGGCATTTGGCAATGTCTGGAGACAGTCTGGTCATAACAACTGGGGCAGGAGGTGCTAGTGGCCTTTAGTGGGTGGAGGTCAAAGATGGTGCTAACATCCTACAATGCACAGGACAGTCGCTACCCCAAATAATTATCTGGCCCAAAATGTCAATAGAGCTGTGGTTGGTAACCTGGTCCATGACTCGCCTGAAATCAGGGATGGTATTTGGTGAGTACTAGGTGCATTTTCCTGATTTTGGCTTTCTCAGTTTGGGCTGTGACCCAGACTAGGTTAGGACCTTCTGTCCTCTGGGCTCTGGCTTGCCGGAGCCATCTGGTATCTAAAGCTGCCATCCTTGTGTTCCCTCCAGGCCTTTGCACTTGCTGTTCCCCCTGCCAGAACAATCTCTCCTACCCACCCCCAGCCTTCTTCATCACCTGACGCCTCTATTCATCACTTACTCTGTGCCAGGCACTGTGCTCAGTACTTGCCTGGTTTTTCTCATTTAGTCCTCACAAGCACCAACCTCTGAAGGCGGTGTGATTGTTGTCCCCCATTTAGAGATGAGGGAACAGAGACATAAAAGGGTTAAGTGGCTTGCCCAAGGCCACACAGTCAGGGAGTGATAAAGCTGGAATCCCAACTCAGGCAGGCTTCAGAGCCAGAATCCTAACCACAGCACCACCCTGCCTCCAACAGCTGCCTTCCCACCCTGTGTGTCCGTGCACTGGTCCGCAGCCTCCTCCAGGCTCTCGACTTGGTGTGGGCAGGGACCTTGTGCCTGGCCTGGCTCCTTTTACAGAAGGGGCCCTCTGGAAATATTTGGTGAGTGGATGAATTCATAGCATTCTGGTCTCGATTCTCGAAGCTCTATGGCTACACTCAGGTCAGCATCAGAAGGCAAAGAGCCTGTGATCTACTGTTGCGTTAGAATTGAGCATTCAAGTTCCTAGTTCTCATTGGAGGGTGATGGAAGAAGTGCCCACTTGAGGAAGGCTTCTCTAGGTTCGGTGGAAGTCATAGACACCTGTGTTCATCACTGTGACTCCATGTCCCTTCTCTGAATCGTCACAGGATAGCTCTTGCTTTTGAGGACATTGTGTCTAGGGAAACACCGGGCCCCTTCCTCACTTTGCTGTTTCCAGTGCTGAGTGTGGTGCCTGCTGAACAGTGGTGCATTAGCTTCCAAGTGCAGCTGTAATAAACTGCTACAAACTATGTGGCCAGAAATCCAAAATCAAGGTGTCAGCAGGGCCATGCTCCCTCTGAAGTCGCCAGGGGAGGATTACCTGTTGCCTCTTTCAGCTCCTGGTGGCTCCAGCCATTCCTTGGCTTGTGGCTCCTTCACTCCAGTCTCTGCCTCCATCTTCCTGTGGGTCTGCACGTGGTCTTCTTCTCCTTTCCTGTATCTTAAAAGGACACTTGTCATTGGTGGAAGACCCACCCTAAATCTAGGACAAGCTCATCTTGAGATCTTTAACTACATCTGCAAAGACTCTATTTCCAAATAAGGTCACATTCACAGGCATCAGGGGTTAGGAACCGGACATATCTTTTTGATGCCACTATTCAACCCATGATAGTGAAGTAGTTACAAAAAAACAACAGTATTGGTATCAATGATACTGATACCACGGTTAATTCTTCAATTCCAATCCTGAGTCCTTTCCATATGCCTTGGCCTTATTAAAGCCGTTTCTTTGTTGTTTGTTTTTGTTTGTTTTTTTGGTTGTTTTCAGAGTCTCGCTCTGTCACTCAGGCTGGAGAGCAGTGGTGCGATCTCAGCTCACTGCAACCTCCGCCTCCCGGGCTCAAGCGATTCTCCTGCCTCAGCCTCCTGAGTAGCTGGGACTACAGGTGCCTGCCACCATACCTGGCTAGTTTTTTTTGTATTTTTAGTAGAGACAGTGTTTCATCATATTGGCCAGGCTGAACTCCTGACCTCAGGATCTGCCCGCCTTGGCCTCCCAAAGTGCTGGGATTACAGGCATGAGCCACCACGCCTGGCTGGCCTTATTAAAGACTTTACCTGCAGCGTCTTCTTTGATACTCACACCAACCCTCACTCCTCCCCAATTCACAGACAAGGAAGCTAAGACTCAGAGAGGCAATGTGACTCTCTTCCAAGGTCTTAAATTTCCAAAGCTGGCTGTGCATCTGAATCACCTGGGGTGGGAGAGCTTGTCTTTAAAAAAAAAATGCAGATTCTTACACCTTATCCACAGAAGATTATGACTTATGAAGGTCTAGGATGAATTTTAAAAACCAGCATTTTTATCAAGAGGAAATTTCCTCCTAGTTAGGTTTGGGAATGTGTCCCAGTTACTGTTGCTGTGTAACAAATTACCCTGCTCCTTAAAGGCTTAAAACACTCATTTTATTTTGTTCTGGGTTTTGTGGGCCAGGAACTTGGGAAAGGCTCAGCTGGGCTGTTCTCACTTGAGGGTCTCTCATGCGGTTGCAGTTCACATGTTGGTTGGGTCAGCAGCCAGTTGAAGGCTCAGCTGGGCTGGATGTCTGAGATGGCTCACTTCTGATTGGCTCACTTCTGGTGACTGGCAGGTAATGCTGGCTCCCTGACAACAGGGACTTCTCCACGTGGCTTCTTCAGCACGCTGGGCTGAGGGGTGCTGAACTTCTCAGAGAGAGGCTCACAGGCATGAGGAGATCACACAGCATCACTTCTTCCATATTCTTGGCTATAAGTGAGTCACAAGCTCATCCAAATTCTAGTCGGGGGACATAGACCTCACTTCTCAGTAAGAAGAGAGTCAAGGAATTTGTGTTCATTAGAAAAAAAAAAAAAAGACTATGACAGAGTGGCTGCACACTACCTAGCAATGCCTTCATTTTGTCTTTTGGCTGAATGTTCATTGAAGTAGGTTATTTTAAGATGAACATTATCCTGGAAAATGGAGGTCAAGCCAGGCTGGAAGACCTCACTCCTATCTACCCCATCCAACAGATTCCCACCCCAACCAGATTGGAGAAATGTTGTTTAGTCACCAAGTAGGGGGACAAAAAAGAGAATAGAAACTTCTATGTCGGCTCTGACACTTTCTCTCCCTCAATCCCATCCATGCCATCTGCTGTGGTCTAATGTTTGTGTGCCCCCAAAATTCCTTGCCCTTAAAGCGATGGTATTAGGAGGTGGGCCTTTGGAGGGTGGTTAGGTCATGAGGGTGGAGCCCTCATGAATGAGATTAGTCCTCTTATAAAAGAGACCCCTGAAAAATCCCTTACCCCTCCCACCATGTGAGGACACAGCTAGAAGGTGCCATCCACGAACTAGAAAACTAGTCCTCACCAGACACCTGAGCTGCTGCCATCTTGATCTTGGACTTTCCAGCCTCCAGAACTAACAGCAATAAATTTCTCTTGTTTATAAGTCAACCAGCCTATGGTATTTTTGCTACAGCAGTCCACATGGTCTAAGACACCATCCCTCATCATGGGAGAGGGGAGGAAAGAAGGAGGTCTCTGTGTTTCAGTACGAACCAGTTCTAAAGGCAGCCACAGCCTTCTGATCCCCCAAAGCAAAAGTGGATCAGGGGTTGTCTGTCCCTTGCCCTCCCTCTATAAGTGTTAACAAACACTTCCTCTATCTTTCTGGGTGACCAGCTCCCATTCTCTTTGCCTGAGTTTCCCCTCTATAGCTGGGCTGAAACACAGGTTGCAAACTTGTTAACAGACATATTTCTTGTATCCCTTTTAATGCTTTTAATCTGAATGTGCTGTCGTTTTTAAAAATAAAAAAATTTCACCTTTAAGCAAAATCTGGTTTAAGCAAAATTGGCACATTTGGCTTTTCTGAGACCCTCTTCCTGCATGGCAAAGACTGAACAGTGGCCACCCCCATACAGGGGCCGGGGCTCACATGCTGCCCATCCCTGAACCCCTTTCACCTGTCTTCCCACCTGCCCAGCCCCCGCAGGCATTGGAAGCTTCAAGCCATAGTGCACATTGTATATTGTAAGTTAGATAGCATGATGCCCACTCTGCAAATGAGGAAACCAAGGCACAGAGAGTTTAAGCAACTCCCCCGAGGCCAAATGCACAGGTGATTGCAGGGCCCAGATTCAGGACTCCTTCTCCCTTTTCTCCACAGGCACTGCCGCCTCTGAGTGGTCAGCACTGCCCCTCAGAGAGAGGCCGACCTGGTTCATATCCCAGAGAAGCACCTGAATGACGCTCCTCCCCGCTTGTCTCTTCAAGGGGCTGGGCTATTTCAGGGCCAACCTCCTCGCCATCTTCACCTGCAAGGAGTTTCTACTACAAGCTGGGAGAAGCCTCTTTCAGAGAAGATTCAGGAGACAGAGCAGATCCTGCTTAATGAGCAGTGGCCAGCAATGGAAGAATGAATGTCCAAGGAGGTGGGGGAGGGGATGCTGTAAGGAGAAACGCTGAGGGCAGTGACTTCACAGAGCTGGCCACCCTCTCTCCTGTTGGTGCCTCAACCCATGGGGAATCCAGGTAAGAACTACCTGCACCATGAGGGTCCTCTCGGCTCTTAGCTCCCATAAGGCTCCTCCTGTGCCCAGTGCCCCCAGAGAGCAAGGGGTCTGGGGGGTTACTGCCATTCATTCACTCGTTTGTTCATTCATTTATCAGCACAAAGTGTATTTACTGAGCAACTACTATGTGTCAACACCAGGCACTGCCTTAGCACTAGGAACACAGCAGAGAATAGGTAGAAAAAGAAATCCTGCCCTGGTGGAAGTGACAGTCTGTTGGAGGCGGCAGATGGTAAATAAATACATCGACACACAGAATCATGTCTAGGAGGACATACTATGGAGGAAGAGCAAAACAGAATAAAAGGCCAGACAAGAAAGATAAGGGTCACTATTTTAGAAGGAAAAAAAGGAGAGGAGGGGAGGGGAGGGGAGGGGAGGAGGAGAGGGAAGGGGAGGGAAAAACCCCACCTCCCTGCAAAGGGACATTTGTAGAGATGGGGGTCTTGCTATGTTGCCCAGGATGGTCTTGAACTCCTGGCCTCAAGGTAATCTTTCCATCTCAGCCTCCCAAAGTGCTGGGATTAAAGGTGTGAGCCACTGTGCCTCGCTGGGGCAAAGGGACATTTGAGAAGCCACTGGCATGAACTAAAGGAGTGAGCCATATGGCTATCTAGAGAATGTTCCAGGCAGGTTGGAGTCCCTTGAGTGGGCGGGTACCTGGGGCGCCCAGGCCAGGGTGGTAGGGATCAGGGGAGATCAGAGAGGTCACAGGCAGGATCTGGTAGGTGCTTGGTTTTAGCCTGAGTGAGATGGGAGCCGTGGAAGGAGTGATAGGATCTGACTTAGGTTGTCAGAGGCTCATCCTGGCCACCAAGTGGGAAATGGATGTGGGGGGCAGTAAGGCCAGGATGGAAGCAGCGAGACCAGGGAGGAGGCTCTCTTGTCATCCAGGTTAGAAGCAGTGGGGGCTTGAATCCACGTGGGGGTAGAGGAGATGGGACAAAAACGTCAGACTCACGGGGAAAGTGACAGGCACCTCCACCCCAGCCAGCTGTCCTTCCTCCCTTTCCTGCATAGGTGGAAAAGGAGCAATAAGTGATAGGCCCATTTCCCACATTCCTGGATGGGTGAGGGAAGGGCTCCCAGCTCCTCAAAAAAGATGCCCTGCTGGGAATCCCCTCAGCCTCCCAGGAGATGGGGCCTGGGAAGCCACGTAGGGGTTAGCAGCAGAGCTGGTGAGTTCAGTGCTTGGGCAACAGTATCAAGTGAGACTCATGTCTCTAGCCAGCCTCTCTAATGCTGGTCAGCCATCTCTAAATGCATGTCTTTTGCTAGAAGGGTCTATTGTGGCTCATGACATAAGGGCTAAGTCCCCACTCTGCCACTCACTAGCTGTTCGACCTCAGGCAAATGGCTGCACCTCTGTGAGCTTTAGTGTTTCCGTCTATAAGTTGGGGACCTCTAAATGGTGCTTATTATCTCAAAGGGTTATTATGAGGATGGAATGAGATAGTGTAATGAAAGCACTTAGCACAGCGCCTGGCACTGGCCCTGTGGTGGACTGCAGAAATGGCCATGATATCTAGGAGCTCTTCCTATTAGGAGGTAGAGTCTGTTTCCCCAGTCCTTGAACCTGACCTGGCTCTGTGTCTTGCTTTGTCTCCAGAATGCAGGGGAAGTAATGTTGTGCCCATTTCAAGCCTCAGCCTTAAGTGGCCTTGTAGCTTCTGCTCTTGGAACCCGATGCCTACAAGCAAGGAATCCTGCGCCAGCCTGTTGGATGATGAGAGACCCCTATCCCTGCAGACAGCCAGCCAGCCGCCAGACATGGGAGTGAGGCCTAGATCATTCAGCCAATGTTCAACCTACCAGCTGCCTGCAGATACGTGAGCAAGACTGGCCAAGACCAGCAGAGCCAGCCCACACCAACACTGTCACCCAGCCAACTCACAGAGTCACAGACAAAATCAATCGTTATTCTGAGTCCTAAATTTGGGGGTGGGTTGCTGCGTCATAAACACCAACTGACCCAAAGCCAACTCAGCTTAGGTGCCTTCCTGTTGTCTAGGCTTAGCATAGGTGCCACACTAAATAATGCCCCCCCCACCCCCCGCCGCCAAATGTCCACATCCTAATCTCCAGAACCTTTGACTATGTGACCTTCCATGGCAAAAAAGATTTTGTGGGTGTGATTCAGTTAAAGATCTTGAGCTGGGGAAATGGTCCTGGATTATCTGGGTGAGTCCAATGTTGCCACAAGGATCTTTATAAGAGGGAGGCAGAGTCAGAGAAGGAGAAGTGATGATGGACGCAGAGAGAGAGAGACGAGAAGATGCTACACAGCTGACCTTGAAGAAGGAAGAAGGAGCTACAGGCCAAGGAATGTAGGTGGCCTCTACAAGCTGGAAAAGGCAAAGAAACAGATGCTCCCCTAGAGCCTCCAGGAGGAATGTAGCCCTACCAATGCCTTGATTTTAGGACTTTTTTTGTTTTTTAAGAGATAGGGTCTTAAAAAAAAAACTCTATCAAAACTCAGAACAATGATTGATTTTGTTTGTGACTCTGTGAGTTGGCTGGGTGAGTCTTTTGGTGTGGGTCTGACCCTTGGCTCTATTGCCGAGGCTAGCCCTGAACTCCCGGACTCAAGCGATCCTCCTGCCTCAGCCTCCCAAGTAGCTGGGACTACGGGCATGCACCACTATGCCCAGTCTCAGGACTTCTGACCTTCAGAACTGTAAGAGAATAAATGTTTGTTACTGTAAGCCACCAGGTTCGTGGTAATTTGTGACAGCAGTAATGGGGGACGAACACAGCATACTAGGTCTCTGTGCCCGCTGCGCTTCCCACCTTCTGGTTAAAAGCAAGCTGGGAACCCGTTTTCCTTGAGACAGAAGACCCTGACTATTGACAGGTATAAGGAATCAGAGTAAAAATGGCAATCCTAATAACAGTTACTATTAATTCTTGAACCCTTATCACATGCCAAGCATGTTACGCTAATGGCTTTGTATATGTTATTTCATTCAATCTTCACCTAAGGCATATGAGGAAGTACTATTACCAGCCCCATTTTACAGATGGGAAAACCGTGGCTCAGAGAGTTTCTAAAACATACCCAAGCCCACACCACTAGAAAGTGGCAGGAGAGTGTCTCATCCAGGTCTGTATGATCCCTGATGATCAATGACACTCAAACCTTCCCTGGGCTCAGCTCATGCAAGAGGAACCCTCTTCTCCCTCTCATCTCTGTTTTGTCTCTTCCCCAGGTAGGGGAGGGGGACTTTCCGTACATTTTCCCTTGCTCTCAGCCCCTTTTTCTTTCTCCCCAAGCCTCAACAAAAGGCTCTTTCACTCTTCATATGCCATTTTATCCGGCTCAAACAGCCTGGCATTTTTGAGAGGAACTTTATTTTCTTTTGGCTTTCTCTCTGCTTTGTAGCAAAGAAAATAGAAATTGCAAAATTATAGACAAGTTCTCAGACTGTGGATTTCTGATCCCAAGAATTCCCTGCAGCCAGGACCGGTTGGCACTGATGACTGGCACAACGCCTGGCTTCCCGTCCTCCCAGCTCCAGGCCTCCACCTGCTGGGTGGCATCTTGTCTCCCATCCTTGCGAGAGATTTACCTAAAATTAACAGTACATGATGATCTCACTTGTAGAGGACGTCTGCGATTTGTACTTGATTCCTTGTTATGTGAGAAGCACTCCAGTGTTTTTAGGGGAACCGTAGCTTGCTCCCTCTCAGGCCAGGTGGCCTTGATGTAGCTGACTCCACCCCCAACTCGTAGCTGACTCCACCCCCAACTCGTGTGACCCAAGGCCAACGGCAGTGCCACACCCCCTCTCCCATAGTGACTGGTCCAGGCACAGGCATGTGCCCCAAGATGAGTCAATCAGAACTGAGGAACAAGGATGCCTGTTTGTGCCTTTCCTGGCACTATCAGGTAAAAGTCACAATCATTTTATCATTTTGTTGTGGTCACTGGCTGAGCAACTGGAGACCATCATTGCCAATGTATGGGGAAAGGGTGCCTGAGGTTGAAGTCAACACAGAGGAAAGTACAAGTGAGGTTTCAAAAAAGACAAACTCTTGAGGCCATTGTTTGAGGACCTGGATCCAGCTGTGCCTGAAGTCTTAGATATAACCATTAGCTTTTCAGTCAATGAGAAAATAAATTGCTTTTTGCTTAAGCCACTTTGTGCCAGGTATCTATCACATCTAGCTTGACCAATGTAATAGCCAACATTTACGGAGAACCGTTTATTTTATTTTATGTTTTTGAGACAGAGTCTCACTCTGTCACTCAGACTGGACTGCAGTGGTGTGATCTCGGCTCACTGCAACCTCCGCCTCCAAGGTTCAAGTGATTCTCCTGCCTCAGTCTCCTTAGCTGAGATTATAGGCGCCCACCACCATGCCCAGCTTTTTTGTCTTTTTAGTAGAGATGGGGTTTTGCCATATTGGCCAGATTGGTCTTGAACTCCTAACCTCAAGTGATCCGCCCACCTCGGCTTCCCAAAGTGTTGGGATGACAGGCGTGAGCCACTGCACCTGGCCAGAACTGTTTTAGTTTGGATTCTCCTGAAAGAGCTTGAGACAAGGACTTGGGCGCAGATAACTTATTTGACCAGCGATCTCTGGAAGCAGGAGTGAGGGATGAGGGAGAGGAAGTCAGGGAAGGAGGAACGTCAATGTAAAAGTGCCACTACAGACAACAAAGACTTGATTTCTCTGGAACCTGTTGAGGGGTGTAGAGAATGCTTTCCAGAATTGTCTACTGAAGACCAGAAGACTGCAACAGCATCCACTGTCCCTCACTGTCGCAAAGGGTTGACCGCAGGAGCGATGTGGTAGGCAGAATGATGACCCCTAAAGCTATCCATTTCCTAATCTCCAGAGCCTGTGAAATGTTCAGTTACACGGCAAAGGGAATTAAGGGTGCAGATGAAGTGAAGGTTGCTAACCAGCTGACCTCAAAACAGGAAGACCATGCTGGACTATCTGGTGGGCCCCGTGTAACCACGAGAGCTCTGATAAGTGGAAGGGAGGGGATGAGACAGGGACAAGCAGAGATGGCAATGGGAGAAAGACTCAGCTCAAAACATTGCTGGCTTTGAAGATGAAGGAAGGGGCCATGAGCCAAGGATTAAGGGCAGCTTCTAGAAGCTGGAAAAGGCAAGGAAATAATTCTTCCCTAAGTTTCTAAGGGTGCAGTTCTTGATTTTTAGCACAGCGAGTCCCATGTCAGGCTTTTGACCTCCAGAACTGTAAGATAGTAAAGGTGGAGGATGAATCCACCAACCTCCTCAATAGCAAAGCTTCAAAATCCTAAAATTGAGAAAGGAAAATTCTCTTGGGATCACAGCTCTGCCTAAGAGGAATGTTGCTAAAGGAATTCCAAATTCTTCCCTCTCTCCACATCACCCCAAGATTTGCCTCTTCCCTTGGGTCTTCTTATTACTTATATGACTACCACATGCTGGTAGATTACCAGTGTCTACAACCATTAAAATTGCTTCTACTTATTGAGCACCTATTTCATGCCAGACACTGTTACAGACCTGTCGCCTACATTTTAGAACAGTCTCAGAATGAAGGTATTAGCCCTACTTTGAAGGTGAGGAAATTGAAGTTCAGAGACATTAAGTGCCTCTTACTAGCCCAGGGTCACATTATTGGCACCCCTAGTAAGGGAAGTGCTCCCTTAAATGAACAAAACATAAAAGCAAACTGCTTGCATTTAATAACACAGCATGAGGGACCGAGCACAGTAGCTCACATCTGTAATCCCAGCACTTTCGGAGGTGGAGGCAGGAGGATCCCTTGAGCTCAGGAGTTTGAGACCAGCCTGGGCAACATGATGAGACCCACCTCTACAAAAATAAAAATAAAAAATTAGCCAGGCATGGTGGTGCACGTCTGTAGTCCCAGCTACTCGGGAGGCTGAAGTGGGAGGATCACTTCAGCCTGGGAGGTGGAGGCTGCAGTGAGCCATAATCACACCACTGCACTGCAGCCTGGGCAACAAAGCGAGACCTTGTCTTCATCATCATCATCATCATCATCATCAATAAATAAAGTATGAGGACGGGACTCAGCTTTCAAACACTCAGAGCAAAAATGGGAGAAGAAATACGTGAGAAAAGGGGACTCATTCCCTCCTTTATTCATCCAGAGTTTCCTAAGCAGCCACTATGTGCTGGGTGCTGGGGCTACAGCACTGGCTGTGCCAGATGTAGTTTCTATCCTCGTGGAGTTCACAGTCTCCTCAGGGAGGAGAGGCCACACACAGGCCAATACACAAACAAAAACTTCCAGATTGTGACAAGTGCCCTGGTGGGTATGAGGAAGGTGCCAAGATAGCGGACTTCAAGATGGCCTCTTTGAAAGCAGCTCTTTCCCTCCTTACAAATTCCCTCCCATCTGCTTCCTGGGATTCTCCCAAGCAGGTCACTTTTATCCTCAGTGCCCAGTGGTACAAGTTCATTTTCTCAAAAAGCTACCTTATTTCCCATAATGGTTCTCATTTCAGTCTCCCTAATCATTTTGGCTCATCTTCCTGTATTAATTAAACATTTACTGAGCACCGACTGTGCGTATGAGGATGGCCGTATAGTTTGCTCTGACTCTGTGATCACTCCCATGAACTCTATTATCCTAGGTGCCCAAAACCATGGTGACTGAGGTATGAGGTCTACAATCCATGTGTTAATAGATTGCTAGAGCCATAAGGATCCTGGAGTTTATTTGCAGAGTTTGAAAGTTCACCAGCACTCTGGGAGGCTGAGGCAGGAGGATCGCTTAAGCCCAGGAATTGGAGACTGGCTTGGGCAACATGATGAAACCCATCTCTACAAAAAATACAAAAATTAGTCGGGTGTGACTGTATATACCTATAGTTCCAGCTATTCAGGAGGCTGAGGTGGGAAGATCACTGAAGCCCAGAAGGGAGGTCGAGGCTGCAGTGGGCTGTGATCACACCACCATACTCCAGCCAGTGTGACAGAGTGAGACTCCGTCTCCAAAAAACAAACAAAAAAAACACAAATTCCTATAGAGGGCAGGCAGTCACCATGAAGGTGTGAAAAGCAGCTGGGTGTAAGACAACAGGGAATGGTGGAAACTGTGGTAAACTGGAGACCTCATACTCTGCTTAAAAGTAGGGACTACTACTCCTTTCCAGCACATGGCTGCCATGTGGAAATACAGGCCCAGCATGCATAGATTTTCCTATTTTTTTAAGAACCCAGAAATTAAACATTTTTTGCAAACTCTCCCAACTTTTAAATGCTGGCAACTAATGCAACTAAAAATAAAACCTGAATGGGGAACAGGGGGCTCATTGCCCATAGGCTGATCTGACTCTCCATCTATAACACTTCTTACGTTACAGATGGGGAAACTGAGGCTCAGAGCAGTGAGGTGGTTTGTCTAAGATTTTACAGGGCAGCTCAGTAAAATTGGCCCATTTTTCTTAGGACCAGAAGCCCATGGTGCCTCTTTTCCAGGGTCACTAACCCCTCCCCAGGAACTCCAGGGCCAGGGAATCTCCCCGTAGATGGGGGCCAAAGTGGGAGGTGGAGGCAGAGCTTTTTCTAAGTTCAGGACTCAACATGGGCACCCACATTCCTGATGCATTTTTCAAAGGCTGGAAAATGATTCCGAGTGTGTGGATACAACAGTCCTCGTTTTCACTCCAGGTCTCCGCCTTTGTGTCTCTCAGTCTCTCTCTGTCTCTGTACCATCTATCTGTGTCTCTCAGTCCATTTCCTGGTCTCTCTTCTTTCTGTCTCTCTCATCGTTTCTGCCCATCTGTGTCTGTCTCTCTTCCTCTCCTTTCCCTCTCCTTCTCTCTCTTCCTGCTTCTCTCTCCCGCTTCTGTCTCTCTGCTCTGTCCGTTCCTCTCTGTCTCTCTGCATCTCTCCCTTCATCTCTGCTGCTCTCCCTTACTCCCCTCCCAC
>NW_012121709.1:1919696-1922450 GCF_000951035.1 Colobus angolensis palliatus
AAGGCCTATCTTCTCTCTGCCTAAATGATTTAAATTCTAATCAAACATCATTTATAGTACATCTCGGAGCCGTCTCCTGGGAGCTGCTCCCACATGAGACGTTGCCATGGCAACCGGGGGGTCTTGTTTCAGAAATGTCAGATTGTATTATTGTCTTCACACTTCTCTGATAACCTGGTGTCTCTCTCTCTCTCTCTCTCTCTCTCTCTCTCTCTCTCTCTCTCTCTCTCGCTCCCTCACTCACACCACCATCCCCAGGATTTTATTTCTCCTCTTTCCCCCTCTCGCTGCCTCTCTAACCTCCATTCAACCCCCTAGACTCTTCCCAGGACCCCCCAGCCTTCCTCCAGCCCCAGGACAAAATGGCCTGATCGATTTCATCCTCTAGCCTCTCACCAGGCCCAACGCCCCCTCCCGTGCCTCTGGCCCTGGGGCCTCCTCCCTTTGGGAAAGGTGTCTTCCCCGCCACCACCCCTCATCTTCGGCACACACGCTCCCCCCTCTAGGGGTTTGCTGGAGTGCTCTTCTGTCATTTTATTTTGCTAGATATGAAAATGAGACATAGATTTTTTCCAGCGATGCGTGTGTGAAGTTCTAATCTGGCTTTTCGGATTTTTTTTCTTTTTGGGGAGGAGGTAGTGGTGGGAGAAATCAGACAGCAGGCTCCTAACAGGATCCGAATGGAGAAGCAGAGCATGGGGCAAAAGATGTGATGGGGTGCATGCCCTTGTGCATGTGTGCACGCGTGTGTGTGCATGTCCGTGTGTGTGCACGCGTGTGTGTGCATGTCCGTGTGTGTGCATGTGCCTGAGTATATGCATGCAAGAGCATGCATGTGTGTATATGTGCTCATGTGAATGTGCGCTCATGCCCATGCATGCATGTGCGTCCATGCATGTGTATGCATGTATGTGTGTGTGCAGGCCAGTGCCCATGCATGCATTCATATGCATGCATGAGTGTGCCCACGCCCTATGTGCATTGTATACATGCATGTGTGTGTGTTTGTGTGTGTCCATACCCATGTGGGCATGTGTGTGTACATGCATGTATGTTTTTGTGTGCATGTGCCTATGGCCATGTGTGTGCATGCATGTGTGTGACATAGGAGATGTCTTTCCCAGCCTGGCTGTTGGCACCTAACAGACAGCTCTCAGGAGCTGGGCACTTGCCCTGGTTGTCACACAGTCCTTCCTGTGCATAAATGGGCACATTTCAATGATATTTTCACATTTAGGTTAAATTCTTCACCCTGTCTGCTGCGGAGATGCATTAGCCCGGCAATAGCCCAGAGAGATTTTTCTAAACCCAATAATCCCCTCATTCCACAGATGGGTAAGCTGAGGCCCCAGGAGGGGCAGTGGTATGTTCCAGGTCCAAGGTCACAGGAGGGCCAGAGGTGGCACTGGAGCTGAAGCCTCCCTCTGCCAGGCCACTCAGGAGACTGGCTGGGTCTCAGGGCTGGAACTGATGGAGCCCCACTGCCCCTCAGAGATGGCACCTTGGAGGCACGGGCTGGCAGCATTTGTGCAGCCCCTGCAGGCTCTTATAGGGCTGGCAATGATGCTCACTGCATGCCACGCACTGCTAAGCCATTACAAGAAGTATGTCATTGAATCCTCAGAACAACTAGGAGGAGGGTCTATCATTATCCCCATTTTGCAGCTGGAGAAACTGAGGCTCTGCGTGGTGATGTGAGGCAGCCTAAGTTTGCAGAACCAGTCAATGGCAGAGGTGGGATTGTCTGTGGTTCTACAGTGCACCTTTTCCATTCACCACACTGCTTCCTGCAGGGAGGGGCAGAGAAAGCCCTGCCCCCTTGAGCACTCAGAAGATGGGGAAGTGCATTCGGCTTTGTCCCTGACACCCTGAGTCACATCAGCCAGTTCAGGGACCAACAGCAGTGGTCAGGAGCAGCAGTGTGGGGTGGAGGGCCTGGGATGGAGCAATCACAAAACGTGATACAAAATGCCCCCCAAAATCTTATTCCCCTATTTCACAGATGAGGAAACTGAGGCTCAGGGAGGGTCAGGAACTTGTAAAGGGCAAGGATGGTCCCCAACTGGGTCTGAGCAACTCTGGTGATTTCTACTGTGTGATGAGGAGGAGACAGCCTGGGTCTGCCCCTCCCTGGTTGAGTGACCCTAGGATCACTCCCTACCTGCCCGGAACCTCAGTTTTCCCATCTGTAAAATGGTGATCAAAAGGGTACGACCTATATGAGATGGAAGTGAGGATGACGTGAGTTAACACTGGCCAGCACTGGCCAGCACTGGTGCCTGGTGCAGGAAAGTCCTGGATAAAGCACTGCGTGTGATGCATGTTTTGCAGCCATGAGCACCTCTGCTTGGATCTAGGCCTCTTCTGTGGCTATTTTCTTTCTGCCCGTCCCTGCAGCTGAGTAGGGTCAAATCCTCAGCAGATGCCAGATTTCTCCCTTTCCCTCTTTATTTTTTGCCTATCTCCCCAGGGAATGGAGCCTGGAAGAGCAGTGAGTGGGTTCTTACAGGCCTTCCACCAGCCTAACCCCTATGCCTGGTACCGCTGCAGCCCCACCCCAGCACACAGTAAGAGAGAGAGGCTGCCAGGGCCCAGGGCGTGCCACCTGTGCAGCCACACACAGGAAATTCTTACTACTTTTTTAACATTTTCATTTCTCATTGGATTTTAAGCAGTGTGGACCTGGTCTTGACCTAGACACAGCCAGACACAGAAAAACATGACCCGCTGTTTCTCACTGTCTCTCTGACTCCC
>NW_012121709.1:1923371-1947092 GCF_000951035.1 Colobus angolensis palliatus
ACACCGCTCACAAAGCACACACTAGCCCTGGCCCCAGCGGTTAATATTTAACTGAATAAGGGCCATAAATATGGAAAATGGGACTTTTAATTAAATAAGCAGCTTTTAAAAGGGCCCTTGGGCGGGAGAGGCTTTTGTTTAAATATGATTGATTTGACATGTCCTTTAGCTCTCACACTCTCCCGAGCTCCCTTCCGACGTTAACTCTTGGCCCCCAGCCCCGGTAGCAAGTTGGCCAGACCAGACCCTGTTCTGCTGGAGGGAGGGGGCTCCCTGCTGGAGGAAGCGGGGTACGGTGGGAAGGAGGTGCCCTGGGGACTGGGACTGAAAATCCGGCTGCCCGGGCCCTCGCATTTGGCTTCACCCCCACTACAAGCCGCCTCCATTTCGCAGAATGTGTATTTCACCCTAAAAGAAGGGGCTAGTGGGGTAAGATGCCTCCAGATCCGGGGGCATAGGTTCCCTTTTAAAAGCCACGCCACCAGCTGCTGGTCCTTTGGCGGCTCAGCTGGTGGTCCCTCTGTGCCTCGGTTTCCCCATCTGTAATATGAGGATAACAATAGCACCTACTCCACAGGGCAGTGTTCAGATTAAGCACATCCCAGACCACGGGAGGGCCCACAGTGTTTGCCAGGATTCCAGCTGAAGGCTCTGTGACTGCTGCGAGGCGCGAGGCCACAGAAGCAGCTTGATGGGCACATTCCGTATTTAGCACCGACCTCTCATTTGCATTTTTCACTGAGCCCCGCAAAGGAAGTAGCTGGTTCTACTCATACTCACCCAGAGGCTCACAATCTTGGCAGCTTATGACTCATCTGAGGAGCCTGGAATGCTCCAATTTCAGGCCGGGAAGAATTCAGCAGTCAAGGAGGTCTGTCTTCTGCCTCCAAGGTAATGGCCTTTACCTTTCAAAACTTTTCAAAAAAAAAAAAAAAACCTATTATAAATTAATATTCATGAAGCACCTTCCATATACCAGATTCTGCACACGCCTGACCTCAGAACCCTGTCGTCTGCCCTGCTTCCTGGGTGAGGAGGGATCTGATGCCCAGAGAAGCCAAATAGCCAGTCCAGAGTTGCCCAGCTAAGGAGCAGCTGGGCTGCTTTGCCTCCAGTGCCTTAAGCCCCCTGTGGGCCTAGCCTGGTGCAGGCCCATGCCCTGGGACTCATGTCTGATCTGGTCCTGGCTTCTCTGAGCTGACGTAGAAGTCACCTCCCTGGATAATTCTGACATTCTCCATTACCTAAGGAGGGGGATGATGGTCATACAGCCTTGTAATTTATCAAGATTCTGCCCCTTATGCCCAACCACCATTTCTTCCTCTCCCCAAGTCAGATAACTTAGTTTTTGCTTATTCCCACTCACAGACTGCCTCTCCCAGGAAGTCTTCCCAGATGTACTCTGCTTGTTATGGTGGATCCCTTTTCTAACTCTTCCAGTATTGGTGAGTATAGTGAGCATAGTGAGTATTTGATGGCGTTCTATTGTATTGCCATTTCCTGCAACCATTCATTCACACAGTCAATTACCATTTATTAATGACCTATTGTTTTATTTCTCCAACTTTAAGATGAACTTTTTTTTTTTCTTTTTAACATTTTGAAACTGGGATCTAGTACATATATAACACCCATTTTTATTTGCTCTGGCACTTTGGAAGGCTGAGGCAGACAAGTCACTTGAAGTCAGGAGTTTGAGACTAGCCTGGCCAACATGGCAAAACCCTGTCTCTACTAATAATACAAAAATTAGCTGGGCATGGTGATGCATGCCTATAGTCCCAACTACCCAAGAGTTCAAGGCACAAGAATTGCTTGAAGTTGGGAGGTTGCAGCGAACAGAGATCACACCACTGCACTCCAGCCTGGGTGACCGAGCGAGACTCCATCTTAAAAAAGAAAAAGAAAGAGAAATACTCTAGTTAAATGGATGCTGCCTCTTATAATGGATGGCATTTTCAGACTGTGGAAATAAAGCCTTATGCCCAGCCCTGTGCCGGGTGTTGGAAGAATTGGGGGAAATCAGACAGACTTTTACTTTGCTTTCTGCTACCTGAAAACTTACTGTCTACTGCAGAGTATATTAAGAAAGCACCCTTCAGCTGGGCATGGTGGCTCACGCCTGTAATCCCAGCACTTTGGGAGGCTGAGGTGGGCGGATCACCTGAGGTCAGGAGTTCAAGACCAGCCTGGCCAACATGGTGAAACCCCATATTTACTGAAAATACAAAAAATTAGCTGGCTGTGGTGGCAGGCACCTGTAATCTCAACTACTTGGGAGGCTGAGGCAGGAGAATCGCTTGAACTTGGGAGGCGGAGGTTGCAGTGAGCCAAGATCATGCCATTGCACTCCAGCCTGGGCAACTCTGTCTCAAAAAAAAGAAAGCACCCTTCTTTCTAATTCCCAAAACTCTAAATTCTCACTCGTTCACTCTTTTACACTTCTACTTAACCCCCTGAATTCTCATGGCCAAAAATGTGTTCCTCTCTTCCCAGGAAAGGGGTGATTTTAGTGAAGGCAAGAGGCTATGGACATTAAGTGTTTATGTTCTGCCAGGCCCTGTCCTAAGATTGATCACATATTGTCTCATTTAATCCTCACCACAACCTAACAAGGTGAGTGCTGCTGAAATCACTACCAGTTTGCAGATGATGAAAGGAGGCTCAGAGACATTAAGTAACTGGCCCAAGGCCACACAGCCAGTGAGTGACAGAGCGAGTCAAATTCAGGCAGGTCTGGCTCCAGAGGCCTCACCCCCAACCTCAGTTCTTTTGACTCTTCTTTCATCCTCCCCTACTGCACCTGTGAGCTCCAGGCCCATCACAGAAAGCAGGTTCAGAAGCTCATCTTCCATCAACAGTGCAAGGGGGAGAGAGCCCCAAGAAGAAAATGGAAGCAGACGGTCTCCCAGAGGGGCTGTAATCAAAGGCGTCATGTAGAGAAAGCTGGAAGAGCTAGAGAACTCCATCAGGAGGTTGGCCTGGTGCTCTGTGACTAGTGAGTAGTCTGTAGGAGACCTCTCCTTTGGCGGGATGTCGAGTGCCAAGTCCCCAGGGCCAGCTGCAAGGACAGTTTATGGTTCATGCACCCCTCTATAGGGGCGGCCAGCGGGCTGAGGATGGTCAGCAAAACTCCCTATCTCTGTGCCAGCGCATCTGTTGCCATGGTAACTCCTCTCAGGCATCACCGGGTTCTAGGTCTGTTTCCCGGGCTCAGTGTTGGGGTAGGTAGGGCTGAGGCTGGTTTTAGGGTCGGGGCACAGGGTTGGTGCTGGTGTTGGGGAAGAGGCACAAGGGCCATTTCTCATGCAGACTGCCCGCCCACGGCAGTGGCAGGGAGTTGGGGAGCACTGAGCGAGGCATCTGTATTCCTTCCTTGTAAGCCCAGAGCAACAGGGGACAAAACTCCGTGTTGAGTACATCTGAGAAGAGACCTCCTCCCTAGAGAATCTCCTCCCTACACCCCTCAGGCTAATGGTTGGGGCCCTGTACTTTCCACTTTCCTGGTGACTCTTCTGCCAGCTCCGTTTCTGGCCAGCACTCAGATGCACTCACTATCATCTTCTCGTGGACTGGTGTCCTCCTAACAGACCTCCCTATCTGGCAATCTGTCCCCACGGATCCACCCTCTACAGGTGAGCTTGATTTATCTGTTTATATAGAAACAAAGTCTCACTCTGTCGCCCAGGCTGGAGTGCAGTGGTGCCATCATAGCTCACTGTAACCTTGAATTCCTGGACTCAGTGATCCTTCCATCTCAGCCTCCTGAGTAGTTAGGACTACAGGTTTGTGCCACCACACTTGGCTAATTATTTTATTTTTGTAGAAACTGGGGTCTTGCTCATTGCCCAGGCTGGTCTCGAACTCCTGGCCTCAAGCCATCCTCCTACCTTTCACTTTTGAGTAGCTGGAACTATAGGTGTGCACCGCCATGCCAAGCTAATTAATTTTGTTTTTCGTTTTTTTTTTTTTGAGAGACAGGATTTTGCTGCACTGCCCTGGTTAATCTTGAACTCTTGGCCTCAAGCAAACCTCCCCACAAGGCCTCCCAAAGTGCTGGGATTAAAGGCATGAGTCACTGCACCCGACTGCAGGTGTGTTTTCTTGAGCCAAAGGCCTCCACTTGCCCTGTCCTTCCCTACCCCTTCCCCCAAGCACTGGTGCATCCAGGCCTCCCTCCGCTCACTCCAGGCCACATCCATGCTGTGGGCAATGTGACACCCATCAGGCCCAGGAAACACCGGAAATCAGTGAAGCAGGGAGCAAAGGTCGGGGTGAGGCCAACTCTTTTTAGTGTCAAAGGAGATTACGAGTCCGGCTCTCAAAGTTGAGGGCTGGGGCCAAAATCAGCCTGTGATCCCAAGTGGGATGAGTTCAGAGGTCGCCAGCTGGTTCCTTTGTGTGTCAATATTAACATAAGAGTCACCTAATTGGGGTGGGTCAGCCAGTGGCCAGAGCCAGGACACATATCAGAAGAGAAAGGGCCTGATCATGCCCCAGGCAGTGTTGGGTGCTTGGCATAAGCCAGCTCATTCATTATATTAATATTACTACTAATAATACTAATATAGGAGTAGTAGAAGAATAGCAGTAGCCACATACATTGAGTCTCTATTAAATTCAGGCTTGGTGGCTGGCACTTAATTCATTAAATGGCCTCATTGTTCCAACCTCTCTGAGAATCAGATTCTGTTGCTACCCCATCCTACAGTCAAGGAAACTGAGGCACTAAATGGTAAACCAGTGAGCCATGTTCACACAACGCGAATGGAGGAGCAGACTTAGACCCAGCCAGTCTGTCTCCTTGCAACACAGGGATGACATCTCTGTTTTATTGATGAGGAAAGCAAGTCTTCGAGATGGATCAAGGCTGTCTAAAGCCACACAGCTAGTCAGTGACAGGGCTGAGTTACAAACCCAGGTAGGTCTTCTCCAGAGCCCACAATATCCTTATTTTATTTTATTCTTTTCCTGTCTCAAGAAAAGAATAAAAGGCTGGAGTGCCTTTCATATCTCAAATGCTCAGTAGCCTCATGAATAAAATGGGGATATTAATATCCCCCTCAGTGCAGATGCAACATGAAAATATGTGTTAAACCTTTGCACATGCTGTTCCTTCTGCACAGAATGCTTTTCCTTGTTAAAATTAGCATCTTCTTTGTTAACCTAGCACCTAACCTGCATTCTAGGCTGGAGTACAGTGGCATCATCATGGCTCACTGCAGCCTTGAACTCCTGGGCTCAAGTGATCCTTCTACCTTAGCCTCCTGAGTAGCTGTGAGGACAGGTGTATGCTAATCAACCAGTCCTGGCTAATTTTTACACTTTTTAAAATAGAGACAGGGGTCTCACTGTGTTGCCCAGGCTGGTCTCAGACTCCTGGCCTCAAACAATCCTCCTGTCTAGGCCTCCTGAGTCACTGGGATTACAGGTATGACCCACCACACCCAGCCTTCATCTCATTCCTTTTAAGCTCATCCCTTCTATGGGTTCTTTGAAGGCCACTTGTCCTTCTGTGTGCCACTGTTCCTGCCTTCTTGGACCTAAGGGAACAGTGACTGTCCATTGACTGATGGATGAAGACTTGCCATCTGCATGGCTCAGGCTGGTCACATAGAGACCAATGCTCATCTCCATTGGTTTTGGGTTGGATGAACCCACGTGGACACTTGCTGGAATC
This sequence comes from Colobus angolensis palliatus, assembly GCF_000951035.1. NCBI lineage: Eukaryota > Metazoa > Chordata > Mammalia > Primates > Cercopithecidae > Colobus > Colobus angolensis. Next base: position 1,929,052 of record NW_012121709.1, read on the forward strand.
ATAGCATCCTAGTAATTTCAGATGCCCATTTCTACGTAGGCTGAGTCCAAAGAAACACTACTTACTTAAAACTTTTTTTTTTCAATTTTTAATTTTTATCTTTGGAGACAAGGTCACCCAGGCTGGAGTGCAGTGACAGGATCCTAGCTCACCACAGCCTCTAACTCCTAGACTTTAGCCATCTTCCTACTCCAGCTTCTCAAGTAGCTAGGACTACAAGGATGCACTACCATACCTGGCTAATTTTTAAATTTTTTGTAGAGACGGGGGTCTCGCTATATTGCCCAGGTTGATCTCACCCTCCTGGGCTCAAGCAATCCTGCCATGGCCTCCCAAATCACTGGGATTATAGGACTGAGCACCCAACCCCCTAAAACTTCTGATTACAGTCTAGTACAATAGCAGTTAATGCATTGACCATTTCTTAAAGGCCTGCTCTGTGCAGGGTACTGGAGACATAGTGGTGAGCAGAAGCTGACACTTCTCTGTCCCCCTGGAACTTACATTCTAGTGGGGGAAGTGGACATTAATCACACAGTCCTGCCTAGAACGACACATTGATTCAACAATGAAAGCTCCAGAGGATGCAACAATTTCACAGAGCAACCGGCCTTGGCCAACGAGGTTAGGGAGATAGCGCTGACAAAATGACTCGTGAGCTGAGACTCTGAAGTTGAATAGATGCTAAGTCAGCAAAGAAGAGAAGGAAAAGCATTCTGTGCAGAAGGAACAGCAGGTGAAAATGTTTAACAAACGTTTCCTGTTTCATCTGCACTGTGAGGGGAGATATTAATATCCCCATTTTATAGATGAGGCTACTGAGGATTTGAGAGATGAAAGGCCTTGCCTAAGGGCTTCACGTCCGGAGGGAGCAGCAGGAATTTGATCCAAATCCACCTTCCTCGGCGTCAGCAGTCTGATGCCACATTTGACACTCCTCCACACTGGTGCTTAGAAATAGCATCACATGGCCGGGTGTGATGGCTTAAACCTGTAATCTCAGCACTTTGAGAGACCGAGGCAGGTGGATCACTTGAACTCAGGAGTTCGAGACGAGCCTGGCCAACATGGTGAAACCCCATCTCTACCAAAAATACAAAAATTAGCGGGGCGTGGTAGCACACGCCTGTAATCCCAGCTACTCGGGAGGCTGAGGCATGAGAATCACTTGAACGCGGGAGGCAGAGGTTTCAGTGAGTCCAGATTGTGCCACTGCACTCCAGCCTGGGAGACAAAGCTAGATCACGCCACAAAAAAAAATATGGCATCACATGATGTTGGGAGGAAAGCTTCTTTTGGGAAAAAAAATAATGCAAACGGGCCAGACAGCTGTGTCAGACAGAGCTTTTTAAGTTGCTGTAGTAGAAACCCAACTCACACCGACTTAAGCAAAAAAAGGACATGTATTGTCTCATGTAACAAGAATCGAGGAATGGAAGACTTTAGGCTTAGCTGGACCCAGAGGCTCAAAGAAGATCATCAGGGCTTTGTGTGTGTCTCTCTTCCCCTGATCCTGCTTCCTGGGTGTTGGCTTCCTTCTCACGTCCCACGAGATGGCCCCCGGAAGTCTCTTGCTTACCCCTTCCCACCATTAGCAGTTGTAGAATTTCGAGAGATTCCTCTTTTCCAGCCACTCCAGGGAAATGTCCCTGGCTTGGCTCCGATTGGACCAACTTGGTCATGTGCCCATCCCAAGGCCAATGAGTGTAGTTAGAGAGCTATAATGTTCTAATTGGCCAAACCTCGGTCACATGCCTATCCTGGAGCCAATCAATGAGGCCAGGGGCTGGACTCCTTTGGCGAGTACTGGGTCATGTGATCACCCTTGTATCTGGAGATGGTTCAGCCTCATCCAAGCTCCACAGACTGAGAATGTAGGAAAATAGGAACAAGGAACAGGGAATGCTAGAAAGAAAAAAAAAAAAAAAAAACAAGACTGGACCTGCAAAAAACTCAAAATAGAAAAGTCAGCTAGGCATGGTGGCTCACGCCTGCAATCCCAGCACTTTGGAAGGCCGAGGCAGGTGGATCACTTGAGGTCTGGAGTTCGAGACTAGCCTCGCCAACATGGTGAAACCCCGTCTCTACAAAAAATACAAAAATTAGCTGGGCGTGGTAGCACATGTCTGTAATCCCAGCTACTCGGGAGGCTGAGGCAGGAGAAACGCTTGAACCCGGGAGGCAGAGGTTGCAGTGAGCCAAGATCACGCCACTGCACTCCAGCCTGGGTGACAGGGTAAGACTCTGTCTCAAAAAAAAAAGGAAAAGAAAAGAAAGCTCGGGTTTTACTGAACACAGGGATACTCATGAAGATAATTTAATGTGCCCTGCCCTCATGCGGGCTCTGTCCAGCGAGCATCCCAGATAGTCATAGCATCATTTAATTTCCCAAACTTTTATGGTTGAATCTCCCATTTTTATCTCGTACCCCGGGTTTATCCCAGTTTCTGCTAGAAATTAAGATGCTCCCTACTTCTGAAACTGCCAGTTCTCCCTCTGGGTGGTTTCTCTACCTCATCTGGAAAATGGAGATCATTCTAATACCGACCTTACAGATTTCAGGGGTCGTGTAAATAAACAAATTTAGCCCAATACATAGGCACATAGCATTACGTCAGCATTAGTGTTATGAGCTTTATCACACCCATTTTGCAGGCACATAACCTGAGGCTGAGAAAAAAAAATACAGCTTGCTTTAGGCCATGTAATGGGTGGTGGAATCAGACACAACCAGATGTGGGTCTTCAAAGCCTGAGCTTTGTCATCTCACCTCTGGAAGGGTAAATCTAGGTTGTTTATTGTGGTTTTTCCTTTAGCTGCTTGGGCCAATTCATAGAATGGATGCATTTATGCACGCTTCATTTTAATCACAATTCTGATTAGATATTCCCTTAGATATGGATTCATCCACACATAGGTAAGCTGAGGGAATGTATCCATCACTAGAAATTAATCATGTGTTCTACTGTGCTCTACATGAGAATCAGAATCATCAGGTCTAGCAGGTAACTGGGATGGAAGCACAAGGCAGGGATGCGAAGGAGACGTCCCGTGTAAGGCACTTTCGGAAAATTGCTCTAAGTGCTTCTAAAGGCCATTACAATGGCTACACTTTTTTGAGTACCTACTATGTGCAAATACATTAACACAATCTCATCAAATCTTCCAACAGCCATATGAGGGAGCTATTATCATGCACATTTTGGAGATGAGGAAACAGGTTCAGAGAAGTGGGGTGACTTGTGTAAAGTGGCAGTTGTGTGGTGGAGCCAAGATTGGAGCTCAGGTCTGTCTCCAGCTGACTCAGGAATCCATGTTATGACCGTGACCTTCCATCTTCTCTTAGGGTGTCCTATAGTTTACATAGCTGCTTCTTGATTGATTGATGCTTAAACAGGTTCTGGTTTTACCGCAGGGCTGGGCATTTGCATGACTCCAAGAATGGACCCTTCCTTAAAGTTTGGGCCTTCGGCACCTCTCTTGCCTCACCTGGTCCCAGTCCTGTTTTTTTTTTTTCTGTTTGTTTTTTGGTTTTTTTTTTTTTGATAACAGACAATGTGTTGATTCAACAAGCATTTACTGAACACCTGCGATCTTAAATTAGACTCCCTTTCTAGGAAGAGCCTTAGAGCCTTAGAATTCACATAAAATCTTTTATGGAGGCTGTGTTTGCAGGAGAAACCCGTGAGAGGTTAGGGAAGCAGGGCAGAGCAGGAGAAGAATTTGGGCAGACGTGATTGTAACTAGAGTCCAACTTCAGTCAGATCCCATAGGGAACTATGGGGTGTTACTGGTCCCACAGAGTTGCCGCCAACCCTGAGGCCAAGGGCTGGCCTTTTGTACCCCTGTATCAAACAGCATTGGCTGTGGGCCGCCTTAGGGGCTGCACATGGCAAAACTCAATGGCAGCTCCCATTAGCAGAGCTCTGGTTCCTCCTCTGGACAGGGAAGATGCTGACAGCCTAGAGGAACAGTGGGGGACAGGTCCGTGAGTAAAGAGATCTGAGTGGGATACCAGCAGCATCTACTATACCTACTATGTCTTGGACACTGTTTGCCCTTGTGGTATTACTTACATCATCCAGAAGGGCTATCATTTGCCTAACATTTTAGACATGTGGCCAAACCCAATTCTCCCTACAACCCTATGAGGCAGATATAGCCCATTTGACAGATGAGAAAGATGAGACTCAAGGAGATGTTGGTACCAGAGCTGAGAAAAATACAAAGCCCATCTTCTGTCCCTGGGTCCAGTCCGCAGGTCTGGGCAGCTCCCTGCTGTGCTGTCCTCTGCCTTTGAGAAGGTCAGCAGGGAGGCGGAGACCCAGCCAGCAGCAGGCAGGAGCTGTAGCTGAGGACGGCTTTAATGGCCCTGGCATTGGCTGACATTTGGGTTTTACTCTCTGTGGGAAGTGCACTAATTACTCCTGTTCACTCAGAAGTCCAACTTAACTACTGCTTGGGTTTTATGGAGTGCTTTGGGGTTGCCATTTCTCGAGACCACGATGGCAACAGGGAGACTTGCCTCTTCCCGAGTCTCCAGTGGATGCTCACATGTGGACGATTTACAAGCCAGATGCTGGGGGAGCCTCTTTGATCTGTTCTCTCTGTGCCAGGCATATCACTCACAGCTCTGCCACCCTCCCAGCCATCCTAGGAGGTAGGTTCAACAAATCCACCCCATTTGGCAGATGAGAAAACTGAGGTCCAGAGAGGGGAAATGGTTGCCCCAGCTCCCTGAGCTAGAAAGTCTGACATCGGAGCCTGGATGGTCTCGACCGCTTGGCATCATGGTCTCGGCCTTTCTGACAGCCCTCACCTCCCACAGGAAGAACTCTTCTCAATACCCTTGCTAGGTCTGCAAGGAAGATACTGAGAGCCCCACTTGGTAGGTGGGAAACTGAGTCAAGAAGCCATAGAGCAAAGAGGTTAAAAGCACAGGCCACCATGAAGTTTTGGTAGCCTAGCCTCCCTACACACCAGCTGTGTAACGTTGTGCACCTCTCTGGACCTCTGTTTTTCATCTGTGAACTATAAGGGAGAATGAACTATAAGGACAACAAATGGAGAATGGAAAGCTCTTGGCACATCCTGGCGATTGCTAGAGTAATGAGCCACGGTGAGTTTGGGGCACTATTTTACGTCCCCACCTCTCCCGCTCTATTCTCTACCTGACCCCCACCTTAGTTCCTGGGTCTTTGTCCCAAATAGCAACTGCTCTTAAGAAACTCTCTCACTTCAACAAGTGTTCTGAGTTCCTGTAACTGGGGACTGCCATGATTTCTGCCTTTGGGGAAAAATATCAGGCAGGGAACAGATACAGGAGTTGCTTCCAGGGAAAAGGGGGAGGGGATTCTCAGTCTCATGCTAGAGACACGTTAGTTTCTCATCACACGTTAGACAAGAAGGAATTGCCTTATCCAATGGTCCCCTCCCCATGCCCCCATTTTATAGGCAGGGAAACTGAAATAGCATCAACAAATATTCACTGATGAATGAATGAATGAATGAATGAATGACTCACACGTGAAAACAGAAGGCAACACCTGCCAAGCCCTAGGCCAAAGGGTGGGATCTGGCAGTGAGCAGAGCTACCTGGTAAGGTGACTCAGCCTGTGTTCTGCAGACCTTTGTGGATGCTGGTCGCTGGTCGCTGGTCACTGGTCATGAGGTGGCAGGTGCCTCCAGAGTGACCCTATGTCTAGGACACAGTCTTTGCTCCCAAGGAGTCCATGAATGGCTAGTAAAGACAAAAGATGACCATTCCGCGTGATAAATGAAATACAAATAACTCTCCATATATCCATGGTTTCACATCTGTGGATTCACCCAACCTTAGATAAAGAATATTTAAAACAAAATAAAAAATGCCAATATATAATTTTAAAAATGCAAAACATACAGTATATACAGAGTATTTACATTGTATTAGGTATTATATGTAATCTAGAGACAATTTAAAGTATATGGAGGATGTGCGTAAGTTACATGAAAATACTATTCCATATGCCTTATATCAAGGACTTGAGTGTTCATGGATTTTGGTATCTGTGTGTTGGCGGGGAGGAGTGGGTGTCCTTGAATGAATTCCCCATGGATACTGAGGGACAATTACAACAGTAGGAGGAAGCACCCATTACATGCAGGGCACCACTCTAGGTGTTAGTTGCATCTTCTCAGTGACTCTCGAAGACGGTGTTACCATTCCCATTGTGTAGATGAGGAAATGGAGACTCAGAGAGGTTAGGTAATATGCCTGAAGTCACACAGGACACAGCTGATATGGAATCCAAACCCAATCTCTTTAGGTCCAGAACTGCGTGCCTGGGACTGGGGATTGCCCACCTCTTCCCTCTGCCCTGGAGGGGAAATGAGTCTCTGAAGAGGCAGGAATGTGAGCCAGCTGAGGTTTCCCCTCTGGAATGTGGTACCCGGATGGGCAGCAGTCAAAGCAAAGCCCATCCAAGCCAGAAGCTTCTTAGCAAACTCCCTCCTCCTCCACATCTCCTCCTGGGATGGGATTCAAACTGAGCTTAGCCCCTTTGTGTTATGTCTGGAAAGCAGACATCCTGCCCCCATAGGGGCTCCGGCTTCCATCCCACCCCCTACCTTTCCCCAGATTCCAGTGGCTTTCAGTGCCCCACCAGGCCTTCTAGACAACTGACATTTTACACCGCCCTACGCTTTCCCCTGTGGTCAGAGCCGGGCAGCGGTAACAGGATTAACCCCATGGAGGCAGATCACTTAATTAAACTTTGGAAGGAAGAAGGCAGTCTCCTCATCACAGCTCTGGGGGAAGGGGAGGGGGCTTCTAATGGGCCAAGTTGAGGGGTTGTGTCCCCTGCAGTTAATGCTGGTTCAACCAGTGGCCAAAAACATCCACCCATCATCTTCCACCTATACATACATCCAACAGTCACTAAGAGCCTCACCTGTGCCCCGGCATATGTTATCACTAGGGATAGATCAGTGGTGGACCCCACTGGCTTCCCTCTATCCACTCTTCCCACCTTTTGCCACCCCGTAGTTCATTCCTCACACAGCAGCCAGAGAGATATGTATGAACCACAGTGGGATGGTGTCTCTGCCCTGCTTAAAACCTTCCACGCCTTCTGCGGCTCCAGCTCTCCCCCATCTCCATGTTCTCCCCTTGACAGGTGACTTAGACTCTACTTTTTCATGGGAGGAGCTTCAATTTCCCCACCCCTTGAACCTGGGCTGGACTTGGTTTGACCAATAGAATTTTGTAGAAGGGACACTGTGACAATTCCAAGACTGTGTGGCTTCCACGCTGTCTCACCAGTAGCCCTACTTCCACTTTGAGAATAAGGCTGGGCTGGAGGATGAGTGATCACATAGGGGAGAGCTAAGTCCTCCCAGCAGGGCCATTCTAGACTCACTGCCAGCAAGCTGACCCTCAAACAAGTGGGAAAGGCCAGCCTAGATCAGCAGAGCCACCTAAGTGACCCCTAGCTGACCACAGAAGCACGAAAGGGCCCAGACAAAACCAGAAGGACTATGACACCTAGACTCATGTACTAATACTTAATGCTTATTGTTTTAAGCCACTGAATGTTGGAGTAATTCGTTTTGCAGCATTATTGTAGCACTCACTGACTGAAACAGTCTCCCTTTGCTTTTTGTATCAAAGTCAACCTCCCACTTGATCTCAGCTCTTCCCACTCCTCCCTTCTCTCACTCTCACCCCCTCACACACTTTGCCCAGTCACAATTTTTTTGCATTCATTTTCTTATAAGAATCTCCCTTTTTCCTGCTTCCTGGTCTCCCTGACCATCCAATCTAGCACATGATAGGTCTTCAATAAATATTTGTTGAGTGAATGAATGAAAGAATGAATGAATAAATCAGTTGATCAATGAACAGACATCATTACTCATTGTTCTCATGGGGTTTACCACCCAGTGGAGGAGACGATGTTACCAGATCACAGACTCAACCTGGCACGAAGGAGAGTGTTTAAGGAGAGAACAGTCAGGCTATCGAGAAAGGCTTCTCCAGGGAAAGGTCATCAGAGCTGGGATCTAAAGGATGAGTAAACATCAATTAGGTAAAATGGGCAGGGAAAGGCATTTCAGGCAAAGAGAACAGCAGGTGCCAAGGCCCTAAGAGAGGAGGGAGTATAACAAACTCAAAGAAATGAAGAGAAGCAGCCAGGCATAGTGGCTCATGCCTGTATTCCCAGCACTTTGGGAGACCAAGCCAGGTGCATCACGAGACCAGCCTGGTCAATATGGTGAAATCCCATCTCTACTAAAAATACAAAAATTAGCTGGGAGTGATGGTGGGTGCCTGTAGTCACAGCTACTAAGGAGGCCGAGGCAGGAGAATCACTGGAACCCGGGAGCTGGAGGTTGCAGTGAGCTGAGATCACGCCACTGCACTCCAGCCTGGGTGACAGAGTGAGATTCCTTCTCAAAAAACCAAAAAAAGAAAGAAAAAGAAAAAAATGAAGAGAAGCTGAAGTAGGGGATTTTGATTTTTTTTAAAGCAAAAGGAGACTTTAAAGCCCCATAGAATGGTCACCCCTTCCTTCCCCTGCATATGCGCCCCCACCTCGGGAAGTCTGGGGCTGTTTCATTAGTATTTTCCCACTCTTCCTCTTATAACAAATAGGGGACCTGAATTACTAGAAAGCAGAAGATACTAGGGTTTAACTAACTACCCTTAAAGCTTCTCCCATGATTTGCTAGACCCAATTTCTTCCATGTGGGCCCAAATCTTCCAGACAAGACCATCAGAAACCCAAGTTGGAGCCAGTAACCTCAGAAGCTCCCATTTATGGGGTTCATAGCAACTGCCTGATGTTGTGCTAAGGATTTTACACTTTTATCTCAGACTTCAGGACTTTCCCAGTCATAAAATAAACTAGCACTAAAGTGGCTATTCCCTTTCTTCTTATGGGGACTGAATGGCAATTAGCTTTTATCACAAAAGCAACTCTGTTTGATTTAACGGCTACCTAAGGTGGGAAAGATTGTCTTGATTGATTAGTAATGTCTGCCTTGGTACAGGAAGGGAGCTTGCATAACGTATGCTCTGCATTTGCCATTTTGCTTTAGGTAGTGCTCTAGTAGTTCCTCAAAAATTTCAGCTTGGTATGTCAGCCAACTCTTGAAGGTCAACTCTGCGCTGACCAGCCAGGGAAAGGCATTCCCAACAGGGAAAACTTCAAGGAACAAGTTTTTGAAGGGCCACAGGGCAGGACAGTGGGGCAGCAGAGAGTGACAGGAGGCATGCACTTGGAAGGACAAGTCCAGGACAGGTCAGGGAGGAAGGACATCCAGGGCTGGCTTAAGGAAATGGTTGGGAAACTGATTCAGCTTTCAGAATTGCCTGTGTTTTCCTGCAGTCCTGATGCTCATACACACAACTGGGGTGATTTCAGCTTGACAGAGTGCTGATTTGGGTGGGTTTCTCATGCTCTGGTTTTGTTCCATTAGACCAGGGGTCAACAAACTGTAACCCATGGGCCAAATCTGGCCTGTGGCTTGTTTTTGTAAATGTGTGTTATTGGAACACAGTCACACCATTTGTTTACATACTGTTTACGGCTGCTTTACTCGACTCTGCTACAATGGCACAGTTGAGTCATTGCAGCAAAGACCATCTGGCCTGCAAAACGGAAAATACTATCGAGCCCTTTATTGAAAGAGTTTGGAGAACCTCCAGTCATCACTATACTAGGCAGGTCACACACAGTATTGCTAATCCTTCCAGCAACCCTGCGAGATACTGCAACCTGCTCTTTGCAGATGGGGAAACTGAGGCCCGAGGAAGTAAAGTGACTTGCCAAGGGTCACACTATGGGTGATAGATCCAGGACTCTAACTAGATTTGTTTGATGATAAATTCTGCTTCTTTTTTTTTTTTCAAACTCTCACTTTAAAAGCTCTTGAGAGCTTTTTATACACATGAGAAATGGCAACTCCAAGGCAATACCCACTGTCAAATTGGGCCAGTGAGAATATGGGTGGCTGTGGGTAGTTCCTTTGTCATTTTCTGTTATTTCTCTTATTACTACTATTGAGTGATTACAAGGTGCCGGACACTTTACCTATCATTCTCAGTTTGTCCTCAAAATAGCCCTATGAGATAGGGCGCATTATTATCCCCAGATTATAAATGGGGAAACTGAGGCACAGACAGGGGTTGCAATTTTCACAGGTCCTCTTAGGGACGGCACTGGGATTTGAACCCTGGCTTGTTCTGGTCGCTACCTGCAGGCTTCGTCTGTCTTTGGAGAATATCGATCCTGTTCCTCCCATACCTTTGTTTTCATGGTCCAGATTCTCTGAAATGTTCCCATCTGTTATCTCCTATGTGTGTGTGTTGTGCAGGAAGGGGTGCAGGTGGTGAGTGCAGGAGGTTTTATTATCCCTATTTTCTTAATGGGGAAACTGAGGCCCAGAGTGGGGAAGTGGATCTGAGTAGCTGGGACAGGAGGGCAGGGCTCCATGCGTGGCTCGGTTCTTCCTCCCTCCCTTCGATCAGAGCTAAGCGCCATCCTCTCCCCTCCCTCCCGGGGTCCCCCTCCTCCAGACTCATCCCCCCCAGGGAGAGCCGAGGAGGACAGTGATGGATTTGGGCCAGCCTTCATTTTCATTCTCAATCCCTGCATCTCGTGCTCGCTCTCCCTCCCTCTCCACTTCTCCTCCTGCAGACGGATGACAAGTGAGAACGTCTGTGACCCAGAGAAATTATCTTCCCTTCTCTTTCACCGCATAATTTTCTGCCCTCTCGTCTGGACAAGCCTGGGTGATTTTTAGCTACAAAAAAGAGGGAAAATTATCATTCAGGAAAAAAATAATAGAAGGAGGCTCCTAGCCATCCGACAGACAGGCTGTCTTCTGGGTGAAAATGAGAATCTCCTGTCTTGTGAACTCGGTGGGGGACTTTGCAGGGGGTGTTCACACTGCAGGATGACTGTGAGCACCCCAGAGGGCCAGGCCCACGCCCCAGCAGATTCTAGAGGCTTGAGGCCCATGCAGATTTTTCTGGGAATACCCCCATGTCTACCACATGTGGGTGCACACCTGGAGGACTTCATGGGGGAGGCAGCACAGTCATGAGACCCCTGTGATTCAATTGCATCACCTCACTCTCCAGCCCTGTGCCTAGGACCTGGCAACTTTTCCCCAGCTTGTGGCTTTCTGGAAGTTTCTTTCTCCCGCCCCGCCAATCACATACACCTGCATGCCCAGACACCACACTACATGCTCAGGGCCTGCTCCACAGGTCGACATACTAAGTCTTATTATTCTAAAAAAAAAAAATCTCTATTTTATTTTTCTGATTTAAAATTTCAAACGTTACAAGAAAAAGTTTAGCAAGTAAAGGTCCCTCTTTTTTCTCAACCCTTTTAGTATAATCCCCGCTAATGGGTTGGTATCTGTTTTGCCAGACTTTCCCATGCAAACATCATGATTATAAAAAGGTACACACACACATGCATATGCACATGCGCACATGCACACACGCGCACACACACACACATACACACGATTCACTGAGTTCCTCACCCAGCACTGGCATTCTCTGTGTGGCCTTACGCAGATTGCCCAACCTCTCTGAATCTGCTTCCTTGTCTGTAAAACAGACACAGTTATAGATTGTAGGTTGTAGGGAAAACCGAATAAATTCACACATGTAATGTGCTTAGAACAGCGCTGAGTACATAGAAAGGGTAGAGGAAGAACACTGGAATACACTCATCCCAGCCCCAGCACTTTAATCAGCCTAGCCTCTCTTTGTTTTACATATTATGAATTGTTTAGGAAAATAGGTTCTCCTGCTTAAAACAGCACACACACACATACACACACCAGTTGCAAAACTTCTAGCACTGGGGTCTGAGCAACGCTGTGGTTAGCAGATTATGCTGGTGTACTCCTACTGTGTGACGTTGGATGAGTGTCTGGGTCCCAATTTGCCTCTCTGGGTCCCAGTTTCACCATCTATAAAATCGGAATAATAATAGCATGGAGGGCTCTTGCAAGCAGTAACTTAGGTAAAGTCTATAAAACAGACAGCAGTGCCTGACATACCGTAAAGATTGCCCCCAAATAGTAGCTGTTGTTGTTATTAATTGGCTGTGAACATGACTTTGCATTGAATGGATTAGAGGGGGTATGTCCTTATTCAGGGACTAGAAGCAACTATGACCTCCCTCTTTCCCAACCCCTGCTGTCACTTTGGGGTCAGAGATGGGCCTCAGAGGGTTCGTGAAACCTCTGAAATTATGCGCATGCACACCCCTTTTGCATCCACTAAAAACGGTTTTCTTCCCAGGCAAAGATCTTTCTCTTTCTTCAGATACTCAAAGTGGTCGTTAACCCAAGAGAGTTAAGAACCCCTGAGCCTTAACACAGGCTCTCTGCTTCCTGCAAAGATCTGCTTTTCTACTAAGGAGAAGCCAGAGTTTGAATCTCTAAGCAGTGTTCTAAGGACTCTTCATGGCCCCAGAAATCCTTCCAGGGAACCTGGGGGGCTTTTCCCTTTCTCACCTCCTATTTTTGTACAACTAGATTTTCTTCATATGCCTCAAGCAAAACAACAGGTTGCAAAAGAGGGTTTAAGAATCCAGGTGTTGCCGGGAGCGGTGACTCATGCCTGTAACCCCAACACTTTGGGAGGCCAAGACAGTTGGATCACTTCAGCTCAGGAGTTCAAGACCAGCCTGGGCAACACAGTGAGAACTGGTCTCTACTAAAAATGTGGTGGCATGTGCCTGTGGTCCCAGCTACTCAGAAAGCTGTAGTGGGAGGATCACTTGAGCCTGGGGGCGGAGGTTGCAGTGAGTGAGCTGAGATCATGCCACTGCACTCCAAACTGGGTGACAGACAGAGTGAGATACTGTCTCAAAATAAAAAGAAAAAAAATAAAAAGAAAATAAAAGAAAAAAAGAAAGAAAAAGAATCCAGGTGTTTTCTGTTCAGCCAGACATTTGCAAAAATGTAGAACAATGTCACTCTGCAACCTCCACTTCCTGGATTCAAGCAATTCTCCTGTCTCAGCCTCCCAAGTAGCTGGGATTATAGGCGCCCACCACCATATCTGGCTAATTTTTTGTATTTTTAGTAGAGATGGGGTTTCACCATGTTGGCCAGTCTGGTCTAAAACTCCTAACCTCAGGTAATTTGCCTGTTTCAGCCTCCCAAAGTGCTAGGATTACAGCTGTGAGCCACTGTGCCTGGTCTTTCTCATTAAATTTTTATTTTTAGAACATGATTAGCTTTCTATAAAATATGTTAATGTTAATATATAATGACTTTAAAATTATTATTTTTAAATAATTAAGCCTTTTAAATGTCTCAGTTTTAATTTCTAAAACAGTAAATATGGATACACATAGCTTACATAAATAAAAGCTCTTTGAGATCCTCAATATTTTATGAGTGTAAAAGTATCCTGAAACCCCAAAAGTCTGAGAACTTTTGTTCTCTGGAAACCTACCTGGTTGTGATAGAAGGAGCTGTGACACATCCAGCTCTAACCCAGGGCTTTGGCTATGGGGCATTCTGGGAGATGTGGTAGTTGAGGCAGGCTAGTGGCAGGAAAAAGGGGTGATTAAGGATCAGGCCAGCTGAACAGTAGCCAGAAACAGCCACCCTTAAGGGTCATAAAATCAGCAATGGATGTGTAATAATATGGAGAAAATAGTGTTTTGTCGAATTCCTCTCAGGAGAGTCTTGTATGAGGCTGTTACAGGGATAAGTAGTGAGGTCCCCAAGAGGCTTTCTCAAGTAACAGTGATGATTGCTAAACTGCCCTGTAAGGACTGTGTACCTCGTAACTAACTGCAAGGCCATTCATTTTCCTCTAACAGATGGCAAGAGGTTATGCGAGTTTGGGGCCAGGACGGAATTGCTGCAGTTCCTGGAGGAGAGGCTGAACTTTGCCACCAGAGGGCACTCTTTCTTGCCATCTCCCCTAGAAGCTCTCTGCCGCCCCTTAAAACAGGGCAGAACAAATACCTTTACTGGCTTTTACTTGGAGGGCAGTAAGTTATTGGTTATGCTGGGCAGAAAATGTGGGCTGATTGTAAAGAAGGAGCAAATAGAGAAGCAGGTGAAATCAGCAAAGAGGCAAATCAGGACTCCTGGGCAGGAAAGGGCTCCCCTATTCATCAAGAGTGAGTTTGTGGCTCACTCTGTAAGACTCAGGACCCAAGGTGAAAACATGAACTCTCCCGTTAGGAAATTATGCTTACTGAGAAACATCCTCAGGGGCCACAAGGAAGATGAAAATCCCAAATCTGCTGGGGAAGGAGGCTGGCAATAGGAAAGGAGGTTCCTTGGCCAACCATCATTTAATATAGAATGCTTTATCTTTAAGAAATAGATTCAAAGAATTCAAACTCAAGGCTGACTCACCTAGAACCTGGCTGTCTTTGCAGGTTGGAGGTGAATAATCAGGATATCTGTTGGCCTTGTTAAAGAGGCTAAAATTCTTCTCCTTCCCTTCTGTCCCTAGTTTTCCCTCAGCAAGTCATGCATTTTCTGCCCAACTGAGGAAATTTTGAATGCTCTTGAAAAGGTTCTAGAATGCAGCTGTGAAGCCAGAGGTATTTCTTTCACAGATAAGCTCCAGGGAAGTTAACCACAAGAGAGGCAAGTCATGCCAGGCTCTGCCAGTGGGAAGGACAGAGGTTTTGGGATTGGGGGAGCTGTGGATGACTCCCAACTCTCAAATCTCACTTCTAGAACATCCCAGAACATTCCTGTTGTATGGTCTTGGTTCTGTCACTGAATCTCTGTCAGCCAGGGTTCTGGGAGGAATGAAATGGTAATTGAGGGAGGTTTAAAGGAACAAACATGTGGATGAGGTTAAGAGATATCAGAACGGGGAATGAAGTTACTTGGGACTGGCGGCAGTGAGGAGCCATTACACCTTGTCCCTATAAGGTAAGGTGAGGCAGAAGCTATTGGTGGTAACCAGGGAGCTCATGCTTTCTTAATAGGGTCAATTTCACCCCCTAAAAGGGGCAAAAATTGATTATTGGGAGGTGAAACAGATCTTACTCTGTTTGTAGGAAGCACAAATATACATACAGCACATAAACAGGAACACAGTATATCTGCAGTATTGTAATTTCATGGGGAGGATTAGTGATTAGAAAAAAGTCTAGAAAGTCTTCTTGGGGGATGATCATTTTTTAAAAGGTTGGCTGAGTGCAGTGGCTCACACCTGTAATCCCAGCACTTTGGGAGTCTGAGGCAGGCAGATCGCTTGAGCCCAAGAGTTTGAGACCAGCTAGGAAACATAGGGAAACCCCCAACTCTGCAAAAAATAGAAAAATTAGCTGGGTGTGATGCCGCATGCCTGTGGTCCCAGCTACTCAGGAGGCTGAGGTGGGAGGATCACCTGAGCCCAGGAGGTCAAGGCTGCAGTGAGCTGTGATTGCGCCGCTGTACTCCAGCCTGGGCAACAGAATGAGACTCTGTCTAAGAAAGAAAGAAAGAAAGAAAAAAAGAACATGCGTGCGTGAGAGAGAAAAGTAAAGAAGGAAAGAAAGAAAGAGAGAGAAAGAAAGAAGAGAGAGAGAAAGAAGAAAGAAGAAAGAAAGAAAAGAAAAGAAAGGAAATAGAAAGAAAGAAGAAGAAGGAAGGAAGGAAGAGAGAAAGAAGGAAAGAAAGAAAGAGAAAGAGGAAAGAGAGAGAGAAATAAGGAAAGAAAGAAATACAGAAAGAGAGAGAGAAAGAAAGAAAGAAAGGGAAAGAAAGGAAGGAAGGAAAGAAAGGAAGGAAGGAAAGGAAGGAATGAAGGAAAGAAAGGAAGGAAGGAAAGAAGGCCAAGAAACACTGCTGCCCCTGCTGGAGAGAACTGCTGGTTAGGAGCTATGACCTCTGGCAGAGGACATGACCAACTCATGGTGCTCCCACAACAGGGCATCAGGGGCATTAATACCCCAACCTCTTTCTCCCCCTGCCCTCCCATCTTCTGCCAGTGCTTCCTATTGGCCAAATACAACCAGAAGCCTGAAAGGGGATCTGTGGATGCCGCCCACATGGGCTCTGCCACCAGGCACAGAGCAAGGTAGAGAATAGTAAAGGGTAGATCAAAGGCGGCAAACAGATGATGTCCAGATCTGAGCCTGGACATCTGAGTTAATTTCTACCACTTACAAGCTGAGCGACTTTGGGCAAGATCTGTTAGGTTCCCTGGTCAGCTCCACTTCCCAGTTCTCTGTCAGAAACTGTATCTCTCTCTCTATCGGAGAAATCGGGTTAGAGTTGGGTAGTTTGAAATAAACTATGGCAGTCTCGATATTTGGGAAGCTTGTGGTTTAATAGGGAGATAGACTCGCAGAAAGGACAACTACCCTGCAGAGAAGTAAATCAAGGGATGTACAAAGGTCACAAGAGGTGAGGAGGAGGCAGAGAAGAGGAAGCGGATCCCAGTTGGGCTGGGCCCTGAGAGATGGGTAGTGCCCTTCATACCACTGAGGCTGAGCTGCCTCTGAGCCTCCATTTGTGCTGTTCCATCCCAGAATGTTTCTCCTTCCTCTCTCTAACTGCTCAGGTTTGATCCATCAGAGGCTTTTCTTCCCTGATATGAGGTCTATGCCACCTTCTTTCTGGTGATTCTTGGAGCTAAAGACAATCCTGTTGCTAAGTAATTTCTGCTGTCTTGCTTCCTCTAACAGACAGCAAACGCCTAGAGGGAGAGAGGGCGGGGCTGCTCTTGAAATAGAAGGCCTGGGGCCAGGGCTAGTTCAGAAGCTCAGGGCTCCGTAAGTAGTTGTGGATTGGCTCATTAGAGCAGCACTTCTCAACTAAGGTTGAGATTTTGAACCTTGCCCTTCAAAATTATCCGGGAAACGAAAACGTCACCAATGTCCCAGATAAATTATTCCAAAATCTCTAGGATAGAATCAAGGCCTGGATGTTTTTCGTTTGTTTGTTTTTAAGACAGGGTCTCACTCTGTCACCCAGGCTGGAGTTCAGTGGCATCATCATGGCTCACTGCAGCCTTGACCTCCTGGGTTCCAGCTATCCTCCCATCTCAGCCTCCTGAGTACTGGGACTACAGGAACAGGCCACCCATGCCCAGTTAATTTTTAAATTTTTTTGGAGAGACAGGGTTTTGCCATGTTGCCCAGGCTGGTCTTGAACTCCTGTCCTCAAGTAATCTGCCAGCCTCAGCCTCCCAAAGTGCTGGGATTACAGGTGTGAGTCACCACACGAGGCCAGGCATGAATGTTTTTCAAAAACTCCCTAGGTGATCCGGATATTTATCTAGGTCTGGTGTGAATCATATGACATGCGTTAGAACTACTATCTACATGTGTACATTTCTACCCTTCCTACGTTTTTTAAACTGAGGTATAAACTGATGAATTTTGACCTATGTATACACTGTATACTTATCACCCAGATTAAAATATGGAATGTTTCTCTTCCCCGAAGGCCATTGCTATCTTGTTACCACCTTCAGTTTTGCACATTCTTGAACTTCAGGCCAGTGCTGCTGTGGGCGTCGGTGGTTTCTTTTTCACGGCTGAACTGTATTCTGTTGTGTGGATATACCACAGTTTATTTTTCCGTCCTCTGTTGACAGACATTTGGGTTGTTTCCAGTCTTTCGCTATTGCAAATAATGCTGCTACGGACGTTTGTATATAGATCCTTTGTCTATATTCTTATTGTAATGACATTTTATTCCTTTCTCCTTTCATATTGCACTCCAAGTCCAATTTTCCTTTTTTTTTTTTCACATCTGCAACATATTTATTTTTCAAAGGAATGGATTTTGAGAGAAAATACCATGGGGCAGAGATATGGAATAGAAAATAAATACAAGGCCAGGTGCGGTGCTCACGCCTGTAATCCCAGCACTCTGGGAGCCCAAGTCAGGCAAATCACTTGAGGCCAGGAGTTCGAGACCAGCCTGGGAAACATGGGGAAACCCCGTCTCCAGTAAAAGTACAAAAATTAGCTGGGTATGATGGTGTGCGCCTGTAATCCCAGCTACTCAGGAGGCTGAGGTAGGAGAATCACTTGAACCCAGGAGGCAGAGAT
>NW_012121709.1:1947142-1957082 GCF_000951035.1 Colobus angolensis palliatus
AACAGAAACAAAAAATTAGCTGGGTATGATGGTGTGCGCCTGTAATCCCAGCTACTCAGGAGGCTGAGGTAGGAGAATCACTTGAACCCAGGAGGCAGAGATTGCAGAGAGTCAAGATCGTGCCACTGCACACTCCAGACTGGGTGACAGAGCAGAACTCTGTCTCAAAAAAGAAAAGAAAAGAAAAGAAAAGAAATACAAATGTAGGTGGTTTTGCTAATTGTTTTATAACCATAACAAACTAGTTCAGTGACTGCCTTGTGTAAAACACAATGAAGGTTCCAAGATCAAGGCTAAAAATTTCAGTCTCTGGTTTTTGGGACTTAGGGTGCAGTCCTTGATTTTGGATGGATCACTGGGTGTGTGGCACAGTCCATGCTTTTAACCAGATTTGAATAGAAGAGTGGCCACTTGGCCCACGTGGAAGCAGATGAAGCATTTGGTTTCATGTGTCACATAACTCCTAAAGTTCCTCCCCACGATGCAAGTCACATGGGATTGGGCTTCTTGTCAAATTCCTTCTCGATATGAACTGGAATGTCTTTCTGTGTATTCTATTTCTCTAGCGCCCGAGTAGTGCACTCCACCAAGTCCTATTGCATCTATTCCAGGATGTCAGCATTTTTTATCGTAGCCTTTAGGTTGCACATGGTTACCTAGGGAGCAAGCAACCCTCCTACCTTGGCCTCCCAAAGTGCTATGATTACAGGCATGAGCCACCGTGCTCAGCCATGTCTGGAGTTTTCTAGGTGCAGAACAACCATGTCATGGTTGAAATGCCACTGGAAGCACATTCCCTAGAAGCAAATGTGGCATGTAGAATATTCTATATTATTTCTGGGACAGCTACCTTGACATCCATCTTTTATGATAACCCTATGGTCTTAGATGATTCCAGCACATGGGGCAGTATGTGCAGAGTAGGTAGGTATTTCTTCAACAAATGTTTGTTGGTGTATTAGTCCATTCTCACACTGCTAATAAAGACATACATGAGACTGGGTAATTTACAAAGGAAAGAGGTTTAATTGACTCTCAGTTCAGTATGGCTGGGAAGGCCTCAGCAAACTTATAATCATGGCAGAAGGGGAAGCAAACACGTCCTCCTTCACATGGCAGTGGGGAGAAGAAGAATGAGTGCCTAGTGAAGGGGGAAATCCCTTATAAAACCATCAGATCTTGTGAGAACTAACTCAATATCATGAGAACAGAAAGGGGAAATGGTCCCCATGATTTAATTATCTCCACCTGGTCCCTCCCACAACACATGGGGATTATGGGAACTAAAATTCAAGATTAAATTTGGGTGGGGACATAGCCAAACTATATCAGTTGGTTACAAGTCAATATGCCACACACTTAGGCAGAGAGCTGCATATTGAGCATTTAACACTGTACAGTGGATGCCTTCTCCTTGAGCATGATGGTTTCTGTTGGTCCAACTGGACCTTAACACTTGCTGGCATTAGATTAAGTGGACAGGATGGGGACTGCCCTGATGCCAGATTCTTGGAACCAAGACTCACAGTTTCATCTCATCCCATGTCATTTGTGCTCTCAGCCTTCCATGATTTTGAGACCTTAACTCTGTGCTATCTAGAACTTGTGGCCATCTGTATGATTTATATTTCCTTGCAGACTTTTACTTTACAAGGATTTACATGGGCCTTGAGGGAACACAAAAAGCAAATAATTGTTCTTTTTTTTGTTTGTTTTCTAACATTGTATAATGAACCTGCACATCCCATAACTTTTCTTTCCTATTCCACAAAAAGTTTATTGTCACAATATGCCTCAAATCCTGGAAGCCCAGGGGATAGCAGAGCTCATGTGGAAAGACGTTCTACTTTCCACTGTTGTTCATTTTCCATCATCTTCAGCCCTTCCCCATTCAGGCTCAATGTCTGATTGGCTAGAACTCTGTCTTGGAGACCCCTTACCTGCCATCAGGGCTGAGAAATCAAGTGGAAGGCAGCACTGGTGAAGGGGATTGGAAGCAGTCTTTCTCCAATGGTGCTATCAGTCCACCAAACTTGCTTTTGGGTGAAATAAGGGTCACATATAAAATAAGGATTCATGTCTATCTTGATTCATTGCATCTTAGCCCTTCCCCCAAAATATGGAACTTGAAGTAGAGATATTTAAGTAAGCAATAGATTGATTTTACCATCAGACATGGCTCTTTCAAGCATGGTGTCCATCTTAGAGTCTTAAGGCTGCTGCTTTTGAATTCAGACTCACTCAAATTGTTATTTCCCTATCCATAGCCCCAAACCCTTACACCACGGATCAACTCAAGAATGCATTTGAGAGCAAGTAACAGAAAAGCCTACTATGCCTTAAACAGATGGGAGCCGTTCTTCTTATGTAATGAAGAGTCTGGAGGGAGGTGACTGGTGTGGATTAAATAGCTTGTTTGTCTTTGTGATTCTTTGTTGTTGTTGTTGTTGTTGTTGTTGTTTGAGACAGAGTCTCGCTCTGTTGCCCAGGCTGGAGTGCAGTGGCACGATCTTGGCTCACTGCAACCTCTGCCCCCCAGGTTCAAGCGATTCTCAAGCCTCAGCCTCCAGAGTAGCTGGGACTACAGATGTGCACCACCACGCCCTGCTAATTTTTGTATGTTTAGTAGAGATGAGGCTTCACCATGGTGGACAAACTGGTCTCAAACTCCTGACCTCAAGTGATCCACCCATCTTGGCCTCCCAAAGTGCTGGGATTGCAGGCATAACCCACCATGCCCAGCTTCTGTCTTTATGATTCTATTGGCCTTTGCCTCAAGTTTGGGAAGTAGCTGTCATGGCTCCAGATATCACATCTGCCTCGGTTAAAGAAAGACAGAAAGAAGGCAGGAAGGGAGAGGGCCTATGGTTTCACTATAATTTTAATTAGGGAAACAAAAACTTTTCTGGAAAGCTCCTAGCAGATTTCTGGGGTTTTTTTGTTGTTGTTGTTGTTGGAGTCTTGCTCTGCTACCTAAGCTGGAATGCAGTGGCACGATCTCAGCTCACTGAAACCTCTGCCTCCCGAGTTCAGACGATTCTCCTGCTTCAGTCTCCAGAGTAGCTGAGATTACAGGCACCTGCCACTACTCCTGGGTAATTTTTTGTATGAGGTTTCGCCATGTTGGCAGGCTGGTCTTGAACTCCTGACCAGTGATCCACCCACCTTGGCCTCCGAAAGTGCTGGGATCACAGGCACTAGCAACTGCGCCCAGCCAGATTTCTGTTTATGTCTGATTGGCTAGAACTCTGTCTTGGACCCCCCCTAGCTGCCATCAGGGCTGAGAAACCAACTGGAAGGCAGCACTGGTGAAGGGGATTGTAAATAACCGGTTATCCCACAGTGTCTGCCGCGTCCTGTTTTCACCCCATCTCCGGCACCTCACTGTTGCGTCATTTAACCTTTCAGTTTCAATGAATGGCAAGCTCTCAACAGTTGCTTCTATGAGGCTGAAGGTCTCTCCAGTTCATTCCGCACGTGGATTGTGTTCCGGAAACCTGGGCCAAGTTTACATCTTCAAACACAAAGTCTCCCCGCTTCTGGACCTTTGAACTTTCTTTTCCCTCCACCCAAGCACTGCTGGCCCCAGCTCCATTCTCAGCAAGCATCGGTGGTATCTTCTTAGCCTTCAAGCCTTGGCTGAAATGTCACCTCCTCAGGGTGACCTTCCTGGGCCACTGCAACCTGAAATCGCCCTTTCTGTACCCCTCATCCCTGCCTGAAATGATCCAGGTTTTTGTTCCTGGCTTATTATTTGTTTTCCCAGGAGACCTCGAAGAACTTTCTCTCCTACCATAGTATGCCCATGTGCAAAAAACTGTAAAGATATTGATGAATGTTTGTTGAATGAATGTGTGAATATGTGAAAGGGAGGAGGGAAAAATTCCAATAGTCTCTGAACTGTTGGTATATATTGTCAAGTGGGGACCATGGCCCAAATAAGTCCAGAACTTTAAATGGTTACTACAACACTTGTTAGGAGTAAAATGCATGTACGTGGAAACACACACACACACATGCCAAAATAAGACAATAAAATAAGAAGAAAAAAGCAGAGGAATATTGAGGTGTGGGAAAGAAGTCGAGGCAAATTTTGTTGCCAGCCTTTTTGCTTCTTTATTCCATCTTAAGGAGTACCAGGCTGAAGGCAGGCGGCCTCACCGAACAGATAACGGAATTTGTCATTTGCAGTGGCCGTGTTATTTTTAGGTCCAAATGCGTTTCTTTCAACATGGACTCCATGTTGCTAGCTGCCAGCTCATGCAAATGGGGCCTCCATATGGAGGGACCAGGCTCTATTTTACATGTAATGCACATGTGCACCTTTGTTCGAAATAGGTTAGCTTGAAAACAGCCCTGCTCCACCCAACTACAGGGGTCTTAGTGCATGTGTGAAGTGGGTCCTTCACTGTGGCAACCTCCCACCTGGATGCCCCCTTTCTAAGAGGTCATCTGCATGCAAAGATCATTCCCAGTACACTTCAGCCCTCCAAGACCAGGGACTGTGTCTCTCATCTTTGCCACTCTTGTGCTCAGCACCTAGTGGATCTTATTAAATGCTCATAGCATTAATATCTGAACCCCACCTTGTTCTGATCTTTCAGAAGCCTCTGCACCTTTCGCATGGAGTTCATTCAATTCATTCTTGTCTTCTGAACCCCACACGCCATTTTAAGCTCTTTCACCACAGGGCCTGCATCTCTGCCCCTCAGCGCCAAGCCCCATGCCTGGTCAATCACAGATCTCTGCAAACGGCAATTCCAGAGTTGATGCCCAGCTTTCAAAACGCTGAGTGCAAATTCCCTGCTTCTGTGAACTCTGAACAAAGAGAGGTGTTGCTTTTTGGCAAAGGAGGTTGTCAAGAAGCTTGGGGCAAGAAGTCTCTCTCTGGCCTGCAACCTCCCTGAATCTTCCTTTGCCCCATCTTCTGCTTCTGGAATATTCTGGATTTGGAAAACATCAGTTACACATGAAGCGAGACATGAGAGAATGAAGTGGGTGGAGAGACAAGCAGAAATCTGTCTCTGCAAAGGCACTGTCTAGAGTCTCCCCAAACCCTTGGGGCAAACCTCGCAGACCTTCCTTTATCTCCATCCTTCCTGGACAATCTCAGCAGCCGAGACCTCCTCCTCTCCACGCACAGTGCCCAGCCCCTCCTTCTCCCATTGCTGGACTCCATCCAGCCAGCTATGTTTGCTTCTGTGGAAACTTCCCCCACCCAAATTCTCTGGCCCCAACTATCCTGGCCACGGAGGGAGAGTGAGCTCCGTGTAGAACCAACTGAGCCTGCTGTGCAGAAGATAGACCTTGCCTGCTTTGCAGGAGGGCAGAACCGACCTCCTCGCAGCACCGGGTGGCCTCAGGTGCCCGTTGCCAGGGAGCAAACGGTCAGGACCTCGGTGGTATTCTCCCTCTCACTCAAGGACAGGAGGGTGACCATCTGGGCCTCGGCCAGAGTTCCAGGGAGGAAGCCCCAGCCTTTTCTCTCCAGCAATGCTGCCGTTATCAAAACCAGGAGAGGGAATTTGAATAAAAAGGAGAGGGGAGAGAGAGTCACTGCCCCCCACTGCGGTTTCCAGGCGACACGTCGTCTGTTGTGGTCGCTGTCATACAAACCCTCTCCCCGTAAGACGGCGGGTCCCACGGGGAGAAGGGGTGAAGAGGAATATTTTATCAGCCGTGTACATATGTAACCAGAAAGGGGGCTGAAAAGCGAAACCTCGTTTCCCTGAATAGGGGGAAGGAGGGAGGGGTGGGGACGCTGGCGGAGGTGGCAGAAGGGACTTATCTCTAGGAGGTCAACAGCGGGGACATGCGGTGACTGATTTCCACCCTCCGTCTTGTCAAGGCAGGGAGCGTCTGCACAGACGGCTGTTTGGGGCACAAAGTTTAAAAGACATCTTGTTTTTGTATTTAGATATAAGAACCCAATATACATATCATAGGAAAAAGAAAAAAGAACAATAAATATTCTAAAACCATGCCGGAATGGGGTGGTTGAGTCTTTAGAGAATGGGACGTGAATTTCTCATACATGGGCTACTTCTCACTCATGGTTTGAAGATTACTTTGCTCCTTTGGGGAAGAAACCCTAAGCACTGGGAGGCCTGCTTTCCTCTGTGTTGAAGTCTCAAGTTCATTCTACAACATGGGGCACGTGGCACTGGGCTGGAGAAAGCCCAGCTTCCTTGTCCAGATCTGAGAAGCCTGGAGGCCTGGTCGGCATTGAATGTCCAAGTATGCAGGGCAGAAGAGACGATTTCATCTCTGCTCCACAAAAGGCAGCCATCTCGCCCCTTCCCCACTGAGCACCATCCTCGGAGGACCTTAGCAATGAGTTAAAAGAAAACAATTGTGATGAAACACTAGCTTTGCCCAAGAGTTCAGTGCGAATGCAACCAACCTTGCAGACAGTCACCAGCCCGCTTGCCTGGGGAAAGTGACCACTCACAAGGTACTTTGTGAAGGAGGCTGGTTGGTTTATGCCGCTTTGTTTATTGTGCTGGTTGGGGAAGTCTAGCGGGGGAAGGTGAACCCACACGTTTCTCTGGGAGGCATTTTTCTGGTGACTGGTCTGTAAGCCCATTTCCAAAGAACACGGCATGAAAATGATCAGATGTGAAGACAGCCATCCTGCAACTGCTCTACCCAAACACTCGGGTGGGGCGCCTGTTACTACTGTATCATTCAAAAGTTTGGGAGATTAGGAAATAAAAAAGTTAAGCAAAGAGGAATGGAGACAGAGTGAGAGAGAGAGAAGAGGAGAAAGAGAGAGAGAGAGAGAGAGGTGAGAAACACAAGAACCCATCTGGACCATGCATCACATTGAAATTGCCCCGCATTAAAAATTCACCAGCCAGTGAATTTTCAAGGGATTTGTAGTAATTAGATGACAAAATGCTGGCAAATCTCAGGCTTGCCAAAGATGTTACTCAGGGGTCAAAGACTCGACACTTTCGGCTGGGTAATTTGTAAGTGTCAATCACTCGCAGCCATCAGAGAGGATGCAGCGATCTAACAGCTGCATTCTAACTAAGTCAGGCGAGCCCGCAGCCGGCCGGCTGCCAGCAAGCCCCCAGACCCCGCGGCCTGCCGCTCTCTGCCCCGCTCCCGGCTCGGGCACAGACAGCGGCTGTGGCCTCGCTAGGGACTCAGAGCCAGGCGGGCCAACCCAAGTTTCCAACTTCTAGTTTGATTTGATCCCTCTTTTTTCTTTTTTGAAAGCTGCAGAGGCTGGCCAGGAGTCGAACTTCCCACCTTCGTGGAGGACAAAGTTCCCTGTTGTGCTGGTGCCATCAAAGGGTGACATGGGGCTCTCTGCTTTTGTGCAGGGTGGCCATTTCAGTGTCAAGGAAACTAGGTTCTCTTGCTTCGAGCTGCATGATACTCAGCCTCTGGGACGTCAGTCTTCTGATCTGTGAAGTGGGGATAAGATGACTTACTTTGAAGGGTGGTGATGACTAAGAGGGGATCCCGCAGTGCTCTCTGCCTACAAACTCGTTCACTCCCTATCCACGTGCCTTTGTCCAGGCATCATTCTGGGCACTGGGGACTCAACAGAGACCAAGATAACACACCCCCACCCTCATGGAACATTCTAGTTGAGGAGGGAGGAGAAGCAATAAACAAATAAATATGAAGTATGTCAGAGGATGATAAGTGCTAGGAAGAAAATCAAATGAGTTGGTGACAGAGCATGTCGGGGGCGGTACTTTACACAGGATGGAAGGAAAGGTCTCTTCAATGAGGCCACATCTGAGCAGAGACCTGGAGAAAAGAAGGGGACAGAGCATAAGGGACTGCAAGGTGGCCCTAGTGGCTGAAGTGGAGCAGACAATTCTAATCACAATGAGAATTATTACCATGAGGCTGGAGACCACTAGGCAAAGGCAGCAGGGATATAGTGGGGGCTCGGCTCCAGAAGCCTTTGACACTTTGAGGCCCCAAGAAGCTGGACCCGTGTTGCCTGGCCTGACGGCCCCTGGTAACCCCAATTCCAGAGCCCTACGAGGGCAGAGAAAGCACCCCGAGATGCCCCCACGTGGTGCCTGACCCTGCCTGTGGGCCAGGGCTGACACTGGCGGGAGGGTCTCATTCCAGCTGCTGGCACTGATTGAAAGTGAGCTGCAAAGGGGACCAGTGAGCCTGAGGGTAAATTGATGCTGTCACAGCTGCAGCCAGCTGGGACTGCCTGGACCCCAGGCCAGAAACTGTTTGCAAGATGATGGCCCTGTTTTCTCCCTCGCTGCTCCGGCCCATCCAGGTATCTTCTGGAAAGAACATTGACTTCAGAGTCAGACAGACGGGGATGGGGAGTGGGGGTGGATGGGCCTGAAGCCTGAGCCCTGAATCTGTCGTTTCTGAGCTGTGTGACCCTGGGCAAGTCACCACACCTCTCTGAGCCTCAGTTGCTGCACCTGAAAAATGGGCATGAGAGCCTCCCTTACACGGTTATGGGCTGGCATTGTGAATGAGCATCTGGGGGAGGGCAGATTCTCAAAAGCAGCACTTCCAACCCCCCTATAACTAAAGACGATCACACCCTGGCTATCACAATCAAAGCAAGAATTCTGCAGCTGAACCACACTTTAGGGAAATGGACTAGGGGGAAAATTGCTGCTTTAAAAGATAAGGAGCTGCAACAGGATGTCGTTGTGTGGTTTGCTGTTCAGTTTGCAAAATAAATGTCCCGAAGTGGGATCTCTGT
Organism: Colobus angolensis palliatus; assembly: GCF_000951035.1. Taxonomy (NCBI): domain Eukaryota; kingdom Metazoa; phylum Chordata; class Mammalia; order Primates; family Cercopithecidae; genus Colobus; species Colobus angolensis. Next base: position 1,955,850 of record NW_012121709.1, read on the forward strand.
GCGGTGTCTTTTTTTGTATTTGGGGAATTCTTGTCTTGGAGCCAGGGCCAGTGTTTGTAAATCACTTTCTCCTTTGAGCTCTTCCTGGCCATTTCGTATTTTTTGTGTGTGTGGTGGGGGCAGGGCACAGTGTGTGGTATATTTGCTTCCCCTCACCCGCCTCCTTCCTGGGCCTGGGTCTTCATCCCAGCCAGCCTTTGCTGCAGGTTTAACTGGGCTGTGAAACTACTCAAGGGGAAAATGAGAAACTACCCAGTGTTTCATGGGAGGCAGCGGGCTGGGCCTTCCGAGCTCCGATGGCAAACCCTCTCCAGCCACCAGCCATGGATGCAGAGAGCCCCTGGATTCCCTCCGACCAGGGGGCAAGTGTCCCCTGCCCCCCGCGGATCCTCATGGTGCTTCCCCACATCAGGAAGGTGACAAGGCCCACTTGAGATGCAAATAAAAATTAGCAGCGGTGGCAAGCTGGCCCATCTATTCCCCATGGCCCCTCATGAATATCGCTCATCTTTGCAGTTTAGATGGGGAAATTTCGAGCTGACCCGGCATCTGCTTCAGAATCGATGGGACCGAGAATAGGAATGTAAATAACAAGAACAGGCACTACGCCAGTGGTGGCCGTTTATTGAGCACTTACTATGTGCAGGCCCTGTGTTGAGGGGCCCTGGACAAGCTTCCTCCTGGTCATCCTCAGGGTGGCGGTAGCATGACTGTCACCTCATCCATGAGGCCGTGCCTGGGTCCCGAGTGAAGGCATTCCCTGACCGATGTGGTGCCTGCCCCTTGCTCTGGTGACATTGCAGCCCCCTCTGCCTGACATTACGTTCTGACTTGCTGAATGTCTGTCTCTGGGAGTGAGATGTGAGCTTCAGGGGGGCGGGCCTTTTTGTCCGTTTTCTTCACTGCGGGATCCCCAGTGCCTAGAACAGGGCTTGGCACTTAGGTGCCTTTCAATATACATTTACCAAATAAGTGGATCCCCACTTTATAGAGATGGAACAGGGCCACGAGGATCCCAGAGGCAGGTGGGCAGGGCTGGACTCGGCCACAGTGCAGGGTCCTGGACCATGCCCTGGTTCTTGACCTTCTGCCCACCCACTCCTGGACATGTCCTTTAGCATTTAACATTTGATGAGGAGAGGGGGTGCTCATCCAACCTACACCCTGTTTCCTTACAATTCAAACCTTTCCCGTCTGGCTGACTCACACCTTCCAGCAAAGGGCCAGGTGATC
>NW_012121709.1:1957977-1971185 GCF_000951035.1 Colobus angolensis palliatus
TTTTTTTTTTGAGATGGAGTTTAACTCTTGTTGCACAGGCTGGAGTGCAGTGGCGTGATCTCAGCTCACCACAACCTCCGCCTCCCAGGTTCAAGCGATTCTCCTACCTCAGCTTCCCAAGTAACTGGGATTACAGGTGCCCACCACCACGCCTGGCTAATTTTTGTATTTTTAGTAGAGACAGGGCTTCTCCATGTTGGTCAGGCTGGTCTTGAACTCCTGACCTCAGGTGATCTGCCTGTCCCGGCCTTCCAAAGTGCTGGGATTACAGGCGCTGGGGTGTTTTTTTTTCAGGTGGGAGAAATGCCGCTTGTGTATTAGAGAAAGGAAACTGAGACTGATGAGTCCTGAGCTGCCCCCCAGCCTGACCGTGTGCCCAAAACACTGCTCCATCAGAGTCCCAGTGGCGCTGTCTCATTTTCCTGGGGCCATTCCAGGCCTAACATCCAGCCCACTGTCAGCAGTGGCCTTGGGAAAGCCCTGATGCCTGGTCTCCCCGGGCCCCTCTGCACAAGACTTGATGTCATGTTCAAGATGTCCTGGCTGGAGGTGTCGACACCAACACAACTTGTCTGTGATGAAGGCAGACAACCTGCTCACCTGCCTCCCTGGATTACAAAGCTTGCTGGTTTGGGCTGGGCATGGTGGCTCACGCCTGTAATCCCAGCATTCTGGGAGGCTGAGGCAGGCGGATCACTTGAGGTCAGGAGTTCAAGACCAGTCTGACCAACGTGGTGAGACCCCCCCCATCTCTACTAAAAGTACAATAAAAAAATTAGCTGGGCACGGTGGTGCACTCCTAGCTGCTTTGGAAGCTGAGGCACAACAGTTGCTTGAACCCGGGAGGTGGAGTTTGCAGTGAGCTGAGATCCAAACACTGCACTCCAGCCTGGGCAACAGAGTGAGACTCTGTGTCAGAAACAAAAAACAAAACAAACCCCCCAATCTGCTGGTTTTAAAACTACCTTTTATGTCATCCCACATCAGAAAAACAGGCAATGTGGCTGGGGAGGGGGCCTGGAGGGCACTGAATCCGTGTCCTGGCTACTGTTTGGGTGAGTAAAGGCAGTGCCTGGTGCTTTCTGAAGGCCAAGGCTAAGCTCGGGATGACCACAGAACTGTATGTCCGTGGCCTGCTGTCCCTTTCCACATGCGGGTGCACACAAACACACACATCCAACAGGGCCCCGGGTGTGCCCCGACCTCGGCATTCTCAGTCCTCCATAATCGTTGGAACTGTCTGCTCCCCCACCCGCCTGTGGCTCCCCCTGTGACCAGAGGCTGTGTCCACCCTCTTCCCCATGGGCACTAAGGCCAGGCCCAGCCGGGAAAGGTACTATTCAAGGTCTGTTCTGATGAATAAGCAAATTCTCTGGGCTCTCTGTCGCCAGCCTTCCGCTGGGGGTCCAGTCTTGGGGCTGGAAGTCAGAGACACCCAGCAGGAATGCCAGCTTATTCCAAGTCATTTGGCGCTGAGAAGCCCCCAGAGCAGCCCTGAGCCTCAGTTTCCTCAACTGTAGAATGAGGGAGACAGCAGTACCCATGGGGCTGTGGGGAAGATTGGATAATGGAGCGATGGATTCAATTTATCATTGAATCCCCAGGACCTTGAATTTAGCTCTCAAAGAAGGCTGGTTACCATCTTTAAGACACAATCCCCAGCCCGAGAACCTGTCCAAGATGTGCCTGGATGGATGCGGCATCTTCTGATTTCAGCCCCACATTTCTCCTGTCCCTACTCTGGGTTGACCGCTGTCTCTGACGCAAAGGAATCTTTTGGAGGCGGAGAAGCTGTCCTCTCCTGGAGCTGGGCTGCAGCAGATGCCATGAGTGGGACTATGCAGCTGCTTCTGGGAACCGACCGTCTCTTAACGGCTAGGGACAGTGGCACCAAGACGGCGCTGCACCAGGAAAATAAAGGATTCGGTATGATTGATTCTCTGCAAATCCCCCCATCAGCTCCTGCTGAAAACCCAACGCTCCTTCCAATGCGTGAGGGAAGGGGAAGTTCTCTCAGCCACCAGCAGCCTGCAGCTGGGGGCTGGAGGGAGGTATCCAGTTTCCAGAGCCTTCCATTGCTTTCTCCAATGGGCAGGAGCACATGCCTGTATTTAAGACATTAGGCAAAGACTGACCCAGCCAGCTAAGGTGTACAGCACCAGGTGGAGAGCACAGACCCAGAGTCAGGCCGCCTGGTTCTAACCCTGGCTCAACCGTGAGCTGTGGGGTCTTGAGCAAGCGATGGGCCCTCTCTGGGCTCCTGCTTCCTCATGGGAGACAAGGAGGCAATAATGGTACCCATCTTGTGGGATGGTGTGAGGGCTGAGTAAGTTAACTCGTGACTGGGGCAATGATGACAATCACATGTCAGGGTAGTGGATGAACCAAGACTCCAATGGGGGAGGTGGAGGGAAGGAGGAAAGCAACCCTCATTCAATGTCCATGGTGTGCAGGGGGCTTTCTACCCCTCATTTCAGTCTCCTGACCTCACCCTACAGTGGGGACGTGGCTCAGGGAGGCACAGTGCTTGCCTGAGTCACACAGCTGGGAGGCGACACACCCAGGTACGCTCAGTTAATCCTCGGAGATGGGTGTTCCTCTCATCCCTGTTTCACAGAGGAGGAAACTGAGGCACAGAATAGCCAGGTAACCGCCCTGAGGTCACAGAGCTCGTAAGCAGTAGAGCCGGATTTTCACTCAGCACTCTGGCTGGCTCCCATGAAACTGTCCGCAATTCAGACTTCCAGCTGATTCTGGTGAGATTGAGCCCGTAGCTCACAGGAAGGGCTCAGAACAGGGCCAGGTGTCACCCTCGACTCTCAGAGTCCCGAGCTCTCAGGGTGCTCTCTCGCCTGGACCATGGCCCGGGAGTCTCACCCCTTCTGGGGCACTCTACCCAGACAACTCATCTCTCCTGGGATCCCCAGTCGGACCCCACAGCTGCAGAGAGAGGCACTGGCTCTCAGCCGGGATGGAGAAGAGACCCGGAGGGCTCTCACGTTCCTGATGCCAACGAAAACACTAGGGTGGGTATCAGACATCCCTGAAAGGCTGCAGCCCTTTCCTCAGCCCTGCCTGGGGCCGACAGCTGCCTCCTTGTACCCTGAGGAAGCCTACCAGCCCCTGGTCCCTCGTCTCACTGCAGGGGTTTCTGAAGCATTCCCTTGGGCTACACATGCTCTGTGCTAGGGCTTAGAGCCTGCTGCCTGTGAGGGGACCCCCCACGCCCCAGGTTGTTTGGCGGCCCCTCCAGTGAGCAAGCAGGCGACCACCTTGTTGCCTGTGGCTCTGCTGTCAGGTTTTCCAATTCTGGTCACATCATGCCCACACCTGCCCGCTGCCCGCCGCTGCCACTCTCCTTCCCCAGATCCAGTTTGGGGTGAAAGCCTTGCTTATTAGTCAATCTGGATCTCACTTACTGTGAATTACCAGGCCTCATTGATATTCATGAGTGGTCACATCTGAAACCTCAGTCAGCTGCCACGTGACTCCCTGCCTCAGGGAGGAGGCCAGTCTGAGGACAGGGGCACCCGCGCAGCCCTGACCCAAGGCGTCGGCCCCCAGATGGGGACAGTCCAGTGTCCTGGGAGCAGCCCCCGGCTGATGGTGTTCCATCCTGGGACTGGAGGTGCCAGCAGGGCTTTCCAGCGGGGCAGGTGGTGGAGAAGAGGGGCTGGGGGCTGGGTTTGGAGGGGAGCCGGCAGCCACGCACTCAGTTCTTGCCGCTGCACCTTTGTACAGGCTGCTCCTCCCTCCTGAACCTCCTTTTCCCTTTGCTCAGCTGCCTCCTACTCTCCCTTGGCTGGAAAATCACTTCCTAGAGAAACCTGCTCATTGTCCGTCTGAAGGAGGCCCCCAGCATCCTTCTCTCGTGGCACCCTGCACCGCCCCTGCATACACATTGCACAGGTGTCACTGGTTGTCATTTTGGGTCTGGATGTGTGGGGATGACTTCCATGGGGGACCTGGATGTGGATTCTTGGCTTACCAACCAGTGCCTGGCACTGGGCAGCGTTTAGCAAAACTCGGTGGAATGAATGGTTGACGTGTTTCCTGCAAATCAGGCACTCTGCGGTGGCTCAACACTCATCTCCTGAGTCTTCTTAACACCCTTGGGAAGGAATAGACACATTATCCCTGTTTTCAGATGAGGAAGCAGATGCAGAGATGTGGTAATTGGGAAGGAGAATCCTGGTTGGGGTGATTTTCCAGCCTGTGATTCCAGATTAAAGGGAGAAGCTTGACCTCTCACTCCTAAGGAACTGGGTTTCTTTCTCTTTCTTTCTTTCTTTTTTTTTTTTTTTGAGACAAGAGTCTCACTGTGTTGCCCAGGCTGGAGTGCAGTGGTACGATCTCAGTCACTCAACCTCCGCCTCCTGGGTTCAAGTGATTCTCCTGCCTCAGCCTCCCAAGTAGCTGAGACTATAGGCACCCACCACCATGCCTGGGTAATTTTTGTATTTTTAGTAGAGACAGGGTTTAACCATGTTGGCCAGGCTGGTCTTGAACTCCCGACCTCAGGTGATCTGCCCACCTCAGCCTCTTAAAGTGCTAGGGTTACAGGTGTGAGCCACCGTGACTGGCCAGGGCCTGGGTTTCTTGGAAGCACTGGAATCTCATCTTGAGGGGTCAATGGCTTCTGCCCCAGAAGTCAGGACTCTCAGGCAAGATGCAATCAAAGTAAAAACAGAGCAGTCAACTCAGAAATCACAAACACTGACTGCACCCCTTCCCATCCACCATCCTGCCTCATTTTGAAAACTGCTTTACTGAGTCTGCTTGGTGGAGGGCAAGGAGAGAGGTATGAGTACACTATTCTTTTTTTTTTTTTAATTATAATTTAAGTTCTAGGGTACATGTGCACAACGTGCAGGTTTGTTACATATGTATACATGTGCCACGTTGGTGTGCTGTACCCAGAGTACACTATCCTAAGTAGATCACCTACCTAACCAGAGAGAAGAGAGACTGAAGAATCGGACTGTTTTTAAGACACCAGGAAGTTAAAAATCTGGGCTTCTCTGGGCAGGAACAAGGACGAGTTGGTTTTTCATCTCCCCCCAGAAACGAGGCCGCCCCAGCTGGGTGGTGAGGCAGGGTGGGGCCGCTCGCCCCTGATTCAGGGCTCCACAGTGAGGGCAGGGAGGCCTAGGGAATTGGAGAGGAAGCAGAATGCAGAGAAATGAGGCTAAATCCAAAACTCAGATTTCTAAATTCAAAGGTTTCCCAGGGAAAATGGGGTTTGAAATGACTGAGTCTTGGGAACCAGAATGAACTAGATCCGGCTGTTGAAGAGCCCTGGGGGCACTTTTTAAACTGGGGATGGGCACCATTTCCAATCCACACCGCGGCCAATCTGAGCAGGCCGGGAGAGAGAACGAACGTGTGGGCACGTGCAAGGTCTGCTACAGAGGAGGTGGGTGGGGGGAAGGAGAGGGGTCTGGTTTGCCATCTGCCCTGGCAGGGAAGGAGGGATTGGCTTTGAGCTCCCTTCCTTAAAGATGATTGGGACTGGAGGCTGCCTGGTCCGAGGGAACCTGTCAGTGACCTCTGGGTGGTCCTGGGATCCACCTGGCTGTGACAATCAAGCCGGCTGGACCACAGTGAGGGAGCAAGACAAAGAGCACAGACCCTTCTGGCAGGAGGGAATTAATTCGCTGGCCCACTCACACCTGGGGCTTGGGGAGTGCCATCTGGGTCCCTTGGCAGCACAAATGCTCCTGACGTTGGAAGACAACCATGGGTGAGGCTGAGCTCACCTGCTGGCCAGAACTTTCCTGGTTTTGGCAATAAGTCTCTGAATGCCCCGTTTCTCAAGGGGACAGACTAGGGGCTACCTGCATTCTAGCAAACACTTAGTGGGTGCCTCTCGCTTGTGGATGCTGCTGTGAATAAGGCACGGTTTCTGTCCTCAAATTGCTGGCAGCAGGTTGACAGGGCACACAGACTCTACAGTACAGTGAGGGAACTACCCTACAGCTGTCGCAAGCCCTACAGAGGACCAGAGGGAGAGCACCTGTCTTGGGTGGTTAGTGGACTGCTCAGAGGAAGTGATGTCTAGACCTCAAGGATGAGCAGGTGGTAACTCGGGGAGTGGGGTGAGGGAAAGGGGAGCGGGAGGCTGTCCCACTAACCTAGGCAGCACATGGGGGCTGGCACAAAGATGGTGCCCAAGGAAGATGACGGATGCAAGATATATTTAAGAGGTATGTGGGAGACTGACTATATTCATGGTCCCAGTTTTTTGTCCCTTTCCAGCCCATATCCATGCCTTCTGATAGACCCTTCCCTTGCTGACTTGAAGCTCCACCATGTGACTTGCTTTGACCAATGGGCCAAGTAGCAAACTTGGCATAAGAGGCTGTGAATAAACTCTTCTTCTCTGGCTCCTCTGCCTCACCCATGAAAAGATGCCTAGGCTGGCCAGTTGGAGGATGAGAGAGCACTGAGTCAGTTCAGCCTGAGGCCAGGCCAGACAAGGAGACAGCTCTGAGATATGGAAGAGCCCAGCCAAGATCTGCAAAGCCACTTAATTAACCTGCGGCTGAGGGCAGAGGCATGAATGACCAAGCTGGACAAAGACTGCCTACCTCACCTACAGACTCCTGAGCTAAATAAGCATGTAATGTTTTAAGTCACTGAGTCTTGTGATTGTTCATTAAGCAACAATGGATAACTAATACAAGATGGAACTGGCAGAGCTTGTGTATGTAGCAGATATTTAAGGCTATGACTTTTCCTCTAGGCATAGCTTTAGCTCTCATCCGAACCATGAGTGTTTCTATTACTGCTGGTTTTAGAAGATATTATGCAATTTCAGTGTTTATTTTTGACTCAAGTTCTTTGAGAGTTTTAATTTATAAGAGCTTTTCTTTCTGCTGTTTTGATACAATTTTCTACTTTTATTGCATGTAGTCAAAGGATGTAATCACTATTATTTCCTCTTTCTGGAACGTATTGAGGTTTTCTTTGGTAGCCTTACACATAGTGCTCTTTTATACATGTTCCCATGATTGTCTGAAAGGAGGTACGTTACATTCTATGTTTACAGCAAAGAATCTGATACCTGAAGGCAGAAAATATACATGTACACTTCATAACAGTGGATCCCAAACTGGGATACAGACAAATTGCAGGGATGGGGTGTATTTGCATTCTCATACTGATATAAAGAAATACCTGAGACTGGGTAATTAATAAAGAAAAGAGGTTTTAATTGGTTCATGGTTCCATGGGCTGTACACAGGAAGCATAGCAACTTCTGCTCCTGGGGAGGCCTCCAGAAACTTACAACCATGGCAAAAGGTGAAGGGGAGGCAGACACATCTTACGTGGCCAGAGCAGGAGGAAGAGAGAGGTGGAAGGTGCTACACGCTTTTTTTTTTTTTTTTTGAGACGGAGTCTCGCTTGGTCACCCAGGCCGGAGTGCAGTGGTGCAATCTCGGCTCACTGCAACCTCCTCCTCCCTGGTTCAAGCAATTCTCCTGCCTCAGCCTCCCGAGAAGCTGGGACTACAAGTGTGCACCACCATGCCCAGTTAATTTTTGTATTTTTTAGTAGAGATGGGGTTTCACTTTGTTGGCCAGGATGGTCTTGATCTCTTGACCTCGTGATCTGCCCACCTTGGTTTCCCAAAGTGCTGGAATTACAGGTGAGAGCCATCACGTACTTTTAAACAACCAGATCTCAGGAGAACTCACTTAGTATCACGAGAACAGCACCCAGGGGGATGGGGTTAAAGCATTCATGAGAAACCACTCCCATGATTCAATCACCTCCTACTAGGCCCCACCTCCAACATTGGGGATTACTATTTGACATGAGATTGGGGGGACACAAATCCAAACCGTATCATGGGGGGGGCAGGGGAGAAGGTGCCTGGTTCAATACAGAGTCTTAAGACTCAACCTCATTAGTATTAATTCATTTGGTACAAGGAGGGCCTGGTAATTGGGATTTTACCCCCCTCCATCCCAACCATAGCCAGGTTCCTATGTAGAAAGTCACTGACTGTTCTTTGAATAACTTTATTCTTTATCTTTGATTGTTTATTGCTTTCTTGTAGACAGAGAAAGGGCCCTTAAAGTCTCTTGACTCCTCCCACCAATAGCCTTGCAAATTTGGGCAAAGCGTGCCATCTCTCTGCACTGGTTTCACTTGTCAAATGGGGACAACAACCCCATCAGTTTTGGCTGTCGTGAGAACTCCCTGGCTTATAGTGCCTGGCCCAGAGTAAGGCTCAGTAATTGTGACCACTGCTGCAATGATGGCCTGGGATTCCCGTGTCTGTTCTTTAGGTTCTGATGCCAGAACTGGCTTTCAGGCCTCTGCTTAAAAGACAATGACCTTCTGTCTCTTGCAATTAGTCAGCATTTACAGTTGAAATGTGGCTCAGCACCCACCCACGTAGTCAGTCTTCAGCAAACCAGACATGTTTCTAGGTTTTATATACAGATGATATAAGCTCACTCATTAAGCAAATATTCTGTAGCTCAGACTAAGTGTCCTGTGCTGTGCGGCTGCAAGTCATGGTCCTGCCTGAAAGTAGCCTTGCCCTCAGCTGAACCCTGTCCCCGAGTTGCCTTCTCTACCTATTTCCATTCCCCACAACTCACTCCAGGCCCCCTGGAGTGGTACCTGCCCCACTCTCAGGAACATGCTTTGAAGCTACGCTTTCATAGTTCCAGAGTCCACAAGCTGAAATCCAGGTGTGAGCAGGGCTGTGCTCCCCGAGAAGCTCTAGGGGAGGATCCCTCCTTGGCCCTTCCAGCTTCTGGTGGCTCCTGGCATTCCTGGCCTTGGCTGCCTCGCTCTGGCCTCTGCCTTCTGCACCCATCATCGGAACCTACCCACTCTGCTACAACCACGGCTTCAAAGTCAGCCAGGGAGAGAACAGGTCGGGCTTCGTGGGGTGAGGGTGTTATTTCTGCAGAGGTGGTGGAGGGAAGGTCCACTAGAGGAATGCCTTCCCTGGGAGGTGGACCGCGGGGGCGTGTCCCTGAGTATCAGGGTGCGGAGGGAGAGGAGGTGGCAGCTTCACAGGCAGCTGGGCACGGCTGCTCTCCTGCTCTTGGACCTTCAGGGGCTCTCTGCTGCCCTCAGGGTAAGTCTACCTCTCAGGGTAGCCACTACTCACCTCCTGGGACACAGTTTAGAAACCATGTCTTTTGGGAAGCCCTCCCCACCCTTCCTTTGGACACTTGCCCCACTTCTCCCTTGGCACCATGATCACCTGTTACTTGGCCATCTCCCCAACAGACTGTGAACTTTCACAGCAGCAGTGAGCCTACTGTGTTGTATGTTTGCTTGTTTTCGAGACAGAGTCTCGCTCTGTCGCCCAGGCTGGAGTGCAGTGGTGCCATCTCAGCTCACTGCAACCTCCACCTCTGGGGTTCAAGTGATTCTCGTGCCTCCTGAGTAGCTGGGACTACAGGCGCCCGCCTCCACGACCAGCTAATTTTTTGTAGTTTTAGTAGAGACGGGGTTTTGCCATGTTGGCTAGGCTGGTCTTGAACTCCTGACCTCAAGTGATCCGCCCGCCTCAACCTCCCAAAGTGCTGGGATTACAGGCGTGAGCCATAGTGTCCAGCTAAGTTTTTTATTTTAGTAGAGTTGGGGTTTCACCATGTTGGCCAAGCTGGTCTCAAACTCCTGACCTCAAGTGATCCGCCTGCCTCAGCCTCCCAAAGTGCTGGGATTACAGGCGTGAGCCACCTGGCCTGGCAGATCCTGCTGTGTTGAAAGCTGGACCCCTGGCCACCAGTTCAGGGCTGGCCAATAGGAGGTGCTCATTAAATGCTTGTAGAGCAAGGAAAGGGGACTCAGATGGTCTGCAGAGGGTTGAATGGTGACCTCCCCCAAAATATATGTCTACCTGGAACCTGTAAATATGACTTTATTTGGGAAAAAAAGGGTCTTTGAACATATAACTAATGATCTTGAGATGAGATTATGGGTGAGCCCTAAATTCAACACCAATTGTCCTTAGAAGAGAAAGGCAGGCTGGGCATGGTGGCTCACATCTGTCATCCCAACACTTTGGGAGGCTGAGGCGGGTGGATCACCTGAGGTCAGGAGTTCAAGATCAGCCTGGCCAATCATGATACCTCGTCTCTACTAAAAATACAAACATTAGTTGGGTGTGATGGCGCGCGCCTGTAATCCCAGCTACTCAGGAGACAGAGGTTTCAGTGAGCCGTGATCGTGCCACTGCACTCCAGCGTGGGTGATGGAGCAAGACTCTGTCTCAAAAACAAGTCGAGCAAGGATCCTCCCCTTAGAGCCTCTGGAGGGAGCACAGCCCTTCTCACACCTGGATTTCAGACCTGTGGACTCTGGAACTGTGAAAGTATAACTATCTGTTGCTTTAAGCCCCCCAGTTTGAGGTATTTTGTTACAGCAGTCACAGGAAATTAACGAACTGCCCTATCAGTGAAAGCCTTTCTGAAGATCTGCGGAAAAGAAGGACATTAGGGAAAAGACGGCCTCTGTGTAGGCAACACCCCGAGGGTGCACTTGGCCAGACAGGAGCGAATCTACACATGGGGAAAACTTGATGCCTTATTCCCCCAGCCCCCCAAATTGGCATTTTGTCTTAATGTGTAAGCAACAAGATCCACACATTACTTTGGAGTTTTTCACTGACAGCCAGCACTAGTGTCTAAGACAGTGGGTTACGAAAAGTGGGTTAACTTTTCTTGGTTTAAGAATGTGATGAGGCCAGGCACAGTGGCTCACACCTGTAATCCCAGAACTTTGGGAAGCCACGGCAGGAGGATTACTTGAGCCCAGGAGTTTGAGGCCAGCCTGGGCAACACAGGGAGACCCCTTCCCTACAAAAAATTAAAAAATTAGCTGAGCATGGGGGTGCATGCCTGTAGGCCCAGCTACTCAGAAGGCTGAGGCAAGAGGATGACTTGAGCCTGGGAGGTTGAGGCTGCAGTGAGCCATGATCACACCACTGCACTCCAGCCTGGGTGACAGAGCAAGATCCTGTCTCAAAAAGAAAAAAAAAATGTTGAACACATTAGATTCATGAGTCTTTTTTTTTTTTTTTTTAAATATACTTTAAGTTCTGGGGTACATCTGAAGAACGTGCAGGTTTGTCACATAAGTATACACGTGCCATGGTGGTTTGCTGCACCCATCAACCCGTCACCTACATTAGGTATTTCTCCTAATGCTATCCCTTCCCTGGCCCCCCACCCCCGACAGGCCTGGTGTGTGACGTTCCCCTCCCTGTGTCCATGCCTTCTCATTGTTCAACTCCCACTTATGAATGAGAACATGTGGTGTTTGGTTTTCTGTTCCTGTGTTAGTTTGCTGAGAATGACAGTTTCCAGCTTCATCCATGTCCCTGTAAAGGACAAGAACTCATCCTTTTTTACGGCTGTGATTCATGAGTCTTTAAACAATGCTTACATGGGGTTCAGTTCTAATGTCAGCTCAAAAGGTCGAAATCAAGGACAGTCAAACTGACCTTAAAAATGCCCTGGGAAGGCCCCAGGCAGCACCCAACCATCTGTGGCTGAGGCTGCTGGCTGCCCCCAGCATTTGTTTTCCCGCTTCCTGTAGAACGAGGGGCTGCATGTTTTGGGGGGCATATGGCTGCCCAGGAGAAAGACCATTTCCCAGCATCTCTTGCAGCTAGGCTCATCCAGGTGACCATATTCTGGTCAAAGTGACATGAGAATGCCCAGGCTGTGTCCTTGAAGGGCAGGGCAAGCGCTCTTCTTCCTCCCCACTCTCAGTGGCTGGATGGTGGCAGCACAGTGGGGTGCTGTCTGGGCCATGGAGGCATGTCAGAGTGACAGTTCAGAGGGGCTGGGCCCCTGCTGCTGTCAGACCAAGCCTGCTCACCTTCCAACTGTCATGTGACAGAAATCCACCTCCATCTCATTTAAGCCCACTAATGTCTGGGTCTGTCACAGGAACCGACACATTCCCTGACCTATATACACTGTTGCTCTGGCAGGCAAACACAGCGGGCTGTCCCCTAGCACTGGGGCGGGTGCTGTTCTTTGGTTGAGCACTGGGTGAAGTTGTGACTTGTGTTCAGGGTCCACAAAATACCTGGCAGCTCACAAGGATTGCAGTGAGATGCGTACACTATGAGGGCTGGGCAACTGAGCCCGGGAATATAAAATCCTGGGAGGTGGAGGGGTTAAGGGCGCTGGACTCCACTCCCTCAGCCTCACATCTCAGCACCTCTGGGGAATGCAGTCTGAGAATCGTTCACGGGATGCAGTGTTTCCTGCTATCCTTTGCACGACTGCCACGTTTCCAGCTTCCTGTTGTCTTCCCCAAAGCCAGAGGGAAAGGAGAGGAGACTCTTTGTGGAGCCACAGCCTGGGAAAGGAAACTGCCTTCTTTCTGGAACATTGGCCGCGGGCTGCTCCCCTCCTTTCCTGGAGCCTCAATTTCCTCATCTGTGCCACAGCAGTGACAGCCCCTGCCTAGTGACTCAGCTCCCACCTGCGAAAGTGCTTTGTAAACTGCAGGTGTGCAAGGTGGCAGCGATGTTATCACCTGGAATCTTTCTGGGGACCAGGAGAAGGGAGGGCTCCTGACAGTCTCCAGGAAAGGCAGGAGCAGCTGCTATGCAGAACTCTGCACAAAATGTCTGCTGTTGGCCTAAGCCCAAGGATGGGACGTGGTGGCCCCCGTGGACCGCTTCCATGAAATCTGCAATTACGGGGAAGTGGGCTTATTAAGGAAGCTGGAGGGGAATGCAGCCCTGGCTTCTAGCAATGCTATAATTAGATTGCAGGGCCCCTTTTACTTTGCTGCTGATCCAGAAGGCCTTGGCCCGGGGCTTGTGCTGAAATACCCCGGCCTCCTGGGTGGCTGGTGATGGCCCAAGCCTGTCGGGGTGCAGGAGGACACTGCCTTTATGTTGGGGGGATGGGGTAACAACAGCTGAGGCTTGTGTAGTGCTCATGTGGGGCCGGCATCATTCTCAGCCCTCACTTAATCCTGCAGGAGTCTGTCTGTTCTGACATCTGCAGGAGTCTGTTCTGTTCTCGGTTCAAAGTTGAGAACACCAGGCACAGAGAGGTTAAGGAGGTTGCTCAAGGTCACATTGTGGCTAAGTGGCAAAGTAGTTAAGAAGGGACATGAGCCGGGCGCGGTGGCTCAAGCCTGTAATCCCAGCACTTTGGGAGGCCGAGACGGGCGGATCACGAGGTCAGGAGATCGAGACCATCCTG
>NW_012121709.1:1971925-1986784 GCF_000951035.1 Colobus angolensis palliatus
CTCGGCTCACTGCAACCTCCACCTCCTGGGTTCAAGCGATTCTCCTGCCTCAGCTCCCTGAGTAGCTGGGACTACAGGCATGTGTCACCATGCCCAGCTAACTTTTTGTATTTTTAGTAGAGACGGAATTTCACCATGTTAGCCAGGATGGTCTTGATCTCCTGACTTTGTGATGCACCCACCTTGGCCTCCCAAGGTGCTGGAATTACAGGCATGAGCCACCGTGCCAGGCCTACGTCAGTGTTATTCAAATCGCTGAGGTGTTGGGGGGCAAGAGGAGTCTGGGTGGGGAAGGTCAGGCCCTGCACCCTGACTTGGAACAAAGCAATTCTTGCTTAATCTGTTGAAGACATTTGTTTGGGAAATGTGTTCTGGGGCCAAAGGAGTCTGGAACCATCTAGAAGTGGCTTCAAAATGAACTTGAGGCCAGTGCAGTGGCTCATGCCTATAATCCCAGCACTTTGGGAGGACGAGGTGGGAGGATTACCTGAGGTTAGGAGTTCGTGACCAGTCTGGCCAACATGGCAAAACCTCACCTCTACTAAAAATACAAAACTTAGCCAGGCATGGTGGTGCATGCCTGTAATCTCAGCTACTTGGGAGGCTGAAGTGGGAGGACTGCTTGAACCCAGAGAGGCAGGGGCTGCAGTGAGCTGAGATCACACCATTGCACTCCAGCCTGGGTGACAGAGTGAGACTCCGTCTCAAAAAAAAAAAAAAAAAAATTAACTTGAAATTTTGGAGCTATGAGATTTCCCAGGTCTGTCTACACGGGGCTGTTAGTTCCCATGCTGACTCTTACCTTTCTTTTTTTTCCCTTTTTCTTTTTGGGAGACAGCATCTCACTCCATTGCCCAGGCTAGAGTGCAGTGGTGTGATCATGGCTCACTGCAGCCTCGACCTCCTGGGCTCAAGTGATCCTCCCACCTCAGCCTCCTAAGTAGATGGGACCACAGGCCCACATCACCACAGTGGACTAATTTTAAAAGTTATTTGTAGAGATGGGGGGTCTCCCTATGTTGCCCAGGCTGGTTTCAAACTCCTGGCCTCAAAGTGATCTTCCCACCACAGCCTCCCAAAGTGCTGGGATTACAGGAGTGAAGCATCGAGGCTGGCCCCTCTTGGATTTCTTAACCAAAGAAGGAGAATTTCCCATTATACCTCGGTCCAACCCCCTCTCCTCAACCTGAGACATATCCTCCGGTGTGTTCTCTACCTCTTAGCAGTCACCAGCTTACCGAGTTTAAAGCCAGTTCCTGCTTCCCTCTGAGCCGGCTCTTCCTGCAATGGTCTCAGCACACACTAGCTTCCTTCTTCCCACTGCTTGTGCTAGAGCCAGGGCGCTAGCCTTGGTTGTGCACACCCCACAGCCAAACCTTTAGGCCACTGGCTGCATCTTCAATCTGTCTACAGACTCGGGTCGCCTCACCCCTCCACTGCCACCTCCCTGCTCTGAGTCATCACTTCCCTGCCCTCTTGGCCACCGCAATGGCTTCTGAACACCTGTCCCTGCTTCGGTCCTTGTCCTTCTGCTACTGATCCTCAACATGGTGGCAGACTGGGCCGGCTCTGTTCCCCTCCACGGGCCCAGACTTGACACCCAACCCTGAGCTGTGTTGGCGGCCCCCTGCCCACTCTCCGTGGCTTTTTCTGTGGCCTGGGCTGTCCTCCTCACTCTCCCTTGAGCACACAGAGCTGTCCCCTTCCTCTCGGCTCTGCTCACATGCCACTTCCTCAGGGAGCCCTTCCTTGACCCTGCCAGACATCCCGAGAGAACGGAGCCTCAGCAGTGCCAGGGAAGCAAGCCTCTGTCCACTCGTGTCTGGGTCTCCCCACATTTGACTACCAGGTCCTTGAGGCCAGGGAGTCTTATCTGCTGTGTCCACTCCTGCATTCCCAGCATCATGGCCATGCCTGGTGCACA
Source organism: Colobus angolensis palliatus (assembly GCF_000951035.1). NCBI lineage: Eukaryota > Metazoa > Chordata > Mammalia > Primates > Cercopithecidae > Colobus > Colobus angolensis. Next base: position 1,973,850 of record NW_012121709.1, read on the forward strand.
AAAGCTCAACACACAACACCAGGAGCCTAAGGGTGTTTCAGGTTTGAACCTCTCCCTTAGGCTCCTGGTCTGTATGAGCCCTGGAGGACGAAGACAAGGACTCAGTCTTCAGAAGCGAACTGTCCTGAAGGTGGTCTCAGGGCTGTCCCCATCACCCCACTCTCTACCCTGAAAACCTGTGATGCCTGGGCAATGCCTGGCACTGTCTGTCCACAGCCATAATGAGCTGCCCATGCATGCCCACTGGCCTGGCACTGATGGCATTTGATATTTAAAAACAAAACAAAAAACACACTGGGGGTTCCATTTCAAGCAGGAGCTAAACAGGAGAACCTCATCGGGGTGAGGAGAGACAGCCCTTCACCCACGCTGCCTTGAGGACAGGGCTCGAATCGGCACACATTGGGCCTCCCTCACTGTGAAGAGGAGACAGCAGTCCAGGCCCCGCGGCAGGAGCCAGAGCGCAGGGTGCGCCTCTAAAGCCCGGCATAGGGCCGGGCCTCCTGCATGTGGGAACTGCCCTCACTGCTCTGGGAGGTAGGGGCTTGGGCTTGTGCCGGAGCGCGCTAAGCGTGAGCCTGGTGGCAGCCCTCTGTGCAGTGCCGTCTTGGGAATGTCACCCACCTCTCCATTTCTACATCTCCCATCAACTTCCCTCTCACAGTTGCTAGAAGGACAAAGTGGGGCCACTGATTCCTTCAATGAGTATTTACTAAGCATCTACTCCACGATGCAGCACGCACAAAACAGGCACGGACCCTGCTCTCCTGGGGCTTCCGGTCCAGAGAGAGAGGTCAGACATGAAATAAAAACACAGAAAGTGTTCACAGCTGTAAGGAGCTACGGAGGCGTTCGGTGTGATGAGCGCATGTAACGAGGGGCCTGGGCTTGTCTAGGATGGGGCTTGGGAAAGTCATCCAGGCAAGGTGCCTATTTCAATGGCCTAGGCAGCATGGGTGAATAGATTATTATTATGCGAGTATTCTATTAATCTTTTATTATTAAGATGGCTGAAAAAAATGATTACATATTATTCGTGAAGCTCAGCGGAAGAGAAGCGGGTGGAAAGCTCTAACCCAGGAGGCCACTCTCACAGGATGGGAGGATGGGTTACATTCTGCAAGGTGTACCAAAGGGTTAAAGTCATTTTCATTAAAATTTAAATTTCAGCAGGCGCTCACTCTCCCTTCCCCGTCCTTTGAACGTTTGACTGGCAACCATTTCATATTTCAATCTCGGCAGAACAAATTGAATTAGATGTTGAAACCATGCTCGGCTCTGTTCACCAAAGCCTGCATGCTCTGCTCACACTAATCCTTTCCTAGACACTGCGGAGCACAGACGGGCGCTGCGAGAGACGGCCCTGCACAAAAGACAAAAAAAGACCAAGGCGGCAGGAGAAGGAGAGGAGGAAAAACAAGCAGGCAGAGGCGGCTGGAAATTGTCTTCCACCCGATGCATGGGGCTTAAAGCCTAGGAGACGGAGCCTGTGTCCACCCAGCAGGGAAGGCCCGTGTGGAGGCACACAGGGCGACTCGAGTTTCTGTCTTGTGTCTGGGGCACCCAGCACAGTGCCTTGCACACAGCAGATGCCCAGCAGGTGTCTGATGGATGAATGAATGAATGAGGGAGGAGACTCACTCCATCAGCCCGTGCCTGTGGCCCGTGCCCGCTCCTCCCCTCTGCAGAGTGGGCCCGGCTATTCTCACCCTCACAACTTTCTGTGACGTGACATCATGCTGAGCTCAGTGGCTTCGTGGCTCTCCAGCCCCCGTGCCCAGTGCAAACCAGCGGAGGATGCCCCCTCCAGTTTCTGGGGAGGAAACAGGCAGACCTCCGGGCCTGGCCTGGGATCCCATTGGCACCCCAGGATCACCCCATGTTTGCTGGCTCTTTCTTTAAACTGTGTAAGTCTGTGGAATGACCTAGAGGTGCTGACCCAGGGGCCCCGGAGTCTGGTTTTCAGAAGAGACAGTTCCGCTACTGTGGCCACGGAGTCCTTACCCACGTGACACCCCCAGTTGAAAGGGTTAGGAACAGGCTGGGTGTGGTGGCTCACACCTGTAATCTCAGCACTTTGGGAGGCCGAGGTGGGTGGATCACTTGAGGCTGGGAGTTCGAGACCAGTCTGGTCCACATGGTGAAACCTTGCCTCTACTAAAAATACAAAAAATTAGCCAGGCGTGGTGGCTCACATCTGTAGTCCCCACATTTTGGGAGGCCGAGGCAGGTGGATCACTCGAGGTCAGGAATTCGAGACCAGCCTGGTCTACATGGTGAAACCCCGTCTCTACAAAAAATACAAACAATTAGCTGGGCGTGGTAGTGCACACCTGTAATCCCAGCTACTTGGGAGGCTGAGGCGGGAGAATTGCTTGAACCAGGGAGGTGAGCCCAGATCACACTACTGCACTCCAGCCTGGGGAACAGAGTGAGAATTTGTCTCCAAAAAAAAAAAAAAAAAAGAAAGGGTTAGGAACACACACACAAACATAGCAACAGACAGGCAGCTGCTCCTGGTGGGGTGTTCAGCTGTTTCCCAACAACCACTGGCCCATCTGGGCTTGAACTTTGCTTCTGTGCAAGAATAGCCAGGTGCACAATGTGCTGGTTTGCCTACTGGGGCCAGTGGGCAGGGGGGCACCTCCTACAGGCTCCTTCCTGGAACATGGGCTCCTCCCCAACATGGCGCAGTGCTCTGTGAGTCCCTATCCTGCTCCAGCCTCTGGACGTGGGCCCAGCTGGCCTGACATCTGCTGGGTGCAGCCCAACAAGCTTGCCTTGTTTTGAAGTTATTTTCACAATAATGATGGCAACTACCATTACTAAGCACTCACCAGGCATGACACAGTCTGCTGACTACTTTCCATTCATGACCTTCTGTTTCTGTCTTAACCAATCCAATGAGGCAGGAATTCCTGGACCCATTTGAAAGACATGGAATGCAAGGCCTGGAGACACTGAGAGCCTAGAGATTCTAATGCAGGCCTTTGGAGTCAGGGCCCGTGCGTTCCGCTCTCGTCCTCCCGTCCCCACTGTCTCTCACTCCTGTCCCTCACCCCTGTCTGTTCTCCAGGACCTGTCTGACCACCCATCTCCCTCCTGCAGTCTGACTGTGTGCATCCTACAGTAGAGATACCAGGGCCCTCCTCACCCATCCACGGGTGGACCCTTGGTGAAGACGTCACAGGGGACAGAGGGAGAAGGCGGGATGCCTGGAGTTTCTCTTCTACCAGCCTTCCGGGTGCCCGCTAGTGCTCATCGTTGGCCAAACTGAATACAAGCCTCTTGACAAGGGGGCTTCAGAGATGCAGCTCAAGGGGCCAGGCCCCTGAGACCCACAGCGGGTGGGAGACGGACCTGAGGACAGCAGATGCGGGTCTAGCCAGCCCCCAACTCTGGAAACAGCCTATCTCTGTTCCTCCCAGGTAACTGAGCCGTGTTCTGAACACCGGGTCACAGGCCTTGTCCAGATGTGTGCCTCTGGCTTTTCTGAGGCATGTGTCCCACTGATCTCCCACCCCCTGTGTCCCTTTGGCCCCTCTGGCCTCTTGGTGTCACCTCTCCTTTCCCAGGCATGTGCTCTGGTCCAGCCTGTCATGGTTCTCTTTCCTGGCTCTCTGGTGACCACATCGGCAGGGGACGGGTCACAGCCCCTCTGAGATGTGGCTGAGCCAGTTTCCTGCCCCCTGCAGCAGTCCTGACCTGGGTCAGGAGGTTCACCGCCCTGGAGCAGTACTCCTTCCTCAGTGCCACCTTGGTGGGTTATTTCTGGAATTTCTCTCCCAGATCTTCTGGGTGTCTGGGTCTACCAACGTCCCATCATTGCTTCAAACACAACCAAAGCTGCCTTTCAGAAAGCTTCCGTGTCCCCCTCCCAGTGACAGCGGGGACTGTCAGTCCCTTCCTGCCTTGGCTTGAAGGCTGAGTGTCTTCCAGTTCAACTCCCACACGCCGGTCGGAGGAATTTCTCGTAAGACGCTTTCACCAGTCCCTCCCCTCCAAAGGAAGCAAACCATCCAGCTCACGGATCAGTCAGGCCACACTGGCGGCATGAGGACAGCTGAGCCGGAGGAGAGGAGATGAGGGTGCAGTCTGGTGGGCGCGGCAAGAAAGGGCACCCGGAGATCTCTGTGGGAGTGGACTCCACTATTCCTGTGTGCTTACAGATCTGCCCCTTCCAAACAGCGAGTGCCTGGGGCAGGGGTGCAGAGGCCAGCCTCAGTATATGGTCTCCAGGCTGCCTCACTCTGCACTGCCAATTCCGGGCCAAGCCTGGAGAGAGGCTGGAAGCTCTCCTCCTCTTGCCACTTTTCATTCTCCTGTAGTTCCTGAACCTCCCCCAGCTCACCGGCTTTTTCTTTTGGCCACAGGGAAGGCAGTGACGCAGGAAGGGTCGGACAGCCCTGATTCCCATCATTCCACTGTGTGAGCTCCGGCAGGGGCCTGAAGCTGCCTGGGCCTGAGGACGCTTTTGTCACGGAGATGCTACTTGGATCACCCCATTTTAAAGATGAGGAGACTGAAGACTCAGCAGGTTAAGTCACTTGCCCAGGCTCATGAGGCTGGAGAGTGGTAGATTGTTGTCGAACCCATGTTTGTTCATCCCACACCAAGCCCTGGACGATGCTGAATCCTGCTCTGGGGGGAGGTTCTAGAAGCATCCTCTGGGCCAGTTAAGTCGGTGCCCAAAGACGCCTGCTTCTGCCCCAGGCCCGTGGGTCTACACCTGATATTTGGTGACCAGCCGGCCATACCCGCTGGCTTTGGTGTTGTGGAAATGTGAGTACAAATTGTATAGACAAGAAGGTTCAGCCAGAAGGAACCAGGTGCTGTCGAACAGGACATGATCCAGCTCATGGATCTGAGCAGTGGGAAGGCATGGGGTAGGTTCTCCAGCCCTATAATTCCGCACGATTCACAGCAACTTGGGAGCCTGGTCACCTGAGGGTTGGCCTGGGTGTGGTTTAACAGAGACCTCACCATTCAGCCCCACATCCAGAAGGCTGTGGTCAATGTGGCTCTATGAGCCACCCCACTACAAAAGCTGGAGAATGTGGCTGGGTGTGATGGCTCACATCTGTACAGCACTTTGGGAGGCTAAGGTGGGAGGACCACTTGAGGCTGCAGTGAGCTATGATCATGCCACTGCACCTTGTCTCTAAAAAAAAAAAAAAGCAAAGGGCTGGGGAACGAGTCATTCTGTCTCTTCTGTTACCACGAATTCTCAGGGATGAGCTTCTAGCCTGCCCTAGAAGACACGAGGCACACGCTTGGTCTTGCAGGCTGCCAGCTCTGCGTGGCTTTGCCTGGGCTCTGGGCCACTCTGAAAACTGGATGGAGACCGGAACCTCATCCTCACCAAAATGCACAGACCACGCTTTATGCACAGAGTCTGAAGATTCCCACACTCTCACTTGGAGCCCCACCCAGTGATTCTAAATGAAGAAGCAACAAAAGTGCTGATGAGAATCTTCTCTGCGCTTTACTTGGCTTGACTCACTTAACTCTGGCACTGTCTATCTGAGGTAGGCACAATTATCACCCCCGTTTCCTAGGGAGAAAAACGGAGGCTCAGGCAGGACGTCATTAGTCTGAGGTCACACCTCGGGGAATGGCAATGCCTGGATTCAGACCGCAGTCAGACGCAGTGCAGTTCTTGCTCTGCCCTCTCCATCCTGCCCTCTGGCTGGTGCTGGCACAGACCCTTCCAGGCAGGAGGCTGCATCTCAGGCTGGAGAAAATGTGAACACGGGTGCCTGAGAGAAGCCTGAGGATGCTGTTGGCCAGCGGAGAGGACCTTGACGCATTTCACAGGGCTCTGGGCCCATGAGCAGAACGCATCCGCCATGAGTGACATCGTTCAGCTCAGCCGGGGAGCCTGGCATCTAGGCTTGGAGCTCGATGCTTCATGAGCTGCTGGGAGGCGCCCTGGGTGACTGAACCAGGGCTCGTGGTCCCAAGTGATGAGGATGGGGCAGGACAGAGACCAAGTCCCAAGCTGTGAACAGTCCCTTGGAAAGCCATAGGTGGGAATTCTAGCTCAGCAGCCCTGGAGAGAGAGTAAGAACCAGGTTCAGCATCATGCTCGGCGCTCTTCATGCATTATTGCGTTTATTTCTCTCTAAAACCTTATGAGGTAAGAACTAGCTAGCAAGGGGGAATGCTGGGCCCTGGGAGATAAGGAAACTGGGCCAGGGTCTCCCAGCTTGAGCTTGGAGATGGGGTTTCATGTCCAGGCAGCCTGATGCCAGAGAGCTGGCCCTCGTCCCCTCGCTCTCCTGGGTTGGGGACAGGGGGAGCAGGGGTCCTCGCTCCCTGTGCAGCTGTCCCCAAGTCTCTCTTCCTAACGTGGCTCCTCCCTTGCACTCCCACACTCCCTGCTCCCTTGCGCTCTTCCGTATCCGCCACAGAGCAGGTGTGCAGTCAGTGTCTGCTAGAATGTGTCACTGGTGAAACCCAGGATGCCTGGGCTGTTGGGCAGTGGCCTGAGGCCTTCCTCATCCCCTATCCCCTCCGACCTTAGACTAGGGCAGGGTGGGGCTCCCTGCCGCTCCCCGCCCCACCCCCCCAGCCCACATGGTGGGGAGTGCAGAAGCTGGAGCGGCTGTCCGGGTCCCCAGGGCCCCAGAGCCACGCACCCTCTCAGCGCCAGCTCACAGCTGAAGGGTCTGCTCCTCGCTGTCGCTGTCACTGCCTTCCAGCTGCTCCAGGATCTCGTCCAACACCACAGACCGCTTTTTCTTCGGGGGCTCTGTGGGAGCCCAGATGGCAAGAGAGGAGAAAAGAACAGCCGAGAGGGTTGGGAGGCAGGAAGAGAGAAATGACAGAGGAAGGAGGGAGAGGGGAGAGATGAGCAGAACAAGGGTGCAGGGAGACAGAAAAGCAGTGAGAAAATGCGAGAGAGGGAAGTGGGGGGACAGTGGAGGGAGAGAAGATACAGAGGTGGGGGAGAGAGGATGGGGCAATGAAGAAAGACAAGGAGTAGGGGAGAGAATCAAAGGGGGAATGAGCAGGAGAGAGAAACACTAGGGTTAGTCTCAGCATCGCCATGGCGGGGCTGCCTCCCTCGCACTCCCAGAAACTCTCCTGCTTCCCTGGCCATCCCCTCCCCATCTTCCAGCCACAGGGGAAAGGATTCCCTCGAGAAAAAAGAGGGAGGGGGGGTCTCCTGTGCTACTTCCTCAGAGCAGGTCAGAGCTTGGTTTGGAGGAAGCTGAAACCCTTCAGAGAGGCTGAGCCAAGCAGTGGGCCACGGCTGGCGAGACAAGTAGAAGCTGTTTCTGTTTTCCTGGAGGCCAGGCTAATGGTGTAGTACATGGCTGGCATAGAGCAGGTGCTCAGTAAGTGGTGGGTGAATAGAACAGATGCAAAGCTCAAGGATTCCAGAGAAGGCATGGAGGGAATGACAATTAGAGGTGGCTTTGAAGAGGGGGACTATTTGACTTGGGTTTTGAAGAATGCAGAGGAGTTTTCTGTGAGGAGAGGGAATTCAGGGTCATGAAGAAAAGCATGGCAGTAGGAAAGGGCACTACGGGCTCAGTCCCACAAGCACCTCCTAATTAGGTACCATCATGAGCCACTGCTCCACTCCTGTCAGCAACCCCACAGGCAGGTGGTATGCAGGTGGCGGAACTGAGGCACGGACAGGCAGGCCTGAGGTCACCCAGCTAGCAAACGGTGGAGCCAGGATTCGAACCCCAGTCACACCTAAACCCACAGTCTTTCTGCTTTTCATGGAAGTCTTGGGTGCTGGGCAGAGAACTCCAAGGGGATCAATGGTGGCAGGAGAGGATGTGTGGGGTCACTTGGCCCTCCAGGAAAAGAGTCAGGCTGGGATCCAGGCTGGCGTCCTCTGCCAGTCCCTCTGCTAGTCTAACCACTAGTCAATGGGCAGCCTCGCTCACAGATAAGGCTTGATTTGTACAGAGGCAGTGTAAAGAGGCTGTCCAAATCTCCTGCCCTTCCATGGCTCAAACATCTCCCCGAATAAATCACCCTGAGGCCCTTTACCTCTATCTCTCCATAGGCTGTGAGCTCCCTAGAGCTCACAGAGGTGGCCTAGCCTTTTCTACCGAGACCTCCCCAGGGCCAGCATAGTGCTTGGCCAAGAGATGAGGACTTGGTTTCCCTTTGTGTGTTCCTGGGAGAGTGATTTTACCTCTCTGAGACTGTTTCTTCAATCTCATCCCTCCCAAATCAATTCAAACATTGACCTCATTTCTCTTCATCTCCATGGCTGTACCCCAATCCAAGTACCTCTCAGCCCCTCACTAGGGATCCCCCTCCCACCGAGGGATCCCTCTAAACCATGTGTGTCAGATGTACCACTCCCTAAGAAAGCCCCAAGTTCCTCTGGAGGCATCACTGGAGCTGGCCCACCTCCCCCTGCTCAAGACCCAGATCTCCCTCTCCCTCTACCCCTGAGCTCCAATGCCACCCCACCCCCTGGCACTTTTTATCATCCACACTGCCGCAGGCCTTTCTCTGTGTGGGATGTTGTCTCACTCACTGCTGTGTCCCTAGCCTTAGTACACTGCCTGGCACCCAGTGAGTGCTTGTGAAATACCCCAGAAAGGGGAATGAGCAGACGGAGCAAGGGTGAGAGAGATGGCAGAGCCTGCCCCATGGCGAGGGTGCGGAAGGTGCGGGAGGTGCCCACCTGCCTGCCACCTGGGAGCCTCAAGGCCTGGCAGCTGTACCCATCATTGTTACGAAAAGGGAGAGGGGACAGGGTGGGCTGGGGTGGTGGGGGCTGGTGGCCTGGGGTTCAGATGCCGGCTTCCCCTCCTTCCTTACGCCCTCCTAGACACTCTTGGTAATCGCCAGTCCTGGAGGTGTACAATGGCCTCTGGAAATTGAATTTGTGGGCAGGTAATAGGAGCTGGAAAATAGAAACGTAACACAACAGGGCCTGCAGGCAATCGCTGGCGCCCCTCTCATCTGCTAACATGGGTTGGGGTGGCAGCTCACTCCTGGGGCGGGGGTCCCTGCCTTCCTGGGACAGGCCTGGCCTGGGGTCTAAGGGATGGCCAGCAGTGGCGGCATGGGATATTTTCTTCTTTCCCATATCCTGACAACTTGGAGGGACAGGCGAGGGGCAAGTTCTCCCCCCTTCCATTGTGTCGGCTCAACCTTTAAGATATACCCGGACTTGGGGCGCTTCTTCCCTGTGCTCCTGCACCCCTGGGCCGTGCCACCAATTGCCTCTGGCTTCCTCTGCCCTCCCTCCCAGGAGTCCGGTCTTGAATGGCAGCCAGAGGGAGCTTGTTAAATCCTCCATCACGGCATGCTGCTCCTTTGCTCAAGCCTCCAGGGGCACCATCTCACCTAGGGAAAAGCTAAAGCTGTCACGTTGGCTGCCAGGGCCACTGAGCAGGCTGCACCCCTCTCTGCTTCCCTCCCACTCTGCTCAGGCACTCGGACCCCTTCCTGCCTCCTGGCTTCCAGCACTCCCACCTCAGGGCCTTGCACCTGCTGTTCCCTTGGTCTGGAATGCTCTTCCTCCACGGAGCCACTCAGGGGCCTTACCTTTTCAGTGAAGCTTCCCTCCTTATTGAAAATCTCAAGTCCTCCAGAGTGCCCTGACGTACACTTCCTAATCCCTTTCCTGTCCATTTCCCCCACGGCATGTCTCCCAGTCTCACCGTGTGTCATAATTCCACTTTACTATCTGTCTTCTTGGCTGGAACGTCAAGGAGGGCAAGGGTTTCTGTCTGTTTTGTCCACTGTTCCATTCCCAATGCCCAGAACTGTGCCTGGCACATAGTAGATGCTCAATAAAAGTGTGCTGAGAGACTGAGGGAGTGAATGATAGGGAAACTTGAGGGTCAAGGAATGTAGGTTGCTGAAGGACAAACAGCAGCAGAGATGAGGCCAAGAACAGTTGTTCAGAGCCTTCGTTCATGCTCTCATTCCCTCACACGACAGAGACACCTGCAGCACCTGCTCTGGGTCAGGCATGGTGGGGAACAAGCCTGGTTTGGCCCCACCTAAGGCTCTCTGGTCTGGCAGGGGGAGATGGAGAAAGAACCAGATAGTTGTGCCTCAATTTCTAACCTGTAAAATGGGAATACTAGGGGTTGTGGTGGGGCTGAAATGAGTAAAAAGGGCAATGCCTGGCTCCTGGTTAGGGCTCAGTCGATGGTGCTGAGACCAACACCTGTGTTACTATTATTGATAGGAAAGGTGTTGATTTCGTGTCTCTCCTGGCCACTGGGGCAGTGAGAGCTCACAGGGTGGGGGCTCTGACACGGAGGCTGACTTATGATACATGAGCAGTACACAGCTGGCAGGTAAAGGAATGAGATGATTTGGTTCATCAAGGCCAAAGGAAGTGTGAGCCCTGCCTTCTCGGTTTGCACACTGGAAACAGGGGCATCTGCTGACTCACTGTGGGGCAAGGGACGTGGAAGGCACAATGGTGACAGGCAACTCCATGGCTATGGGAGTCACATGATCTGAGGTTCTAGCTTAGCCACTGACCAGCCAAGTGACCATGGGACAGTCACTTCAGCTCTCTGGGCCTCGGCTTCCTGACTATACAGTGGGGACAGAAATAGGGGACATCTCAACAGGCAGCTATAAAGACGATCAGGTTCACGGGTGGGGCCTGGGATGCCCAGGGGCCCACTACTCAGGAGCCATTACTGTGCTCCTGGGCCGGGCATATCTGCCAGGGTTCAGGCTGGGCCCCCAACTGCCCCCCTGGAGGATGTGTCAGGCCCTGAGTTCCCACCAAATGACACCCCGCACCTCCCGCCGGCCCTGCTTCCTTGAGGAGCACCGTTTGCAGGGAACAGCTGCTGAAATCCCACTTCCCCGACATCAAAAGCCTCAGTGGGTTTTCACCAAACAAACATAATGCAGAACCGGAGAAAGGTGTAAAATAAATAAACGAAACAAGCTGTGCATTTTCTTTCAGTATTACAGCTGCACCCGAAGATAAACAACAAGTGAATGTCACCAAACATCAATACCCGAGAAATTAACTTGACAAAAAGCTCAGCCGTCCCCCGACAACCCCCCAGTCCTGCCCCCCTCCCCCCAACCTCCGACTACCATTTTTGCATTTCTGGAGTTCCCACCTAATGATTTTATTTTTCAATTAATTCCTTGACAGAATGCCAGCCTGTGTCTCTCCCTTCCCTGGTTGGCGCTGTCGGCCCTGCATGGGAGGCACAGGCAGGCAGGGAGAAAGGCGCAGGCAGGGAGAAAGGCGCGGGCGGGGGTGTGTGGGGAGGACAAGAGAAAGCGCTTCTTGGGGTTTTGTTCCAGAAACAGACGTTGAGGAAAGGCAAGCCGGGGAAGAAGAGCGTGGCTGATAAGAGGAGAAGGGAGTTCTGAAAGGAACCCTGGGAAGAGGCAGGCATGAACAGCTTGGGGAGGGGAAAAGCGCTGGGCCAGGAAGCCCAGGGCTGGATTCTGAGTGGAGAGGCCTGAGGTGCAGGATGGAGGGTGCTAGATGCGGGGTGCTGGGTGGGTGAGCTGCCAGGATGAAACCCTGCTGCTCCTGGCTGGGCAACCTTGGGTAAGTTGCTTCACCTCTCTGGGCTCCTCTCAGTTTCTGCAGTTACTGAATGGTGATGAAATGTACACGCCTAGGGTGTGTAAGGGTATTAAAAGAATGAATATATGTATGTAAGGCCTTCACAATAGTGCCGAGCACACGGCAAGAATGTCAATACAAGTTGGTCATTCTTACTGCTATTGATGGAATCTGTTACTGAGAACGTGAGGGTGGGCCACTCCCCTCCTCTATAACACGAGGATGGCAACAGCAGCTCTGGACTCTTGTCTCAAAAAAAAAAATGACCAAGGGGATGCAGGAGGGCCTCCCACTGTGGGCCCACATTGGAGCATCTGGATTTGCTGACATGATTTGCCATGAATAAAGAAATCAGTGACTAATGTTCAAAAACAGGGAGATGCTACATGACAATCTGCACCTCTAGTTTCTCTTGAACCTGGAATGGCTAACCTGTGAGTGTGGCAGACCTGTCCCCTCCCTGCCTACAGGTAACTGACAAGGCTGTGTACTAGCTGCCCCTGGAGACCGGAGGCCTCACTTACGGGAGCTTTTCTACCTGTTCCTGGAGGCTCCCAAGTTGCTACTTCCCGAGACAGAGGATAAGCAAGGCTTTGACAAACTCCGCAAAGTCGGAGACAGAACTGACTCCAAGAGGCCGGGGGGAAGGGCAGGGGCCGGGGGCACAGGAGGGCAAGGGGAGGAAGGAGGATGGGGCAGTGTGGAGGCCAGAATGAGGCACCACAGTCTTCAGACTCAGTGGTGTGCAGTCCCGGGCTGCTGGGGGACACCAGGCACCTGTAGCTCCCACCCTTGGGGAGTATGAAGGTGTCACAGTATGGGTACCGCAGGGGGCTGGCCTGGCTTGGGAGGCTGCCTGCTCTGGAAGCCTGGCTGAGCCAGATCCCCACCCTCAGCTGCTGGTGCCTGTGCCTGGGTCTCTACCCGTCCTCCCTGGCTTCAGATCTTGCAGCCCCCATGGGCAGAGCTCTCCTACCCAGATGGGTCTGCATCTCAGGGCTCTGTGTACAGCAGGCACACATTAGATATGCACAGAATAAAGGGTACTCTTCAGGAGATTGGCCTGGCCCCTAAGACCAAGCCAATGGCCCTTTATGGATACAGGAGGCTGTTTTAGGGGTTGTGCCTTTTTTTTTTTTTTTTTAATTAATAGACAGAATCTCACTCTGTTGCCCAGGTGAGTGCAGTGCCATGATCTCAGCTCACTGCAACCTCTGCTTTCCGGGTTCGAGTGATTCTTGTGCTCAGCCTCCCAAGTAGCTGGGATTACAGGCATGCACCACCAGGCCCAACTAATTTTTGTATTTTTAGTAGAATCGAGATTTCACCATGCTGGCCAGGCTAGTCTTGAACTCATGAGCTCAAGCGATCCACCCGCCTTGGCCTC
>NW_012121709.1:1986834-2099162 GCF_000951035.1 Colobus angolensis palliatus
TTTAGCTCATCAACTATTGTTACTGTTAGTATATTTTATGTGTGGCCAAAGACAATTCTTCTTCCAATGTGGCCCAGGAAAGCCAAAAGATTGGACACCCCTGCTCCTTACATCCACATGGAAAGAAAGAAAGTGATCTGAAAAACTACAGTGGGCTCTCATTGGCATGAAGGTTCCCAAAGACTGAGTTGGGACTTCTTTTTTTTTTTTTTTTTGAGATAGAATCTCACTCTTTCGTCCAGACTGGATCTTGGCTCACTGCAACCTCCGCCCCCTGGATTCAAGCAATTCTCCTGCCTCAGTCTCCCAAGTAGCTGGGACTACAGGCGCCCGTTGCCATGTCAAGTTAATTTCTTTTTTGTATTTTTAGTAGAGACAGGGTTTCACCACATTGGCCTGGCTGGTCTTGAATGCCTGACCTCAGGTAAGTTACCCCCCTTGGCCTCCCAAAGTGCTGGGATTACAGGCGTGAACCACCGCCCCCAGCCACTGAGTTAGGATTTTTAATGAAAGTCCTCAGTGTCACAAAGTCTGGAAGTAGAAAGTCAGTATCTACAGATCACACTGACACTGTCTTTAAAGGATGGGCTATCACACACCCATTTGCTCTGAAGAGAAACCCTACATTCGCCTGTTAGGACAGTACTTTCTACTTGACCAGCCATCTCAGGAAGGCAGCAACAAGTCACAGAGACTCAGGCAAAAAATGTAAGATTTCCCTTGAGCTCCCTCCTCCAGGTAAACCGTACCTCTCCTCCATAAGGCTTTCTTGTTAGAGGGAAGTAGCACCATCTACAAGAAGGTATCTTTATAAAATCAGATGTACTACTGTTTCTCTACCAGGGTCTTTATGGATTTTTGCACGAAAAATTTACCAGATGAGTAGCCTTTTCCCATTAGCACAGTGGCTCACCTGTGAAGTCTATGGGCTTTGAACCTGATATATATTCAAAGAACCAAAGAAACAGGGTTAGAATTTTAAGTCACTGTTGTAACACACACACAACGGCTTAGTCACTCCCACAAGAAATGACAACAAATTGAGTTCTCACTCGGTGTCACTCAAAAAAGTCATGCTGCGGCCGGGAGCAGTGGCTCACACCTGTAATCCCAGCACTCTGGGAGGCCGAGGTGGGCGGATCACTAGGTCAGGAGATCGAGACCATCCTGGCTAACACAGGGAAACCCCGTCTCTACTAAAAATACAAAAAAATTAGCCGGGTGTGGTGGCGGGCGCCTGTAGTCCCAGCTACTCGGGAGATTGAGGCAGGAGAACAGTGTAAACCCGGGAGGTGGAGCTTGCAGTGAGCCAAGATGGCGCCACTGCACTCCAGCCCGGGCGACTGAGCTAGACTCCGTCTCCAAAAAAAAAAAAAAAAAAAACACAAAAAACACAGTGAGTCCTTCTAAGAACTCGGTGTGATCTGAGAGAGTGCTTGCACAGAGCAGGTGGGCAGGACCCTGGGCCGCAGACCGGCCTCTGCCACTGCGGGACTCCCAGGAGCTAGCTGCTAAGCTCCTTACCTCACTCAGTGCTCCCGCCTGTTAAAACGGGGATGGTGCCTGTTCTGCTTACCTCATGGGGACCCTAAGGGTTCCTGCCTTCAGTCACTCTTAGCAAGCATGACCGAGCACATTCTATGTGCCAGGAATGATGCTGGGGATACGGCAGCGAACAAAACTCCACAGGATAAACTAAACCACCAGCCACGGGGCCACACTAGGGCTCAGGGCAGACAAGACGAGGTGGGACCTGAGTGCTGCCACTTGGTGGTCCCAGCCTTCTCTGAGTCCCCAAAGCTACTCTTCTGTAGACAGGACACAGTAGTAGCACCCACCACAGGGGATCTGATGAGGTAAAGCATGAGAGCACTTAGCCCAGGGCCTGGCACGTTGAGGTGCCAGGTAAACATGAAAGCTAACAATCAAAGGGTCCCGTGAGGCCACCCCAGAGGACAGGCAGTGCCCAGCAAAGGGGAAATCCAGCTGCCCAAGATAAGGCTGAAGGGCGAGCTGCAGGGACCACTCCTGAGAGGCCTGCTGGCTCTGGACTTTCCTACAGAAATTCCACCAGCTGGGTAACATCATTGTCCCACTTTTCAGATGAGGAAGCAGCCACACTCTGAAGAGTCAAGTGGCCACATTCTCCAAGCAGGACCTTGAGCTCAGACGGGGCTGGCTCTAGCCTTGCTGGCACATCACAGCACAGCAAAGCCTGCCCTGCCGGCTGGGGACAACAGCCCAGCCTCCCTGGGCAGGGGGGTCTCAACAGGAAAGGCATGAACAGAATCGGGCCGTGTAGCAGCAATTTTCTTTTCAAAGGCCATTGGTTCTCAATCCAGCTGTCTGATAGAATCAGCTAGGAAACCACTGATGCCTGGATCCTACCTCCAGAAGTTCCGATGCAAATGGCCTGGGGTGGGCACGGGATATTATGACTGCTATGATGACTGCTGTTACTAATCTTGGTGCTGAGGACTTGGGCCCCCTGAGTGGCTGGAGACTGGGCTGGTGGGTGGAGTAACTTCGCTCTGTGCTCTGGGTGTCGTGTGTGTGTGCAGAATTCCACAACTGGCCACGCACAACCCCATACACAGGGGCCGGCGAAGGCGCTGCAGCCCGGATTCCCGTGGATTTATCCTGAGCTAGGGCTGTAGGCATGGGCTATGCCTGGGAGCTTCTAGACTTGGTCCCACATGTTTGTGTTAGTTACAGATGCTGGGAGACCTGTGCGGGCTGGGAAGCAAGGGGAGTGTCCCGGTGAAGGTGACACCGGGAAAAGGGAAAAAGAACCAGGAAAGGTGGGAAGGTGTCCCCTACTTTCTGCCTTGGGTCTGGAGGAATCTCCCAAGTCTTAGGATTTGGTCCACATTAGCTACTGATCTCTTTTCTTTTGGCATAGGCCCTGGGTTGGAAAGCAGAGGCTGAAAGGGAGCAGCTGGTAACATCTCATGGGGCCAAGGGGTAGTGGTGTCTGCACCAGGCTGTGGAAATGCAGAGGCTTGAGGGTCCAGATAGGAATATGATGACATCAAACAGTCCAGGGGGTGGGGGGAGACTACAGGGAGGGCTGTGCATTGTGGGCGAGGGGAAGCCCAGCCTTCGTATAAATGCGTAGCCATTCCTTGGGCCTGGTACCCTGTGGGAATGTGGAACTAGGCTGGCCAAATCTGATTTTTCAAAAGAGGTCAGAATCTTGATTTTCAGGTCAAATCTTCCAATACAAAAATAGTGATGATTCATTCAAAACCATTGTTTTCGTATCTGGTAGGCAAAATAAAGATCTCATTTCATCCGACAACTTGCGATTGTGGTCTCTGCTCTTTTCTCTCTCTCCTCTCTGTCTACTAAACCCCACTAGTTTCACTTGTGGTCATGAAGCAGTAATAAAAACCTTGTCTGTGTGTTTTCCTTGGGTTTCTCCGGGCTGGGCCAGGCTACAGTTCAGAAATAAAACTGGCCGCTCCCTACCACCAGCTACAACCCTGGAGGGAAACTCACCCTCCTCCTGAACCTGTTTCTAGCACTCTGGTCCCCAAGTGCCCAAACCCTCGTCCAATCCCGGCCCAGCCCCTGCCCCTCCCAAGTCGCTCTGAAATTCTCCTTCTGTCAGTTTAATTCCGTGATCGATGAGGAAGAGCACGAGAAATGGCCCGGCACAGCTGGCTTCCCCGTTAGCCCTAGCAGGGATTCCTGGCCTTGCTGGCGACGGCTGAGTGAAATGTTTGCGGAACGCAGAGAACACAAGTCAATAACAATTTAGCTGGATTGGGAGCAAGTACCTTCCCCGCACGGACAGCCGCTCCCGGGGGAAAGGGGAGGAGAGTGTGAGGGATATTGCCGAAGCACTTGGAATTATTTCCAAAACACCGCCCAGTGAGGCTCGGGCGTGGGGAGTGGGAGGAAGTAGGAGGGGTTGACTGGGCCATACCTGCTCCAGCTGACCTCCAGGCCCCCCAGCCTCCCCGCACCGCTGCAGGGAGAAGCATTTTGCTCTCCGATCATGGCTCCCTGCACGGCCAGCCATGTGCACCACTTGGGTGCACACCTGGGAACTGCCTTGACCAAAAGAATTCCCTCTCCTTGATTTTCCTCCTCTGGATTCGGCCTCCAGCAGCTGTGGTAGCCAGGGGTGTGAGAAAGAGTGGGTTTCCCAGGCAACCTCAACCTCTGCTGGAACCACTTCCCAACGTGACCAGGAGCTGGAGATAGATTAAGACACACTACCGTGAACACAAACAGCGATCATTTCTTTTTTCTTTTCTTTCCTTTTTTTTTGTTTTTTTGAGACTAAGTCTCACGCTGTCGCCCAGGCTGGAGTGCAGTGGCGTGATCTTGGCTCACTGCAACTTCGTCTCCCAGGTTCGAGCAATTCTGCTGCCTCAGCCTCCTGAGTAGCTGGGATTACAGGCTCGTGCCACCATGCCTGGCTGATTTTTGTATTTCTAGTAGAGACAGGGCTTCACCGTGTTGGCTAGGCTGGTCTCGAACTCCTGGGCTCAAGTGATCCACCCACCTGGGCCTCCCAAAATGCTGGGATTACAGGCATGAGTCACCACTTTTGGCTGAGAAGTGATCAAAGAGGTCAGGGATAAAACAGCTGCATATCCCCATGCCCCACCCAGTCTCAGCCTTTCCTGTCAGGACCTGTTGTGGCAATCCAGGACAGTCTCCCTCTTTGCCCGCCTCCTGCTTAGGCCTTTAACACCTCCAGAGGAAGGGCTGCCACAGCCAAGTCTTCAGGAAAAAACAAGAAGGACCCAGGTGAAGGAATGAAAATGGGAAGCTTATAGAAAACCTCTGTCTCCAGGTGGATGGAAGGAACCACGACCAAGGGATATTCTGAATAATAAATTCTGTGACTTCACATCCTTGCTTGAACTTTCCTGACTGTGAGTTTGAAAGCCCGATGATTATGTTTTCATGGGCAAGATCAAGGCGGCCTATTCACAAAGGTTGACATGGGGATAACGGGCTCTCTGTCTCCAGTCTTTTGAAAATGTAGGGTCCTGTGAATGATGATTAAGTTATGGGAGTGGGGAGGGGGATGAACTCTTGCAGGCTTTAAATATCATCTGTCTGCTGATGACTTCCAAATTTATATCTCAGCCCAGACTTTGCCCCTGAGCTCCCAACTCATAGATCTATCTGCCTGACATCGAGGGGAGTCCTAATAGGTGTCTCAGATCCAACACGTTCAGAACACCCCCGCCCAGCCACCTGTTCTTCCCAGCTTCCTAGGCCTCCGCTCACCACGCAGCACCACCATCCTGTGAGTGGCTTGCAGCAAAAACTATGCACCAGTTTTGATTTTTCTCCTGCCTTCCAGAAGCAAGTCTGGCTGGCTCTACCTTTACCAAAAATGCTTAATCCACCTGCTTCCCCACCTCCACAGCCTCTGCTCCATGGCCCTTGCTGGCCTGGATGGGACCTCTGCCCTCCATTCTTGCCCCTCTACAATGCAGGGGATGAGGTCTGACAGTGTGAATCAGGTCTTGAGACTTCTCCTCAAATCTTCTAGGAGCTTCCCACTGTACCTTGAATATAAGCTGCGCTTCCTGCCAGGCCACACAAGGCCCCAGGAGGAACCCCTGCTGGCTTCTCTGCTTGTTTTGAACACACTCTGCCCTAGGACCTTGGCACCTGTGGCTTCTGCTACCTGGGATGGTTCCCCCCATATCTTTGGCTGGTTGTTCCCTTCGCATCACACAGAAATGCTGACTCGGCAGAAAGGCTTTCCAACCACCATATTTGGAATCTCTCCTTTCCCTCTCTGGCCCTGAAGAGCTCATTATGCTATTTTTCTTTTGTTTTCTTTTCTTTTTTTAAAGAGACAGAGTCTTGCTTTGTTGCCCAGGCTGGAGTGTAGGGGCGCAGTCATGGCTTGCTGCAGCCCTGAACTCCTGGGCTCAAGCAATCCTCCCACCTCAGCCTCCTGAGTAGCTGGAACTACAGGTGTGTGCCACCATGCCTGGCTAATTTTTTAATTTTTTCTTTTTTAAGAGACGGGGTCTCGTTATGTGGCTCAGGCTGGTCTCAAACTCCTAGGCTCAAGTGATCCTCCTGCCTTGGCCTCTCAAAGCACTGGGATTACAGGTGTGAACCACTGCATCCAACCATATGTTACCCTTTCTAACTTCCACCACAGGACTTAGTATCATCAGAACTTTGTTGCTACTTATTTTTTTTTGGTGGGGCGGGGGAGGGGGGCAATCATCTGTCTCTCTCACTCAAATATTAGCTCCACGAGGGAGGACTTTCTCTTTTGTACACTGCTTTGCCCTCAGTGCCTACAGCACAGCTTGATAATACGGTCATCAGTGAAGAACTGCTGAATGAATGAATGAATGAATGAATGGGGCCTCCCATCCGGGGAAGCTGGAGATCTAAGCCCAGGGCACTGGGGGTGCAGTTATGATGCCTCTAGAGTTATATACTCTTAGAAAGGGGGGAGTCCCCGTGGGAGGAACTAGCCACCCCTGGCTTTTGGATAAAATAAGGGCAGCCACTTCACAAGGCCTAGGGGCTGCAAGCCCTTCCTGTGAGGAACCAAAAAGTAAATGCTTTAGGCTTGGTGGGCCGTAGGGTCTCTGTCACAGCCAATCAACTTTGTCCTTGCAGTGGAAGAAAACATCCCTAGACAATATATGAACAAATGGGAGTGGCTGTGTTGCAATAAAACTTTATTTATAAAAATAGATTGTACGCTGTGGTTTGCAACTGCCCAGATCCAATAAAGAGGGCAATTTGGGATTTAGGAGGTGCTGAGGATACAGGGTGTGACAGAACATGCAGGTATAGACATTAACTACAGTTCTGCAGTGTCCAGACCTGTGTGCCTTCAGGCCAGGCACTAGGCTGCTCTGGGTCTTGGTTTGTGCTACAGTAAAATGGGAACAACACTGTTCTTCAGGCAGCTGTGAGCCTGAAATGAGACTGAGTTATGTAAAAGCACCTGGTATCACTCTCTGTACATGGTAGGTCCATGACAAAGCTCTCTTACCCTCTTTCTTTCCTTTTCCCCCGGCTTGATCTTTATAAGAACTTACATGATTGCCTTTTCAGACCCGCGGTGCTTCGAAGCACCTGGTTAGGAATATCTGGCTTCAGACCACACAGGGCTCCAGGGCCGACTGCACACCTGTGGCTAAGCATGGGGCCTGGAGCACATCAGCCAGCTTTTCTGAGCCCCGGCTTCCTTCCTTGCGGGGTGACAGTGAAGATGAACCGAGTTAACACTCACACAGTGTCCAGCATCTATTAGATGCTCCATTAAATTCTAATCATCATTCTGATGATTAGGTTCTTATTTATGTTCATTTTTTCACCCCACAAATGGTCACTGAGCGCCTCCTCTCTGTGCTAGATATGGGACCCAGGCAGGGTGGGTACCCCCAGAGGATAAAGTGTCACATGGAGAAGGATCTTAACTGCACACGTGAGCACCTGATGGCAGGTTGTGGCATTTGAGGAGGACGAGGGGAGGGGCATGACAAGGGAATCACGAGAAGGAGGGTGTGGGGGAAAAGCTGCATCTTTGACACTCTGGCCGGGAGGCAGCGGGGGCCGGGGTCAGTGGGGGCTGCTGGGACCAGGGTTCTAGCAAGCAGGCTCCTTCCCTGCCCCCCGTGAGGCTGGGAGGGTGACTGTTTGCTAGAGGCCAGCGACCCATGGGGACAGCCACCCGTCTCTGCCGGAACAGCACTTCTCTGGGCGCTCTGCTCATAGATCTCCCGCCCCAGCCCAGTCTGGCTTGGGCAGGCGGGGGAAGGCGCCACTGCCAGCCACTCACCATGCTGGTCATGTCTGCGCTCCCAGCTCTGGAGGTGAAAGGTAGAAATGCTAACCACAGCCCATCAGTCCTCCCCAGCTGGAATAAGACAACACGGGAAGCAGAGCCACGCTCCCGGCCAAATAAAAGCCTGTTTGCCCGGCCTCCCTGGCTGTGAGTGCTGTAAAACAGAGGGTTCTGCGCACGGATTTCTTCCATACCATTATATTCTCTCGGCTGCGCTCGCAGGTACTGTGGCCTGCCGCGGCCCTGAAAGCTTCTCGATGCCGTGACCCTGCTGGTTTGTAACACGCTCGGGAAGAAAAGGACACAGCCAGCGGCGGACTTTCCTCTTTCTTCCCTCCTTGCTCTCTCTTTTCAAACTCCCACACGCAAGGCAGTGAAGAATAGCACTTTACCTACCACGGGGCTGCTGCGCTGGAGATGAGAAACCTGATTCTTGGCTGGCAAGGAAGGGAGGGAGGTGTGGGACAGTGGGCAGGGGCAGGAAGAGGACAGGGGAGACGGGGAGGGCAGTTTGGTGGAAAAACGTCTGTCTTGCTATTCCCTTTTGAAAGCATCTCTGTCTGGTGTCAAGGTCTTTGCCTACTCAGGCCAACTTTCACAATGACTTTCAAAGCCCTGTCCTTCGCTGTTCAATTTTACAGGTGTTTTGCAAGCATCAACTTGCAAGGAAAAATATAATGCCTGCCATTATACAGGGACAATGGATAAAACGAAGGCTTCCGCTTGGTGGGGAGGGGATGGGGGGTTTACACCAAGCTTCTTTTGGCTGCCAATAAGGAACCTGGATAAGCAGAGAGCTGGAGACGGGGTGTGGAGCATGAGTTCTTGTAACTGCCTTGGAAGGCAGGACATTACAGTTGCTGCTTGAGCAGCAATGAGTTCTCCTCTTCCTCATGGCACCTGGGCACTAATAAGCTCCTACTAGGTGCCAGGCTCTGTGCTATGCCTTGGAGACAAGGAAGAACAGGTGGCATCTGTGGTTAGATGTAAACATCCTACCCCAAGCAATGCTTATGTGTCAGGCATACCTGTCCTCTTCCTTACCCCACCCCCAAACACACACATCCCAAGCAATGCTTATGTGTCAGGCATACACACCCTCCTACTTACTACACACATACACACTCACACGTCCCAAGCAATGCTTATGTGTCAGGCATACCCACTCTCCTCCTTACTACATACAAAGACACACACACACACACACACACATACGTGCTACTGCCCAGGCTTATAAACACCAGGGCTCGTCTCTGTCTCGGTCCTTTGCCCAGAGAGCATCCTCCTTAGTCTGGCCTGACGGGAATGCAAGGAAAGTGGGAGTGTTTTTGGCAACTTAGAAAAGGAAGAGTGAGTGCCCCGAAGGACAATGAGGCCCCTCGACAATCCTATTTGTTGACTGCACGTGATGTGCCAGGAGCTGTGCGCCATCATCTTCTTTACAGGCATCCTTCCCTTTGAGCCCCACAATTTCCCTAAAGAGGTGGGCGCTGTGGCCCCATCGTACCAATGACAGAGCTGAGGCAGAGCGACTTGCCTGAGGTTACAGAACGGGTATGAGGACACATTCGGGTAAAATGCAAGGGGCAGATGCTCAGATCAGCTGATACAAAGGGTCAGTACACCAGGATGGTGGAAAACACAGGTTTGAATCCTGGCTCTGTGGTCAGTAGCTGGGTGCCCTTGGGCAAGTTACTTGCCCTCTCTGTGCTTTAGTTTTCTCACCTCTAAAACAGAGGATTGCGACAGTACAGTAAATTGACAGGTTCATAGGTTCCTGGAAATCTCGCAACTTTCAGTGAAAAGATGTATAACAAACTCAACGTTACCATAGGCTAATGGTGTAAACAAGAGCTAAACTCCTACACACGAATGTATTTCTAATAACAAAAACATCACCAAACTTCTGAATAAAGACACCAAAACTTCTAAATATTAAACACTGAAATAAATGTGAGCACTATATACGTTTAAGACAGATTAATAAAAACAAGGAAGATAATGATTTACCCAACGATTCCAGTTCAGGGCTGCAGGTGGCCAGAGCCTCTCCTGGTAGCTCAGGACACTGGGAGGGAACCCACCCCGGGTAGGGCACCCATCACACACATAACTGCACTCACCCACTCTGGGACCACTGAGACGTGCCAATTTACCTAGCGTGCATGGCTTTGGGATGTGGGAGGAAACCACAGGACCTGGAGAAAACCCACATGGGGCGAACACACAAACTCCACAGGGTGAGCACGCAAACTCCATGGGGAGAGCATGCAAACTCCATGGGGAGAACATGCAAACTCCACGGGAAGAACACACAAACTGCACACAGACAGTGGCCCTGGATGGGAAGCCATTTTTTTCTTATTAATTATGATAAAATGATGTTATCTGAGGACCTGTGTTTACCTTCCAGGATTCTGCAGGACTCGTACCCATGAAAACTTGCAGATAGTACCTGGCTGTCAAGTAAGGCTTGACACATGAAGATTGCTAGTTATAGTAATGATAATAATAATTGGTATTATTTAGCTTGAACTACAAATTGAACGTTCTGCTATGACCTCGGTGCCTCAGGGACCCAGGGGAGATGAGGCCAGTCTTGGGAGCTGGGAAACTGAGTCCAGGGGCAGGGGCACTCCAGCGTAATTCACGCTGGTGGCACCGACCACATCAGGGCTTCGGCTGGTGCCAAAGCTCCACTCTATCTGCTCTGGCCACCTCCCACTGTCCCTGAGTGCAGCTCACAGGCCACGGTGTCTCCCGCATCTTCCTGCCAGGCCCTGCTGAATGGTTAGGACGCCTGCCTTTCATTCTGCGGCCCACATTCTGCAGGGAGCTCTTTGTTGCGGCCTCAGAGCTTGGCAGCCTCCACCTGAGATCTGAGTGCCTTCCTGGCAGAGTTCCGGGCCGAGGCCAGAGCCGGGGGAGGGAACTGGCCACGGACACCACCTGCCCCTGGGGAATGCCAGGGCCCTGGGAGCTCTGAACAATGCGAATTTTGACACAAATGAACTGGGTATTTTTCTCCACGGGAAAAGGGCACAGGGTGGGGAGAAGGGTCTGGCCAGGAGGGCAGGAGGCCGGCGGGCCTCTTCTGAACATTTGAGGCTGCTGTGGGCACCTCCTGTGTCCCAGAGACATCAATCGGACAACGGGTGACTCAGTGGGCGAGAGAGACTGACATCTCCAGCATGCCTGCTCTGTGCTGGACACGCTCCAGGCATCACCTCGCTTTCCCAATCCAGTGTCACACTCCCAGGGGAGGACGGATAGAGAGGTAAATCTGAATATTGTCCCAGTTTAACCATTCACTACCATGTGACCTTGGGCAAGGTGCTTCATCTCTGTGTGCCTCAGTTCCCTCATCTGTAGAATGGGGAGATGAACGGCATCTCACTCACAGGGGTGGTGTGTGAATGACACGAGACCCCTCACAGCAAGGGATTTAGAAGAGTTCCTGGTCCCCAGTAAGGAAAGCTGCTACTATGGCTTTTGTTACTTCCCTCATCACTGTCAAATCAATTCCAGAAGGGGTACCCCTGTTAACAACATCTTTCAAATGAGAAGACAGAAGCCCACAGCGCGGAGCGACTTGCTCCGGGACAATAGCCTGGGACTTGCCCTGGGACACACAGCCAGAATGCAGAATCCGGGTCTTGCTGACTCCAAAGTTGATGCTCTTTTTCCTAAGCTGGTGGTTCCTAAACCTTTTGGGGCCCATGACCTCCTAGAAAATCTGATGAAAACAAAAGATTCTCTTGCCAGACACACACATAGACACAATCGCAATCACCAGGCGTTCCCAGTCCCTCTGAGGCCAGCCATACTGGAAGAGAATGTTCCATGGATTCTTAGTTAAAAAACAATCCCCATCTTACATCCTGCTGTATTCTAGAGTGTGTTCTTTTGTTTTCAAGGGATTATCATGTTTCTTTGGAAAACAGTGCTGAAAAATGCCATGAGGAATTCAGACTCTTTGGCTCCAAACTCTGGTCCACACACGTGAGGCCAGCAGGGAGGTCTGACACTCCGCTGTGCTTGGTCTTGACCCCTGTGGATGGGTCATATCCAGGACCATATCAGCATCCTCTCCAACCTGGGCGCCGTTTCTCAGGGCCGCTCCTGCCCCCAGGAAAACACAACCCCTACCCCTGGCAACATGCCTTGACATGTACGTAGGTCACCATACATGCTGGACATTCTGTGTCTGGTCCCTCCACAACCATCCTGTGTTCTGCTCCATCCCCGGAAGGCTGACCCTACTGAATGTGTCACAGGGACAATCTGGGCCTGTGGCCGACAGGTGGGATGGCCTGATGGGAGGCTGCGGCCGGAGAGCAGAGGGCCGCAGGAGAGAGAGCTGCAGCTGTTCTGTCCCTAGCCCCTTCTTCAGGCTTTGCTGCTGTCCTCTGGCACTGTCCCTCCACACTGCAGTGCCCATTGGTAGCTGCTCCTAGGCTCCTGTCCTCACTGGACCCCAGGAACATCACTTCCTCCTCCTGCCCTTTCAGCCCCTGGGGTGGTAAGAGCTCTGACACTGCTCCCCTCTGGGAGCCCCAGCATCCTGCTGCTCCGTTGGCACTGCCTATACCCCTGTAAGCTGCCATTGCATGACAGGGTCTTTCTACGAGGCTCCTGTGCGAATTCTCTTCCCTCCTGGGGCCTCGGCCCATCTCCCGTGGCACTGGGGGAGGGTCCCTTAGTGCTCATCTTTTGACACTCTTGGGGAGCCCAGAGCTGATGTCCCCTTCCAGAACCTGGGAGGGCAGTGTTTTTCCAGAGGGACTCAGAGGGGTGGAAACACGTGGCTCTGACACTCAAGCCCGCCCTCAGGGGCCTTATCTCATCTATGCACGTCAGCTTCCTCCTCTGTACAATGGGAACAACGAAACACGCACACGACAGGGCCTTCCACAAGCATATGCCGTGCCAATTCTGAAGGGCCAGCAGTGCTTGTCACTATGATTCGTTATTCATTCTCTCAATTTCTGAAGCAACCCTGCAGATCTTAGGTTCATGGTCTGGATGAGTCAGAAGGGCCAAAGCCATGCAGTCAGTAAACACTCACATACCCCAGGTTAATACTCACATACCCCAGGTTAATGAGGGCCTGGGACTTTCTTTTTCTTTTTTTTTGAGACAGCGTGTCGATCTGCCACCTAGGCTGGAGTGCAGTGGTGTGATCTTGGCTCACTGCAACCTCCACCTCCTGAGTTCAAGTGATTCTCCTGCTTCAGCCTCCCAAGTAGCTGGGACTATAGGCATGTACCTCCAAGTCCAGCTATTTATTTTGTATTTTAAGTAGAGATGAGGTTTCACCATGTTGGTCAGGACGGTCTCAAATTCCTGACCTCAAGTGATCCACCCACCTCGGCCTCACAAAGTGCTGGGATTACAGGCCTGAGCCACTGCGCCTGGCCAGTAGTTTTTTTTTTGTGACGTTTGCTAGTATAACATAGTGGGGGCTGGTGAGTGGGGTGGGAGGCTCTAGAGCCGGTCTGGAGTTCAAGTCCGAGCTCTGCCACTTTCTCGCTTAGACACAGCGCTGCCTACAGCTGCTACAGTTGCTGTGAGCACTGAGATGATGCCGGTGCGAGGACAGCTCCTTGATGCACAGTAAGTGATTAATAAACACTACTCGTCATAAATCACTGCAGTGTTTGGCAGGCCTCAGTTCTCTCATCTGTGAAATGGGGCTAATAGTGCCCATCTCACAGAGCTGCTGGGGAGTGAATCGGAAGATGCAGGCAAATGAAGAACTGTCATTGTTACTGTTATCATTCTATCTGCCCCTGTCTGTTGGCCTGGCTGGTAAGTGGCTGTGGAGACAGCCAATCCCACAGAAATGCTGCCAGCCAAGTCTTTCCACTGTGGCGAGGCAATAGTGCTGTCTTTGGAACTCAATTTATTGAAGGGGGTTTCTCTCTAAGGCAGGGCAGAACAGCTGAGCCTGCACTCCTCAGCTGGCCCCGGGGGAGGGGCGATGGGGGTGACGGGGGAGGTGGGCCCCCGTCTCCGCCCTGGGGAGAGTCCCTTACACAAACATTTGCCGACGGGAGCATTTGGCCTTGTCAATGGTTGTCAATAAGGACAGGCTCTCTTTCTGCACATCAGGATTTGGGGTCTTATTGAGTTGTGAGCTTGCAACTGTGTATTTAGCCTTCATTTCTTGGTTCTACATTTGTCTAAGCTCAAATATTCCCCAGCCTGAGACTGGGAGCCTGGCACGTGCCAGGTACTGTGCCGGGCACGGGGGATCCAGGGAAGAACTGATCACTAACAGAGATGAGCATGACACAGCCTCCACGTGGGGGAGGCATGGGTCCAGAGAGGATAACAAACCATAAAGAAATAAGTTACAGCATGGCAAGAAAGCACAGCGACAGAAGAAGAGAGTAGAGGATGGAGAAATTACTGATACTTGTGGAGGGGGAGGGAACAGGGAAGCTTCCTGGAGGAGGTGTCATTCTATCTGGGTTTTGAAGGCATTTACCAGGCTAAAAAAAAAAAAAAAAAGAGTGAGGGGCAAGGTATTCTAAGCAGAGGGAACAGCGTGTGCAAAGGCACCCAATCCTGCCTGGAGTCTGGGGAACAACGAACTCTGTGGGAGGTGCAGTGGGAGGAAGGAGGGCTCTGGGAAGACCATGGGCGTGGGCAGGAGGCAGTGTTCTGAAGGGTGTGGCAGCTGGGCTAGAATCAAGGGGTTTCCCTGCTATCTCTGGAGTTCCATGTCCACTTGTGGGGGATGCAGTCCTGCTGCATTGCTGAGATGCTGCTTCTCAGAAGCCCAGTCGTTTCGCCCTAAGGAAGACCAGTGCCCCCACTGGAAGGCTCCCATCTCCATAAGAGAAACTGTTCCCAAGGTGCTGCCTGGTTTGGCAACAGAGCCGCACCGGTCAGGAGAGGGAACAATCACTCCTGGCTCCAGGTTCCATGTCTACACAGAGAAGTGGGGTTGGGGGATGCTGGCAGCAAACACCCCCAGTCTGCACCCAGGTGACACCCGAGGCCCTGAGCTGCCCCACAGGGAAGGGATGGATGAGGGCACAATGACGGCTCCATCCAGGAAAGCACCTGAGACCTGGGACCCAGGCGACAATGAGGTGGGGAGGAGTGCGGCGGTGTGCCAGGAAGACCTCAGAGCACCACAGGTAGCTCTACAGACAGGACTGTTCCCCATGACGGAGCCTGGCTTTTCTGGGCATGCAAAAGGCAGAGAAGCTCCCCAGCTGGGTGACCCACTGCCAAGTAAGCGGGATCCAAAGTGGGTGGAAAGCCAGCAACCGCCGTTTTGCTGCCGGGCCCAGGCCACAGTGGAAGCACTTCTGCGATGGGAGGCGGAGGTGTGGAGATGGGGATCAAGGTCAGGTACCCCTTGATATCCCAAGTTTGGAGGGTGTGTACCGGACAGCAAAGGGCACCTGCCATACCTTCCATGTGCCTATGGTGGAGTGATTCTTGAGGCTGTCTCAACGTCTCCTCACCTGACTCAACACAACCTCTTGGAGAAGACGAGGCCCCGCCGACCTCATCTGCTCCCTCTCTCCTCCCCTCAGCTCCAGCCATGCCGGCCTCCCTGTTTCTCACACACATCGAGCTTGCTCCAACCTTGGGGTCTCCCTGCCCCTGGCCTCCTGCTTAGGCAGCCCTTTCTTGGGTACAGATGTCACCTCTGCAGTGAGGTCTGTCTAGCCCACCTGATGAGGAATGTGTCCCAGCCTTTTCCACCTGAGCCTAGGACCCTGCTTGGTTACTGTCACATGGGTACATGAGGGCACAGCAGGCGCTCAGTATTTTCTGGCCACCACCTGAATAGTCACTGAGGCCACATGACCACCAAGGTGGGTAAGAGGGGAGTGAGACCTGTGGGCATCAGCCCTCCAGCAGGGAGTGGATGATCCTCCACCGGGGTCATGGAGGCAAGTGATCAGCAAGAGTGTGGTCCCCAGGGCTGGCCACCAGGAAGGCCGTGAGCATCCCTGCCCCGTGAACACTGGAATCTGAACACAGAGCACTTTGAGGACAGGGCCAGCAGCTGCGAGCTGTGGCCTGGCAACCTGGCAGGCAGGGAGCAGACAAACACTCTGATCTCTGTCTCTTCCTACCAAGGTGCCCAGTGACCCAACCTGACTGCAACCCAAAAGGGCACAGAATCCAGATGCTTTCACACAGGCCAGCCACCCAGCAGGGAGTGCCCAAGAAAGGTGGAGAGCAGGTCTGGAGGGGCTGTGGGAGGATACCCAGCAGGAGGTGCTTGGCAGCCCTTGTGCCCATAGCCTGCTGGGTAAGGGCAGTTCCCTCAGATGCCCCACCTCTTGTGTTCCCCAGGGGGCCCATGAATCAGCCCAAAAGACCGTCCGGCTCCTACCGTGAAAGTGCGCGGCCGTCTTCCGCCTTAGGGCCTGCAGGGTCACCTCGGAGTCGGCCCACTCCAGCACCAGCCTCCGGCCGTACAAGTGGGTGCTGTGACACAGGGCATTGAAGGCTCTCTGCAGAGGGACAAGACACGAAACTGCACATCAGCTGGATCAGCACGGCAGACACTCCATTCTGCCCGCCAGCTGCCTGCCCGTGTCTCAGATGCCAAAGCCCAGGTTCTGGCCCCGTGACATCTGATCTCCAGCGAGGGTTTGGGGAGCAGTTGGGTGCATCTATTTAATTAGTGGGTTGCGTTCCCAGGGAGAAAGCTGCAAGTGACTGAGCAGTCAATATATCCGCCGTCTGGGCTGTAATTGGTGCCTGGGCCGAGGCAGCCGTCTATTTGCTGCGTGTCATCCGATCTGTGGAGGGCGACCCCATTAGTGGGCTCGCCTCCCACCCGGCTGTCTGCATGGCGGCCACTTGAGAAAGCCGAGCCCTGGCTGGCCACCAGATGACAAGCCTGCAGGCCTCTGGGTGTCACTGGGTGCCGCTCTCCTTCACTGCCCTGGTGACTCTGTCCCCCACGCTGTTCGGAGGGCCCTTTCCGCCTCTGCTGCCAGTGCCCTTTGCCTCCTCGCTGGTTCCCCGAGCCCTGCACTCCCAGCTCCCACCCCCAGCTCAGCAGCCTGGGTCCTGGCACAGGCTGTTCCCGCTCACTCTTTGCTCTTCCCAACTCACATGCTGCCTGGTTCCTCTTCCTGCTTTTCAGCAGCTATACTGAGATAGAATCCACATACTGTATACACTGCTTGTCTGAAGACAACTCAGTGGGTTTTAGTATAATCACAGAGCTGTGTGAAATGTCACAAATCAATTTTAGAACGTTTTCATCACCCCCAAAGGAAATCCCACACCCCTTAGCTAGCAGTCCCCCAGCCCTTGGCAACCACCAGTCTGCTTTCTGTCTCTATGGATTTGCATATTCTGGACATTTCATAGGAATGGAATCATATGGTAGTGATCAGTACCGTCTTAAACATCGCTAGGTCTCAAGTTCAATGGCACTGCACAGGAGCACCCTGAGTTGATGGGCTCATCCCCAAACACTCCCATGGCACAGTCTGAGGTCACCCTGCTCAGGAAGGACAGACCCTGCAGGTCCTAACTTGAAGATCTTGGGCAAGTTAAAGAAATCTGCCTTGACTCTGTTTCCTTACTTATAAAACAAGTATGTTCATATATGCCAATCTCAGGGGTGCTAGGGACAAAAACGAGTCAACACAGTGTCTAGAACAGTATGGGCACACCATAATTACTCAATAGATGTTACTTCTTGTTGCTGTTGTTTTGTTACCGTAGACATCACATCTGCAGCCGTTTTCTCTCAGCAGAGAGCTTTCGGGCAGGCATTGGTTTAAAAAGTAGTAGGCTCCAGGTGCTCAAGCATTGGCAGTGGAGAGCAACAGTGGCTAAGAAGGCCCTTTGATTTGCTTCTGGGTTGCAGAGAGCACCAGTTGGTACAAGCAGAGGAGGGGTTTGCTGCCCTTGTTTCTTTTTGCTCTTGTTTCTTTTACGCCGTGAGGAATTATATCACTGGAAGGGTCTGGATGGGAACCCTTCCAACTGTGCTGCTTATCTACAATGTAGCTCTTACGGTTGGACCATGTCCGGCAAGAGGGGTCATGTTGAGTCCTAACCCCTTGTACTTCAGAATGTGACCTTATTTGGAAATAGGTAGTTGCAGATGTAATCAGTCGAGACGAGGTCATACTGGAAAATGAAAGGCCCTGAGCCAATGACTAGTGTCACTGGGTGGCCGTGTGAAGACAGAGACACAGGGCGAATGCCGTGGGGAGATGGAGGCAGATACTGGGTGATGAGTCTACAAACCAAGGATGCCAGCTGTCCCCAGCAGCCAGGGGAGAGGCACCAAACAGGATTTCCCTTGGAAGGAACCAATCCTGCCGGCACTTGATTTTGGACTTCCAGACTCTAGAACTGTGAGACACATTTCTGGATTTTTAAAATGCTTTTTGAGGCAAGGTCTCGCTCTGTCACTCAGGCTGGAGTGCAGTGGCATGATCATGGCTCACCGCATCCTCGAATTCCTGGGCTCAGGCGATTCTCCCACCTTGGCCTACTGAGTAGCTGGGACCACAGGCACATGCTACAATGCCTCACTAAGTTTTTCACTTTTTGTAGAGATGGGGTCTCCTTACATTGCCCAGGCTGGTCTTGAACTCCTGAACTCTAGTGATCCTCCTGCCTCAGCTTCCCAAAGTCCTGGGATTACAGGCCTGAGCCACTGTACCCGGCCCATTTCTGTGGTTTGAAGCCATCCAGTCTGTGGTGTTTTGTTACAGTAGCACTAGGGAAAGGACGCAGTGCCCTTGGGTAATCAACTGCCACGTCTTGAGCCTCAGTTTCCTCATCCATGTTGGGGCTGGCTATGGGACTTACACAAAACGTGCACAGAGGGCAGCACATAATATACATTCAATAAACAAATGAATCCGAAAAGACAAAAGGGAGGTGACTAGAACATGCGTCTTTTTAAAACCAGACATGTGGCCAAATTAAAGAAACGCTTTGTTCTCCTCTGTGCTGTTCTGAGAAGGACCAGGTGCAGAAAACTTTTTCTTTCCTTTTTTTTTTTTTTTTAACTTTAATTTAAAAAACTCTTTCTGACTGCCAGCAGAGCCTCTGCATTTTTTTCCATGTGGATATAAAAATGCATCTGGACTCCGAGCCGAAATGGCCCATTCAGAGCTTTAAAACACACGCGTTCTCAGCTGGCGAGGCAGAGAAACGGCTTGACTGGGGGAGCTGGGGTTTTAAGGCGGGGGAGAGGAATTGGTGGGGAGTCTGGCATAGCGGATGCTCCATCCTCGTGCCAGGGTCCCTGAGGAGCTGTGGTCCCGGGGACACGGTGGGGTGGGGGTGGCCAAGGGGATGCATCTGCTGAATGCTAGGCTGGAACTCTCAAGAATGGAATAAGATCTCAGGAGGTAGGTCCGGGTGAGAGGCCCCAATCCCAACCTCTCTGATTCCCACTGTTAGATTTCAATGTTTCTTTCTCTCCCTTAGAAGCCAGTTCTCCATTCCTGTACCACAGAAAGCCCTGGAGATCTCCATTCATTGCAGGAGTCACCAAAAATTCCCTCTCCTGGCTTCTTTGCGACATCACCTCTCACAAATCTTCCTCTCTTCCCTCTGCACTCCTCTGACACGTTACTGGCCTCTCTCTGGAAGAGCTCTTCACGGTAAAAGGGGAGGTGGCATGGCAGTTAGAGAGAGTGGGCTCTGCTGCTGGCCTGCCTTGGTTCAAATCCGTGCTCCACTGCTTACGAGCTGTGTGATCTCAGGCAAGCTGCTGAACCTCTCTCTCTGAGCCCGAGCTTCCTCATATGTAAAAGGAGGGCAGCAGCAAAGAGTAGTGAGAATTCAGAGAACTGTTAAGTCTGACACTTAGAACACTGCCTGGCACATAACATGTGTCACTTAAGACTGGCTGCTGTGATGATGATGTATGCTTCCACTTTTCATTATCAGGCTAAAGAGTGGGGACAAGGGAAGGTAAGACACAAAAGCTCTTTTGTATTTGAAGTTAGAGCACAATACGTGGTTCTCCAAAAATAGCAGAATTACCCTGCTGAGTTCTAGTCCCTGCAGGTTAATATTAAATCAGGTTGCGTTCCCGAGTTCCCGCTGCCTGGGTGGCTGGAATATGGTGGCCTCAAACTGTCGCAGGCAGTGTGAAGATAGTGATTTGAGGCTAAAATTGGCCTCGGATAATCCAGAGTAATTGTGTTTCATTAAAAGGGCGTAACAAGAGCTTGTTGTATTTGACACATTCTAGGAGGCAAGGCGGGTGTGGAGGAGGAGGAAGATGCAGGCCCGGGCCTCAAGGGGCTTTCGGGTTGGCACAGGAAAGACTGTGACGAGCTTGGAAGGTTCCAGCCATCACAGAGGGAAAAGTGCAAGCCAGAGAGGTTCACTGGCAGCTCCCTCCCTGGTCTCCGCCTACACGTGATCCCATTAAAACTTGACTTCCACCTTCTCGCAAGCGTTTTTCTAAACCTCAACTGCAGGCATGGTGCTCCTCTGCCAAAACAGCCCCCGGGCTTGTTCATCTCAGGAGACTGAGGAGTTACTAGACCTTCGCTCCTCTCCAAGTCTGTCTGATTTTCCTTTTGTGGCATCAAAGGTCTTTTTAGCATGGATGATCCTATCTATCAGCTCCACAGAACTCCAAGCATATCACCTCAGCCCACTCCTGAGAACAGGTATTATTCTCCCATTTCAGTGACTGGGAAACTGAGGCACTGGCCAAGGCTTGTATGCAGGTCAGCTTCCTTCTCCTTCTTCCTTTTGGCCTCTACATGTTGTCTCTGGGCCTCTTACACAGACGGCCCAGGGAGGGTTCTGCCCCTCCTGCACAGGCAACAGCCAGGCACCCTCCCTGTGCCCTGGACACCCGGCCTCTGTTTCCAGAACCTGCTCCCTGGCCCATAATGCCTTCTGTGTGCCAGTCTTCCTGACTCGACCTTGAACCCTGCAGGGAAGGCGCTCCATGCTTAAGATCCTCAGCCCGGTGCTGGGGCAGAGGCCACTCAGTCAATGTCCACAAAGCACACTGTGGCGTCTCCTTCACTGGGGGTCTTGAGAACCGTCTCCAGACTGGGGTAGATGGTTAGGCTGGTCCTAGCTGGGGACTGAGGGCTGGCTTAGATGTCCTGCCACAGTTCCCTTCAAACCCCTGCATTTTATAGACTACAAACGCAGCGGGGATAAGAGCGTGTCCCATTCTGAGACAGCAGGTAGTCCCGAACCATCCAGATGAGTGGGACATTTGGCCTTTTGAAACGATACACAAATAATCTTGGGTATGGTTCTGCTCCCAACATGCCTGGCTCGGGGCCTTGCAGGACAGCAACAGTAACCTGCACCACTAGGGCTTGAGAGATCGCATGTCAGACCCCCAGCTGGTTTGCTGGAGAGGCCTGAAGATCCAGCACAGAACCCCGAGGATGCAGGAGTGCAGCAAAACGAACGTCACAGAAGAGAAGCCACTTCCATTCTTGGGAGTACTTCCTGCCATCATTGATGGCCAGGACTGGTTATTCCTGGCCCCCTCTCCCCTATCCTCTACACTTTGGGAGTCGACTCTGCACAGTGTGACCAGGGCTTCCTCGGCCTCTGGTATCTACTGAGGTGAAGCAAATGGGCAGCACTGCTGGGAGACTGGAGGGAAGAGGGGAAGAGGGAAGAGGGGAATAGGGAGGAGAGAGGTTGGTGCTGCGTCCCTGCCCCTCCCCGCAGGGCTGTAGCTCCTGCTCAAGGTCTCTTCTCGGCAGCTCTAGCCCTGCCTTTCCTTCCAACCCTCCTCTTGGCCTAAGTGAGATGACAGTTCCGGGGGCTTTGCCATCCCTGGGGAGTCCCTTCTCCCTACCTATACCTCCATCAACACCTCTTCATTCACACCACCTGGGGGCGGGGGCAGGTTCTGTTTCCTGCCAGATCCCTGGGTGTCTCGCATGCCTTGGCCCTACTCAGAATTTGAGGCCCACCCAGGAAAGCTCTGAGCAGGTCTGGCCAGACTGCAGGGCTGCCCTCATGATCCAGCTCTCTGGCTCTGCTGTCCTGAAATCATAGCTCTCTGAGCTCCTCTGACTCAAGCCATGGACTCCAGGCATCCAGAGGCCTGGCCTCCTGCCGCCTTTTCTGAATTCCCTTAGAAGGCAATCTGCTAAGGTGGTGTGGGGTTGACAGCCACAGGCCAGACTGTGGCCCGGCCTGGCGGCCTCTTTCAAGAACTGGGAAGGCATTGGAAAGCTGCCAGTGCAGCGCTGGGCCTGAACTTTCTGCAGCTTCCCTGGAGACAGACCTCCTCTCACAGCAACAAAAGGCATTGCATGCCCTTGGCAGGACTCCCATCCCAAGGGGCTGCGAAGAACTGCCCAGGGCCACGGCTTCTGGGCAGAGCTGAGGACAGTATTCCTGTCTTTAGAAGACCAAGGCATTCTCCTGGCCCCTTCTGCCCCTCAGGGAGCTGTCTCCGGCAAAGCCAGAGGGCTGCATCTCTCAGCAGATGCTAAATCTGTCCAAACAGGGATAACACCAACCCCTTCCAAACCCGTTGTGCCCCCAACACCCAGAATAAGCGGCTGGCACTGTTGGGGGCTCTCTGCAGAGGTGGTCAAAGGGACTTCTGGGAGGAGGGTCTGCCTCCCTGGGGTGTTTTAATGCCATCACCCTGAGAGAAAGACAGATCCTTTCTCTATCTATCACTAGCTGCTTCTCTCCTCACAGGGGTAGCTGTCTGCTAGGCAGGAGTTTGCCCAGAGTAAGTCAAGCTCTCCGCACAATCTTGGGTGATTCCCATCCCGGTCCCTTCCCAGAAATGACACCACGGAGCTGAGGGTGAACTCCTAGGAGAGACATCCAGGGTCCGCTTCCAGGTGATGCTGTCTGAACTCTTCAGACAAAGAGGTACCTCTCTCTCTCACTCACTCACTCCTTAGCTCGCTCAGCTCAGTGCGATTCGACTCTAAGTCTCTGGGGAGCTGATTGTGAGGTAAACAAGAGACGAGGCGACAAAGATGGGACACACTTTGGACCTCTGCCAATTTATAGCATCCCCGAGAGAGCAAAGAGAACCACTAGGGAGAGAGGGCCAATGCCAGGGACCCAAGGGCACCAAGCCACAAGGCCATGGGCAGCATGCGCAGCTGAGGCTCTGAGCTCTCCCTCAGGCACAGCCCTGGACCTGCCACTTTCAAGAAACTTCTCTAAGTTTTTACTTTTTCAATTGT
Source organism: Colobus angolensis palliatus (assembly GCF_000951035.1). Classification (NCBI taxonomy): domain Eukaryota; kingdom Metazoa; phylum Chordata; class Mammalia; order Primates; family Cercopithecidae; genus Colobus; species Colobus angolensis. Next base: position 2,009,809 of record NW_012121709.1, read on the forward strand.
AAAATGGGGGTGCTTCAGTGTCTCAGAACTGCTGGGAAGCATAAATAAGACAGCAACTCTTCCTTTAGCCCAACGCCTGGCATAATGGGAAGGGCCTAATTCCTGGTACCTGTTGCTGGTGCCATTTGTGGTAAAGTTTTTTTTTTTTTTTTTAATTTAAATTATTTTAAGCCAGGTGCGGTGCCTCATGCCTGTGATCCCAGCACTTTGCCGAGGCGGGGGGAATCATTTGAGGCCAGGAGTTCGAGACTAGCCTGGCCAACATGGAGAAACCCCATCTCTACTAAAAATACAAAAATTAGCCAGGCCTGGGGGTGCGCGCCTGAGATCCCAGCTACTTGGGAGGCTGAGGCAGGAGAATCCCTTGAACCCGGGAGGTGGAGGTTGCAGGGAGCAGAGAACGTGCCACTGCACTCCAGCCTGGGTGACAGAGCGAGATTGTCTTAAAAAAAAAAAAAAATTATTTTAAAGCTGTTAAAAGGGAGGAAGGCTATCAGCTTGGCTGGGAGTTTTACCTTTTCTTGATGACTAGTACTGCCTGCCTGATAAATATGAAATGAGGACGTCTGAACCTGAGTCCTTCTCACTCTCATCTCTGTAGGACTGTGCAGGCCTCAATCCACACAGAAGCTCCAGGGACACAATTAGCAGAGGGATCCGTCCTGGCACTGCATCTTGGCTACAAGGGCTGCTCACCTGCCAGTCTGAGGAGGGCAGCCTGTCCTGATCCCAGGTCTCAGCCCATACATATGTGTGCTGGCCGAGCCTGCCTTGAAATGCAAGCTCGGGATCCAAACACACTTTCCATTCCTCCTGGGCTCTGCTGAAGAAAACTTGGCAAAAAGCCCACAATTACAACAGAGTCGTGAGCACACACACGTCACATGCACACCTGAACAGAAAAGTGGAGACAAAACTCCAATTCCTGAATTTGCTTCCGGTTAACACTTTGGGACACACAGGACAATGGACACCTAGGTTTCAGGCTGCAGCACTTCTGATCCCCAGGGTCCCAGAGGAACATTCAGCCACCCTCACTTCTTTGGTGTCACGTGCCACAGCCTGTGTTAAATGCTTTGCACGCAACATTCTGCTTCGTCTTCACAAACGCCTCAAGGGGAGCCTTATTATTGCCTGTGTGGGGACGAGTCACTTGGGCTAGAGGGATCTGAAGTTCCTTGTCCAAGTTTGCACAGCTACAAAGAGGCCACTTGATGTCACAGGCCAGACTAACCACCGTGCAGCATGCTCCTCCTTCTCTGCACTCAGTTTAAGCAAACGTGTTGAATGCACGCCACTGACAATCTAATAGCGATTGTTTACCGTGCACACAACACGGCTCAGCACTGCGCTGGGCGCGCTGGGCACCCGGTGAGGAGGAAGGCTGTCCCTGCCTTAATGAGCTTTGTCCGGCTTGCTCCTCATTGCTCCCTTTCACTACAGGTCCTGTTTTGGTGGAATCTGCCAGGTGAAGACAGTAGGTTCACAGAATATTCCTCGAGAGGCCCAGTGGGAGCCTCTCCCAAAACACTGGCCTCCCCCAGGTTGGGGAGAGCCTGGGCCACATATCCACATCCCTTCCTCTGCTCCCACCCTTGGCAAGTGGAAAAGTGAGAAATGAGGAAGGAGACATTAACTGGTGCGACCCTACAATGAAAGCCGTGGTTGTTTACCACAGTGCGAACAGCTCTGCCTGCCAACGCCAACCACCATCGCGTCTCCCTACAGCCGGCTCCCCCCAAGTGTTTATTTAAGCCAACACATTGCTCTGCTAATTGGATAACATTCCATGTGAAAATAGACCTTTTAAAACAACAGCAGCGGCGGCAAATAAAAACAGCTGCAACTGCAAAAGTACAAAGGCACGGCAGGCCTGGGGAAGGGAAAAATTAAAGGCGCATTGCATGGGAAAAAATTAATATTCTGGCTTCTGGGCTGCAAGTCTATTCTTCGTGGTCTTCCCCTTCCGTGGTGCCCTTCCTTTCTTCCTCCAGGACCAGCCTGGTCTGGGTAAAGAGAGAGGAGGTGGCGGCTTCTAACTGGAATCCCAATGGCTATTGGTGGCCACTCAGCCAATGGGGATGAGTGCACCTGGTAGGGAGTCCCCAGTACAGCTGCCCAGGTGAAAGGCTGCTGCCTCCTCAGTGAGGCTACTCCTGGGGATTGGCAGGGTTGGAAGGCAGCATGGTAGTGTGCGCTAGTGGGGACAGCTCACTGAATGCCCACTCCTCCTCTGGGGGCTGGGAGGAGTTGATTTCATTCTGGACTTGTTCCCAAGAGACGTTCTAAGGGACAATCTCTTGGCCTTCCTCCAAAGTGTCCCTCTAATTCGAGAGTCATTCTCCTTGGTGAGGTGTCAGGGCTGGGTGAGAGATGGTGGGCATGGTAGGGAGAAGAGGCGGTACCCAGAGCCTGGTGTGGAGACACACAGAATTTAAGCGAATCAGTGAATGAAGGGAGGAGGAATCCCTGGATACAGGCTTTGGAATTAGATTTTTCCCAGCTCTGCCAAGTACCGTTATATGATCTTGAGCAAGCAGCTTTGTCCCTTTGAGCCTTGGTTTCCCCAGCCATCAAATGGCTTCCTATCACCTATCTCCTAGAGTCCCGTGAGGATTAAAACTTATATATGCAAATGTCCTGCATTGTCTCTGCCAAAGACAGGCTTCCAGAAGTTGACGGTTTTTATCAACTCAAAGATATTGCCCTTTTAGAAACTTCCAGGTTGTGTGGTCCCCTGGTTGCGTGGCACTGATGACACAACTGACAGCCGTGCACACGGTGTAGACCCAGGCCCCCCAGGAGACCACTGACTTCCTATACCACCCCCATTCTCCTTCCTCCATCAACCTCTGTCCCCTGCTTCCCTCCACACATGGGGAAGACTCTTGAGAAATGCCAGATCATCACACCTGGAGGTTTAGATAACACCAGCACTTTCAGAAGGACTGACATTTACTGCCCGGGACATCAGGGGCTGATAGAATGTCCTAGGTTGGGAGAATATGCCAGCTCATCGATCCTGCTTCCTCTGAGCAGGCCTCTGGTCACCAGGGCCCGTGACGAGGGCAGATGGTCAGGACCCACCCCCGGTTCACCAGAGCAGCTCAGTAACAGACCAGGGTCTGGGCTTCCCATCAATTCATAGGGCTCCACGGTGGCTTCAGTGCTGGAGCTAAGCAAATGCTCAGCAAGACTGGGGAGGGAGACTGGATGCAAATCTCCCGCCTGATGCTGAGGCTGCCGCAGCTTGGGATGGGGCAGTGCGAGTGCGGTGAATGTCACATACAAAGCCGGCACGCTCGTGGGAGCCTCTTGCTATTATCATTCAGTTGCCTGGTTACTCTGAGCTCTGCCACAACAGCCTTCGAGGAGCCTCTTGCTAGGATTCTCTTTCCAGTTTGGGGGTATGTGTGCTTAACCCAGAAGGGGCTTGAGGATATCACAGAGCCCTCGAGGATATGCACGGTGGGACGTGGGTCTCATGGAGAAAGGTCAGACAACTCAGAACCCCTCAGTTCAGGGACAGTGGAGACGGCATGTGCTCAGGGCCACAGCAAGGACTGTGGTGTTGAGGGGATGCCTTAATTCTTCTATCCTCTGCCAGCAGGCAAATGGACTGATGGATGATGGGGAAAGAGCACCGTTCTGGGAGTCGAGATACCAGAGTTCAAGCCGCAGCACTGGCCCCTCCCAGAAACCATTCATTTCTCCATTCCTTTTCCAGCCTCAGCTTCTACAATGAGCTGAGCTGCCCCCTCCTTTCAACTTATCCCTCCCTTCTTTCCTCCCATCTGAGGATTGCTTGGGGTAGACCTCCTGGCTCAAGAGGTGGCCGATGCCAATGCAGGGGGCGACTATTTATCTTCATTGAGGGTGCCACGACAGGAAATGGGATCTGTGCCCTTGGCGGGGGATCTGAGTGGGTCAGGGTTGAACTGAACCCTGGGAAGGGTTTCTGAAGGAAGTCTCCTTCCCTAAGAGCTTTGACAGGGGGAGGATGCATGGGAGCTGGCCCTGAGAGGCTGGAATCATGGAGGCTCCTCTACCAGCCCTGGGTTCTCACTAAATTCCTTCTGCTGAGATAAAAAAGATCACCAGTGCTTTTGACTCCGTGTCTCTGGCAGTACTGCTCTCCCTCTTCAAACTCACGCCCACCCTCGAGCTAACTAGATATTTACAATATTCAGAATCCTATTCACTAATATGCAGTGTGCACGATTCTGTGGGTCAGTGGAGAGTGCTAAATGTTCCACTCAGAAGACAATAAAGTTCTCCAGACAGACCTGGAGCTGGGGAGGGAGAAAGCAATGGCAGCTTCCCTGGGAAACAAAAAGAGCAAAGGGATCCTTGCAGGAAAGATATGCTTGTGATGGGCTCCTCCTTCCTGGAAGACCACTGTGTTCCGTGGCACAAGCCTCAGTGTGGGAGAGGTAAGAGTTGCTACAGGGATGGAGGGGCCAGAAATAGCCACCTGACAGGGAGAAGGGCCAATCCTTGAGAGGCTGTGAGTTGAGCCTGTGCTGTCCTCGGCTGTCCTTTCTCCTCCTGGAGCCCGGAGTAAAGGCAGGCAAGGGATGGAGGCGGAGGAGCTGCCACCTCCATAAATCACTAGAGGGCTGTGCTGGGCTTCAGAATGAACATCCGCAGCCGGGCCCGGGGGTGGCAAGCACGGGCTCCCTGGGTGCTAGGTGAACTTCCTCAATGGCACGCACTGCCCCGATTACCTGGGAGTCCACCTTCTGTCCTAATAAAGCTGATGAGCAAAACTGAGCCAACGGTGACATGTCAAAGGGCTCACGGCTGGCGCCCGCCCTGGTTGAACCCTCCATGTCCCAAAGGCTGTGTCAACCCGGCATGAACCTCTGGGTGCTGAAAGAGGGCTTCCAGTGAGGGGCTCCAGTGCCTTTGCGCTCTGCTCTCACCAACGGCTGGAATCCCCTCCACCTCTGACAAGCCATTCCTCAGAAAAGCAGTGAGCGTTTCCTGGAGGAGCACCCATTGGGCTTTAAAGGTTGGCATCACAAGAGGTCCAGTGGATGGGTGAGAAAAGAGGCCCAGTGGGTGGCCAAATAAGGAGGGGAAAACCCTTTCTTATTTCGGACCATCACCATTGTCATCACTGCCGCCTTCCATCTCCTCAGCACAGGCAACAGCCAGTACACAGCAGCCAGGCCCTGTTCTAAATCATCACCCCATTCAAACCTCACGATGACTCTAAGAAAATATGGAAAACCCTATGACCATGTTATGAGGGGGGGAAACTGAGGCACACAGAAAGGATGTCACTTGCCCAAGGTCACATGGGAGATTCGTGGCAGCCCTGGGGTTCAAACTCAGGCAGTCTGGCTTTGAAGTTTGTGCTGTAACGACAAGCTCTCGCACTGGCCTTTGTAAGAGACGTTTCTGAGGAGCAGAGAGTGAATCTCTCATTTCTCCTCCAAGCACAGCCTCCTACAGGAACTCTGATATAAGATAGATGACAACACTTCTACACCATCACTGCCCAATCCCCTCAGACACCCAGAGCTCAGTGGAATGCAGTGGAGAAAAGATGCTGCCCTGTACTCTGTTCTGTCCACAGAGCATCACATGTGGGCATGAATCCATGGACCGAGGGTGGCTCTGAAGCGAACCAGGCTGGTGGCGATGAGAAGGAAATGGTGTACCAGTATCGAGTGCCCACCACATGCCAGGACTGAGTCATGTCTCCCATGCATCACCTGCTGTAACCCTGGGAGGGGGGCGCAGCCATCATTCCCGTTTCACAGATGAGAAAACTGTGGCACGGGGAAGGCCAGTGTGGGTTGAGCTGCCATGGGTGGGAGCTCTGAAAGGCAGCCCTCCGCTGCTGCCCTGAGCCAATGCAGGGCACCACGTGCCTGCCCCGCTGTGAGGGTGAGGGCCGTGACCTGCTGCATGCAAGGTGGGTTCCCTGCTGTCCTTGACGTGAGGCGAGGGAAAGGCTGCCAGCCAGGAGGAGAGAGGAGCAGATGTCCGGACAAATATGGCCATGTGTCAACAAAACAGGCACTTGAGCTCAAGACTCAGAGACAAAGGTGGCTGGCGAGGCTCTCCGAGGGTCCCAGTGCACCTTCTCTGCCTGTGTGTGTTCCCAGGGCCCACAAAGGCCGCAGCTGTGTCCCGGAGCTGCCACCTTTGGTTCTGCACAGCTGACCCACACCCTGGGTCTCTTGTGATGCCAGCCTGCTAAAGCCCAATGGCTGTGATTCCAGGAAATGTTCACTGTTCTTCTGAGGAACAGCTCGTCAGAGGTGGAGGGGATCCCAGCCATTAATGAGACCCCCCTGTCACTTTATTTTAGCCTTGAGGAACAGCGAGGCTGAGAGGGGACAGGTCGCCTGCGGGCAGAGCTCACAGAAGGCAGCCCACTGTGACAGCTCTGCCACCACCTTCCTTCTGGATTCTGACCTGGAGCTCGGTGCCATGAGGGCAGTGGCTTTGGGTACAGCCGGGCCCCTGTTCACACAGCCTCTGCCCCACATCGGCGGCTGGGCCCAGCACCCACTGCAGGAGCAAAGCCTGGCTGTGCTGCACTGAACCGATTTGGAGATGCTGCCTTGCTTCAAAAATAAAAGGTTCTCAAGGAGCCTGGAGGGATTTCGGTACACACGCTTCCATGCAGCTGCACCTGCCGGGGCTGCCCTCACAGACAACCAGCACAAAACAGAACCCCCGGCCATGAGCAGAAAAAAGGAAGGGAAAGATGCATTCCCTTGGCTGCTTCTTGGGTGCCTCTTACTCTCCTTTCCAAGTGCTCTGCCCTCTCCGCACTGTTCTGTGTGGCATTTCCCATGCTGCTTACCCCGGGGGGCCACCTGAACTGAGGAATTTTCTTGATGACTTGGAGAGGCCTGGGAAACCCATTTGCTTCCCATCCCCAGTTTATGTCCCAGGTTCCTGCATACATGAAACAGGGGGAGGGAAGGGGGACACAGAAACTGCTCCTTCCTCCGAATACAAAACCCCCAGGATCTTCTCCAAGGATGTTGTACACATTAAGCAGAATCAAAGGCAAAAAAAGAACACCTGCATGAGGAGGTGACTCTGTGTGTGTTAGAGGCCCGGCTGCCTCTCCTATAACGGGTCCTGGAAAGGGGAGGCTGGGACAGGTGGGGAAGGGAGCCATGGTCTCACCTTTGCATCCTGCTTAGTGAGGAAGTCCACAAAGCCGAAGCCTCTGTGTGTGCCTGTCCCGGTCATCTTCTTTGGCAGGCGGACCGTCTTCAACTCCCCAAAGGTGCTAGAAACAAAAGGCAAGATATAGGGGTTTAAGACTAGAGGCCTGCAAGGGAGGTCGGGAAGGCAGGACTGATTCTCACACGTAAATCCCTTTGGGTTATAAAAGACAAGTGCATGCAGGCACGCAGACGCTCGCACGTGTCAGCTCAGGGGCACGGGCGGCCTTCTCCTCCCAGGCCCGGGCCATCAGGCAGGGCAGGGAGGGAAAAATCAGGCTGGAGATGTGAATGGAGAATTTTCAGTTCCTCTGCAACTAGCTAGAGACTCTCTGCCCCCATGGGGCCCCACTTCCCTGTGGGGTAACTATGCACTGGGGAGGACCCTGCCTAGTACACAAGTAGCCAGGCTCGGGTTGGGGGGCCTGGGCAGGTCAAGGGGGCACTGCCCATGTGTGTAAGTCAGGGCTCTGGACATGGGACCAGCAGGGTTGCCTGACCTTTCCAAACTGCCTCTATGTCTGAGCTGAGCACACGGCGACCCCAGGCTGAGCAAATGGGATGGGGCCCGTTCTCCAGGACCTGGGACATGGGACATGTGTTTCTTTAGTGCTCAAATGACACGCAGCGACTCTCTCTAAACCCTGCTTCCCCTCCCTCTGAGCTTTCATTTCGATATCTTCTAAGCCAAAGTCAGGCACAGCTCTGGAGAAGAAAATGGCTTGGCTTCTCCTGACAGGGATCAAACTTGGACCATTCCCCCCCGGTTCCCTCTTCTCCTGTCCTCCAGGTTAAAGCTTTGGGAAACTGTAGGACAAAGGGATAGGGCTTTCTCAGGCCTCCCTGCCTCACTTCCTACCCCCCAATCTTTTCCTAATGTCCATTTATCAAATATATACATACAAATTGCTGCCGATAAATATTTAATGTGCACGGCATCTGAAGAGAGGTATTATTTTATTTGAAAATCTACACACACTTTGGGCCGCCTGGGCACACACACATACGCACGATGGTCTAGGATGCTTTCGGGCCAAAGACCGATTGGGTAAAAAACACAGTAAAGGCCATAAGCTCTCGTGAAATGATATAAGCTAAATCCGAAGCGTTAACCCACAGCCCTGCCAGCATGACCAGGCATCTGCCAGCCCAATTTCTGAAGGCAGGACGGTGTGTAAATGCGGCATTATGAATCCTCAAAATGAATCTGCACGTCTCCTCGGAGCTCTCCCCAGCAGCTCTGCTCCCTCCTCCTGGTGCCTCCTCTGTGTGGGCAACGAGAAACAGCAGAGAGGCACTGGTGACAAGGCCAGCCTCCCAGGGAGGGGAAGGAGCCAGGAATGTGGGGAGTGGAGCCCAGTCGGGTTTCCCTGCTGGAGGGGAGCCGGGACTGGGGACCAGAGGCTGGGCAGGTGGGGGACAAGGTGAGGTTGGAGAGCTGAGGAGTCAAGCCTGCAAACCCTGCTTCATTCTGCCACCTAAAGGCGGATGCATCCCATGACAGACACTGTCTCTCTTCCCTCCACCAAAGCCCCTCTGCCATGCTGGCTTTGAACAGGGAGGGCATGGCATGGACACATTTTCCTGTAAGCTCATTCAGAAGAATGGTTCTTTGGGTCCAGGTCTTCAGAAGGCCACTGGGACCGCAGGGATGGCACATCCGGTGGCTAAGGGGCTGGAGCCTGAGAGCATTCAGAGCTGGTATGAGGCAACTGAGAGGCACAGGGAAGACCAGGCTGGCTGCTTTCTCAACACAGCCACAGACAGCCACTGGGTGAGCTGGTTCCTCCATCCTTGCCTTGGCCTCACCTAACTGCACTAGCCCCGAGATGTCTTTCCCAACCCCTCAAGGCTGGGGTGACTGCCACCATCCACAGTGTCACCACTCACTGTGCTCCCCGACCAAGGGTCTGTGAGGTGCATGCCTGTTTACTTCTCTGCCTTCCCTGGCCGGGGCTAGGGCTCAGCTCTGCAAGAGTCCAGGCCCCATCTATCTTGCTCATCACTGGACCTGTGGCAGTGAGCCCAGCGTCTGGCTCAGGGTAGAAGCCTGAAGGTATTTTGGAATGAATGAACAAGCAAATGGTAGCCTTGGAAGGCAGACATTACCATGGGTAAATTACACCTACCCTCAGAGAGTGGTGATGAAGGTGAAATGAAATACACATAGCACTAATGTGAACCACTGTTAGCCTTATCATTCCCATGTTACAGATGAAGAAACCGCAGCTCTGGGAGCCAGGGGTCCTTCCTCACAGGCAGCAGGGTTAGAATGTGAATCCAGGCATGTCTGACATGCCTGAGCTCTCTTTCTGCTGCACAATGACTCAACCCCCTTGCATCATCTGGACGGGGACTGGCCACTTGCAAGAGCTGGGGCCTCTTTCTTCCTGAGTCTTGGTCAGGTCTGGGGTGAAGCAGGAAGACCTCATGCAGGGTGGCTAGGGATGCCTTGTGTAGACTCCCAGGGGTCCAGTGACTTCCCTAAGACCACCAGGCAAGGTGGGGGTAGACCGAGTCCCAGTTCCTTCTGCCCACATTGTGTGCAAACCCTCTACTTCTGCCCACAAGGGCTATAATCTCCTATCCCTTGATGGTCTCAATGACCTCTGCCCAGATTTCTGGTAAGCCAGACTCTGTGTGTGTGTGTGTGTGTGTGTGTGTGTGTGTGTGAAGGGGAGAAGGGGTCATGGGAGGGGGGTGGTGTGAGAGAGAAAGAGAGGGGGAGAGAGAGAGAGAGAGAGAGACAGAGAGAGAGAGAAAGGACTGTTGAGGTTAATTCCTCCCTCTCTGCAGCACATTGCAAGCTGTGGATGCTCTGTGCATTGTAAGCAGCTAAGGGTCCAGAGAAAGGCGAGAAAAATAATTAAAAGGTAGAGAAAAACGCCGTTGAGGAGAGGCTGCAGGAGCCATGCTTTCGTGGCCTGCAGAAGTGGCATTTGAGAGTTCAGCAGGGAAAGCCGGGACAGAAGGGCAACCTGGATCTACCAGGAATCGTGGGCAGGGATCAGGGAGCCAGGAATCCCATCCCAGGCAGCTGAAGGGCCTTGGGGAGGTCCCGGCTGTGGTCAGGGGTTTCCAGGCAGACATCAGCATGACAAATGAAATGCCGCCTATGAAGACTAGAAGCTTCAGAAATCCTATTATTCTTCAGGGTCAGAGAAATGGCTACAGTGAGCAGGTTTCTTCCTTCCTTGTAAGAACAGGACAAGAGAGAACTGAAGTTTAAGGAGGAGCTGAAAGATCAGGGTTAGATCTTAGAAGGAACTTCCCAATGTCTGTGGACACTTCCTGAAATGCATGGATGAGGCTTCAAGACACCGTCATTGCTGCCATCATCTCCGCTACCAATGAGTGCCTGCAATATGTGGTCTTTTAAATACATCATCTCCGTGCCTCTGTTTTACAGATGGGAAAACCAAGGGCCAGAGAAGAAAAGCGACTTGCTCATGTCCCACGGACCCAGGAACTCAAAATCCGGGTCTTTTTCATCTGGGCTGCTTCTCTCAGCCCAAGAACAAAGCTGGACAGTGAATGGCTTGGTTGCTTGTATAACGGTGTGGGATCATATAAGGCCAATACTAATGATCTCAGAGAGCTATCGAAAGAGAATTAAAAAGAAAAAAAAAAAAGGTTGGGGGAGAAGAAATCAATGAAGTACCTTTAGCTCCCTGGAGATAAGCGATATATAAATACCAGCCATTATTAAGGTTCTTATCTGACAGCAAGGTCTACGAAGCTGTTTTTAAGAGCAGCTTTTGAAGGAAGTTGTGCGTGAACCTTTGTCTCCTGGGAGCTTAGGCCACTGTCGGGGTGAAGCTGCGCTGGGCCACCAGGGACTGGGGAGGAAGAAAATCACGGGGCACCCAGGAACTCCTCCCTGAGACCAACTCTGCTGCTCAGGGAAGGAGACGCACACCACACTCCCCACTGTGCAGATAATAGAAACCACAAAGTAGCAATTACTGTATCAGAAGCTGTGAATAAAGAGGACATACCAGGCTTTTAAACACAGACCTCCTTCCCTCCCCCACCACGCTCACACTTCGGTAACAAACTCACACCTTACTTTTCCAATTATTTCATTCACCCTGGGTTCACCAATTACTCCCCCACCCTGCAGCCCCACCCCCTCTGCCATGCCAGGCACATGATTGGTGGTGGGTTTGTGGGTTTTCCACGAATGGAGTTTGTTGTCACGTTTCTAATTTCTTTTGAGGAGTGTTGGGGGGGTGAAGGGGAGAGAAGGGAAGAGCGGGGAGGAGGTGGGACGGGGCTCCGAGGTGTTGCGTGAGGTAAGCCAATTATGCCCAGCACTCATAAACAAGTCGGGGGATGTAAATCGTGTTTGCACACAGGCCTGAAGGCAGACACAATACGTGTGTGTGTGTGTGTGTGTGTGCCAGCGTGCGGGTGGGTGGGGATTTCCTCCCTCCATGCAAACTGTGTGCCCCCTGACTGGTCTTGCCCCAGCCTTGGCCAGCAGCTGCTACCGAAAAGGGATGAATCATCTTGGGTCTCTCTCACCCTCCCTGATTGAAGCGACAGGCTCAGGGAGAAAGAAGTGAGAGGAAGGGTGGAGCAGAGGAAGCGAGAACCCTCCAGAGATGCGGAGCTGGACAGTTTTGCAGCTGTGCTGGTACTTGGAGCCAGGGTAGGCTGGGAGTTCGGCTTAACCCCACAGCCTGCATGCTGGCACCAAGTAGGGGTCAAGCCTAGGGCCTTCTGCTTCCAGGACATAAGTCCCTCTCACTATTTGGATCTGCTGGAAGAACCAGAATCCCAGCAGAAGTGCTAAGTCATTGGGGGAGTTTGCTGGCATAACTTCTCCCCACCTGCGCCCAAGGCATTGCTGAGAAAAAAAGTCTGCCACCACCCCAGAGACCCTGAGTCAGAACAACGGTGTGATCCGAACAAGATGAAGGGGTGGTTTCATGATAAGCATAAACTGCAGGTTGCTTGTGCTCCACCTAGAGGTGAGAAAAAATAGCGAAATCTCTTGGCATTAAAAAGCCTTTCAAATATGCCACCCCCACCAATTTTCTAACACATATGACGCACATACACGCACGTCTGTCCATTCACTGGGTACTTCCTCAGCGCTTACGTGCCCTGCAGCATGTTAGCACCTGCTGGACATGAACTCATAAGGCCCATGTGAGCTAAGCGATGTCAATACCATTTCCTAGATGGAGAAAACTGAGGCTCAAAGAAGGAACATGATTTCTCCAAGGTCTCGGTGAGCCCTTACCTTACTACAAGGGGTGAAGTGACTTGCCCAAGTTTCCTTGGGCAGCATCAGGCTGAGCTAGGCTCAAAGCAGGTGGTGTGCCCCACAGGTCTATGCTTTGCTAAGAGCTCACACGATTGGTCCACCTATCCACAAGCAGTCAAAGATGATGCAGAGCACAGGGAGGGAGGCACCAGCAGGTCAAGCATTAACCTTGTTCTCAGGGTGCCCTCACCTTGACTGGGGGCAGCTGCATGGGAAGCCTCTTAGCTGGGAAGCAGCCAGTGAGCTCCCTCCCCTCTTCCTCAGAGGCACAAGACGACTCTGGAATAAAGTCACTTATCTCAACTGATAAAGGTCTAGAGCTGAGGATGCCTGATCTTTGCTTACTGTTCCCCTGGCCTCATACTAAAGAAGGGCCCCACCAATGAACTTATGAACCCACGGAACCATTCCCACTGAGCAACAAATATGGTAAGATGGCAGCTGCCTTGCACTGTGTCCTGTCTCACATTCCCCTTCCCTTACAGAGTTCCCATGTGGCCAAGGGCCCCAGTTGTGGCAAGCTGGAGAGATAGACCAACTGCACAGCTAGGGGCAAACCTATCCCTTTGTCTATAATGGGAAATTTCTGTAGTGGAGGGAGGCTTGGGAACAGAACTATCATCTAAAATTCTCACTTTTCCTGAGATGTATACAAACTAAAGCCTTTGGTGAGGGCTGGTCTCAAGCCTGCCTCATCCAACTCTTTAACAGAGGCTAATCCAATCAATCTGGTGGGTTTCAATGGGTACTAGTGCCCTGAGTTTCACAAGTATGTGCTAGTCATCAGCACTCCCACAGTGGGTTTCAATGGCTATACTGTCTCAAGTTTCATGAATATCTGTTAGTCCTCACCATTCCCACAGTGGGTTTCCATGGCCACTAGTGCCTTGAGTTTTGTGTGTATGTGCCAGTCATCATCTCTTCCAAACTGCTTAACTCTCTAATGGTTTTTGTATCCTTAGAATAATTTCTGAGTTCCTTACTTGGGACTCAAGGCTGTGCCTGATCAGACTTACTTTTCTTGCTCTCCAATCTTATCTCATACCCCGTACCTCCTCATTTACTATGAAGAATCCACACTGGCTTTCCCCATTCCCTGAACCCACCAAAACGTATGCTTACCTCAGGGCCTTTGCACTTGCGTTTTGCATCACCTGGAACCCTGCTTGCCTAGTTGTTTTCACATGACTCTTTCTTGCCATTCAATTTTCAGCTGAAATGCCACCTCCTCAAAGAGGCCTTCTGTGACCACCCTATCTAACGTTGCCTCCTTTGCACACCAGCCCCCACTTGTCACGTCTGAGCACTGTCTGAAATGGCTCGTTTACTTATTTATCTCTCCTCTCATTTTGCTAGAGACTGAAAGTGGACTCTAAGATGTCAGGGGTCTTATACTCTGTTGTGTCTACAGAACCTGAGACTGTGTCTAGCACTCAGAAAACACTGTATCCATTCATTTAATCATGGATGCATCATCTATTGACCTCTCCCTAAGTGCCAGGTCCCCATACTTCACATGCATTATCTCATATAACTCTATGCTCTTGTGGAGGCATAGTCACACTTGGGGGCAACATATTCAGTCTTTCTGTCCCACAGGATGATGCTCTTTTATGTAGTGCAACCATATGCTATTACAAGGAGCGTTTGGTCCTCAAGAATCAACACTCTTTCCAAAGTATTCATGTTTATTCCTTCCAGGCAATGAATAATCACAGCAAGAAAAAAAAAAGGGGGGCGGGCCAGCTAGATCATTTACCAAAGGAATACTGTCTGGATAACGATGTTCAAATCATGTGCTGCTTGGTGGGAAAGAGAAGACACTGGCTCCTCCACAGGCAACCCTGGCTAAGATGCAGACACAAACAAGGAGTCTCAGCATGTTTTGCCCTGCACTGAGATGCTTTCTCTCCCGCAGAATGTTACGTTGATGAGTGCGTACAAAGTGCAGGGTCAAGCCTGCTCTGACAAGGGGCAATGGCTTTGGAAGTCATTTAATGGAGGCATATTTAGGTGTGGAGTTTCTTCCTCTTCTGTTCTTGCTCTCTCTTCTTAGAGAGTGCCTTTGAGACTGAACTTCTCCAGTTACTGCTCATTATGGTGAGAGCCAGGTGTAGAAAGATTACCTTATCACCATCAACGCAATATTCCCTTTCATTTTTGCCTCCTGGAGGCTGAAAAATGGCCTAGTTTCCAAGAAAGTGAAAAAAAGAGGTGTGGAGGACGGCATTTAGCTTTTCTCAATAGCCTTTCATTGGGGTCCTTTCCAGGCAAGCGTGAGCCTCTTGTTTTCTAGATAAGAAATCCCAGGGATGAGCACTTAAATGGTATTTCTAAATCAGAGTCAGGGCCTGTGTTTCAGATGGAACCCATGGACCCTCCTGGAGGCTTTGGATGGGGGCGGATTTGGCACTGGAAAAAGTAGGCTCCTGGCCTGGCTCTGCCCCTCACCAACTGGGTGAACCTAGGCAAATCATTTCCAGTCTGGACTGATCCCTGGACTGGTAGCATCAGCATCACCTGGGAGCTTGTCAAAAATGCAATGTTCTGCCCACCTCTTGTCTTTCTGGATCAGAAGCTCTGGGGCTGCACCAAGCCCTCTAGGTGAGTGTGGGCCTGCTCAGGGTTGAGGCCCACTGCCCCACTGGAAGGGACAGGGGCCACTCGGCCCTAATCTAGACAGTCAGGTGGACATCTGGACCCGGGACTAGCAGATCTTCCCCTTCCTCCAAAGAAGCTAGTGATCCAGATTCTTTTAAGAAATGAGATTTTAAAATATTGGTAACAAAGTCAAGACACTGTGTTGCTAAAAACAACAGAAGGAGTCTGTGGGCTGCCTTGGGTACCACGCTCTATGTTTGAGCTCCATTCTGATTTTGGTTTCAAGAGGTCATAAGGGCTGGTCTACTTCCCAAAATGAGGAATCCTCTTACCTCTTTATGACCTGGGGTTAGGGCTTGGGACAAGCAACAGGGCCTTTCTGACCTCTCCTTTGGCCCGTGCAGCCTACCAGCCCTCTCAGTTGTGTTCACATAATGTAGCCTCTGCAGGATTCTAAGCTCTTTGGGGACAGAGAGGGTCTTGCCATGGCAATTTGCTGCACAGCATCTACCTCAGATGTGAACACATTTGTGGCTACACTTAATGAATGAATCATCCCTCACCAATCTCCAGCACTCAAACCACAATTTGAAGCTTGATAGGAATCTTCATGGGACTCGTCATTCAGATACTATGGATCCTGCAATCACCAGGCAAATATTTCCCAAGCATATCCTGTGTGCAGGCACCAAGCTCTGCGCTGGGAAAGAATAGTGGACCTGATGTGCTCTGGCCTCCAGGGGGCGCGGATTTTAAGCCAGTGGTTTTCAATCCCCTCCAGCCCAGGGTTGGTGCACACTCTCAGCAAGTTTTCAGCAGGCATCCCCAATATATGTACTGTTTAAAACTGATAAATGGTATGTGCATGTACTGCTACTTCATTCTCTATGTAGATCTTTAAATAAAAATTAGGAAATTTAAGGCCAGCTACGGGGACTCACGCCTGTAATCCTAGCACTTTGGGAGCCTGAGGTGGGTGAGTAACTTGGGGTTAGGAGTACTAGACTACCCTGGCCAACATGGTGAAGCCCCATTTCTACTAAAAACACAAAACAAAAATTAGCCAGGTGTGGTGGCGCGCACCTGTAAATAGCCCAGCTAGTGGGGAGGCTGAGGCAGGAGAATTGCTTGAACCTGGAGACAGAGGTTGTAGTGAGCTGAGATTGCACCACTGCACTCTAGCCTGGTCGAGAGTGAGACTCTGTCTCAATAAATAAATAAACAAATAGGAAATTTAGAAGGATGAAATAAAACCTAAGTAGAAATGGACATTCTGGTATTTTTTCTCCTGCTCCATCACAGGCACCTTCTGTAGTCACACCCTTTATTTGAGAGCACACAACAGGCCGGGCATTGTGCTAAATACAGTCCATTTGTTACTCTTATGCATCCTCAGTAACCCTGTGAGGCAGCTGTGTGCCCATTTTACATACAGGAAAAATGAGTCTCTGGCTGCTTAAGGTATTTATCAAAATGTACAAAGCTATTAAATGGTGAGCCAGGTCTCACACCAAGGCCTGATGAAATCCCAAAGCCTATGCTCTCCTCACCTGTCGCCTCCCAGTAGACAGGGTAGATCTGTGCATGGAGTTTAGAAGCAATTGAAGGGGGAACACTGTCTGCTGAACCTGAATAGAGTCCTCGGGCAGAGAATTTCATAAAAATAGAGTTTTAAAAATCAGAGATAACTTTCTAAGAACAGTGTTTCTTGAACTTGTCCTGAAAGATATTAATAGGTATTCTGTGTGTAAAGTCTTCTGGGATTTGGTAAGTTTGGAAGACATCTGTTTAAACAGAGTTCAGCAAGCTTTTCTGCTGCAGACCTTGTCAGTGCCTTTAATATGTTAGGTACATGGAGGATTTCTCTGAGAAAGAAAAAGACATAGTGTTTCTCAAATTCCCAAACAAGGAAAGCTATTAGCGTCTCTCAGGACACTGGTATTCCACGGAACACAGCTGGGAGGTATGATGTGGGAGAGGAAAAGAAGGCAGTCATTTCAGAAGGGCTGAGCATACACATTAAGGCACAAGGCCTTGGTCTTTAACTAACATTCAGGTAACACTTCTAACTTACCAGGGACTGTATACAGTAGGGAGCTTCTGCAGAGGAAGTCTAGCTCTGATAGCGAGTGGCCAAGTCACAGCATCAAGCATCACCAAAAGAACCTAATTGTGGGGCCAGACTTTGGTTCAGATCCCAGCCCGGCACCTGCCACCACCTTTCTGAGGCTCAGTTTTGTCACCTATAAAATGGGCTCCAACCAACACACAATGTTGTTGGTTCCTGGCATATATCAGGAACTGAAGAAATGGGAGCTGTTGTGAGTAATGTACTTGTCTGTGAAAAGGATCTGTATTGGTGCCAGGTAGGTGACCCCTCCTAAGCCCTTACGGTGTTTTGGTGTTCAAAGCGAGGAGCTGGCTGAGTGAGTCCAACCCTTCCTAGTGAACATCAGGAGTTCCCAGCAAAGAGCTAAGATGGCAAAGGGGCCTAAGCAGAAGAGGCCAGATGTGATTCTGTGATTCATGGAGCTCTGAAAGAGCAGGAGATCTCCCTCTTATCCACATGTCCTACTAGCTTTACAACATAATCAGAAGAAATTGTCCCCCAGAAGGTATCTCTCAGCCAGACCCAGGTACCTCTGCCATCCCTTGGGCGGAGCAAGCCCTTGGGACAGCTGTGCACGCTCCTCCTCTCAGGAGAGGATGGAGGCATGATTTCTGGCCTGCAGTACTGCATTCTGGTCAGTTCCACCCCTCTGCCTGAATGAAACACACAGTGGACACTCTCCCCTACTTTCTCTCCCTCTGGTCTTCAGCTGCCTCAAGTACAGCTAATTCCATTACAAGAAAATAAAGTGGATATTTCAGGCTAATGAAATCGTTACTAAAATGTGGCCAGCCAGAGGTGGACATTCAGAACCAATTTAACACCCTTTGGTGTCGTCATCCTCAGTACAAGAAATGTCTGAAAAGAGGAAGGACAAAAATTAAAGAGGAAAAACAAAAACAAAAAACAGAAAAAACCCAGCCGCTCGCTTGTTAGCTTAAGAATGCTTCAAGAATTAATCAGCTGCATATCTTGCTTTTTGCTATTATCTCCATCAGGCCTGATATCTCCACGGTAACTCCAGAAACTCCAAGAGGAGATGGAGAGAACCCAGGAAGTCACTAGCTGTGGTGAACATTGTGCATAACTTGATACCCTTTGTTTTGTCCATTTCTGCTGCCACTCTAAGAAAAGCCACTAAGGGTGAACTGCTGGGCCCCCAGGGTTGCTCCATGTCAACACCAAATCTAGAAACCTCTGGTCCTGGATTTAACTAGCCCTGAGGTTGCTATGAAGATGAAGTCTCAGGATCCTGGAAGGCTGAGGGTGGAAACCAAGTTAGTGACGAGGCAGGAGAAGATGGGGTGAGCTCCCTTGTAAAACAGAGCAGGGAGCTTGACCTACTGTTTCAGAGTGAGCAGGCGATGGCAAGCAGGGAGACACACTGTGTCACTGGCTCACACCCACTCCTGCCGCCTGCTGCCTGCTGCCAGCCACGCCTCCTGAAAAGGCTGGATTCAGGGTGGCCAGCTCAACTTCTCAGCACCTGCTATCTCCACACTGTGCCCACTCCTTCCCCTGCCACGACTCCTACCTACACTGATTTGGCTCAGATCCATTTCAGTGCTCAGAACCCTAATGTGGTCTGCAGAGCATGAATCCAGATGGCCTTGGGTTGCCTTGCACCAGCCCTGCACTGTGCTGCTCTCCCAGTCTGTTTTGACTCCTCGAGCTAAGGCAAGAATCTTCCAATGACCTGGATTCTCCTGCCTAGGGAACGAGGAGAGCAGGTGATGAGAATAAGGGGGCTGTCAATGGAAAAGTAGAGCAACAAATACAGGAAGAACTTCCACTGAGCTTTGTAGGGTTTGTATCTTACAAATACAGGAAGAACTTCCACTGAGCTTGCAGGGTTCTGTAGGGATCAAGGGGCACAGGTGGGTAGGTAGAAAGTTCCCATCCCTAGGAAATTAGAAAACTCTCCATGTATTGTCTCCGCAGTAACAGCAGCAAGCAGCAGCGCATAGTCACCAGCACCGGCTCCTGCTTACTGGTCAAGAGGAAGATATCTCAGAGAGATTTGAGATTCGCGACATAGCCGTTTGGGACTATCAGGGTGCTGACCTCCCTGAGAAGCACAAGGTGACACACCTCAACATCCACATCTACATGGTTTCCCGAGGGCATCTCTATGACAGGGGCCCTCCAATGGCAGCAGGAGGCCCCTGCATATGGTTCAGGGAACCAGAGTCCTCTTGCAGGGCACAAATGGAATGTGAGGCAATGCCACCATTTAGGGGCCAGCACAGAGACTTAGGGAACAAGGAGCTTACAGCAAAGCAAGTCACGTGCTGTTAAGGCCACATGACTACTACAGCCTGCACAAGGAGATGTTGTCACTCACTCCTCAAGACTCCAGAGAAGCCAAAATAAAGAAAAGAGCCCCTGGCAAACAAAATGATGCCTGAAACCCACATACTAAGCTTCTGCCTGTCACCTAAGGGAAAGCCCTTGGCCCTGCCCCATGGCCCACCCACTGAAAGCCTATTTACTTTTATTTTAGAAACAAACTTGTTTATTTAATTTCTCATCCCAGAGGAGTTGAAAAGGGCACTGGGATTAATACTGGCAGGTTTCCAAAAGGCTTCGAGAAGTGACAACTAGCAGCCACGAATTAGACCAGGGATACACACATTTTTTCTATAAAGAGTCAGACAGTCAATAATTTTAGCTTTGCGACTACTCTACTCTGCCCTGTAGCGCAAAAGCGGCCCCTGATGATATGTAAATGAGTGGGTGTGGCTGCATGCCAATGGAACTTTATTTATAAAAACGGACGACGGGGACATGGACTTTAGTTTTTTGACCCCTTGGTTACACAAAAAGTATCAAAACATCATATTAGAACCACTGAGAAAGCACAGCAGCCTAGGGCTATTTAGGACAGGGGCAAACAGCAGACACACCTCAACAGATCTGACCAGTGTCCCCAGACTGTGGCCTGGGCTCAGGATTCCTTGCACTGGTTAGAAAAGGCACTGTGTATTTTAGGGAGATTTCCACCGAATGGTCAGCATTCTCAGAGGGCTGATACTTAAAGGTATAAGGTGGCAAAGTCACTTACTGGGGAAACCCCTCCTTTTTCAGTGATGGGAGAAATTGAGATGCATTGTGCGGGTGATGGGCGGAGTTACACGTGTCTGGACTAAGTGGGGAGTGCTATGCCCCAGAGAGCCAAGAGCCAGACATCTCACCATCACCCTGGAGATCTGCTTCGCACAGAGACAAACAGATGAGCCTAGAAACCCAGTCACTGCCCTGCTAAACTTCAGCAACAGAGAACAGCAGCAAGGTGGAGGGTGCCACCTCAAAGGTGCTCCGACCCAGGACACTTGTCTGCACACGACTAGCATTTGCTGTCACCCTGCTTCATTTGTCCCCTCGATGTTATGGGACTTTGCATTCTACTGTGCATTTTTTCCCCTCTATTTGTTTATGGTTGCTCTTCCTTGCTGGACTACTGAATGGCCGGCACCCAGAACAGTTCCGACAGCACGTGGCACGCAGTAGCTGCCCAGTAAAAAGTGTCTGTGGCGTGCTGACGGATGGAGTTATTAACGGATGCTTGTCTTTTCGTGGCTTTTCTGATTTCTGGCCCTTCTCATGATCGGACTCTCAATACCTAAAATAAGAAACGGTGAGTGGGAGGAAGCGGCACTTGCCGAGCAGCTGCCGTGGCCATGCCGAACGCTCTACACGCGCTGCCTCCCTTCAGGCCCACAGCCGACCCGCTGGGCGACAGGCCTCCCAGGACGCATGTGAGACCTCGAGGGGAGGTCTTATCTCAGGTCACAGGACTTGGGTCCGGGTCTGTCTGACTGTGGATTTGCTGTGGCACACTGTGTCCCACTCTGGGGACAGTAACCAACTTCAGCCCTTGAACTCAGTTCTTACGTTCTAGCTGGAGCCTGCCAGCCACTGGGAAATGATGGCAGAAGTGGAAAAAGAGGTTGAGGAGATGATGATGGATTGGGAGGATGGCTTCTGAAGAGCTTGCATTCTAGAGGCTTCTGACACCTGCCATTAGGAGGAACACTCCAGAACCCCCATGATGTTCGAAAGCCCAGTTCAGATGCTAACCATCCCCTTGGCAAAAGGCCCAAGCATCCAAATGGCCCTGCTCAATGGCTGGAAAGAGGGAGCGGGCATGGTCACTGAGTCTCCCTGGGAAGTCCTAGACTAAGAGGTCACAGCTGTGAGGAGACCACTTTTCCAGACCAGCGGGGTACAGATTGGGATGTACTTCAGGTAACTGAGTAGCTTCAACATCTGAGCTTCTCAAGAAAGCCAGGTCTACTGTCAACCAGGAGATGACAGCCAAGACGCCTCTGCAGAGAAGATGCAAGTGGCAAAGCCACGGTGCGGCCGTTGGACAGAAAGTGTTGGAGGCCTCCCAGGGACGTGTCAGGGGACAGAGAGCACAGGAGCCAGTGATTCATGCCGCAGAGCCTGCCAGAGCTCATGGGGAGGAGAGCAACTCACCCTGCTGGGACAAACATTATTTTTAAAAGTCTGGGGAATAAAACAACAATAAAACACCCCAAGCTCAGGATGACTGGTGAGTTTTAAGATGCAGGGAAGGGTTGAAATGAATCTGCAAGGCGGACCATTTGTTTGAGGCCAAATAAACCAACAAATAACTCGATTCAATTACAAAAGTTTAGAATTGGATGGTCAGTCAGAAGCTGAGAGCCCAAGAGGTCTAATCGGGTCTATGAGTGCCCTGGAGTCCAGGACCAAGAGGAATGGACTCTGGAAGGCTGATTCCTGGTGGCAATAGGAAAAGGCAGAACATGTGAGTCAGAGCACGCAAATGTGACAGCCCAAGTGAGGACCACCCTTGGACTTCTTGGTGTATGTAGGTGGGACGCTCTTTTCTTGATAAGACACCCAATTAGGATCAGATAGGATTTGGGGTGTAGCAAAACCAAGGAGCCTGAAGCAGAAGTGAAGAGAAAGAAGAGAAAAATCAATGGCCAGGAGGCCCCTTGCAATAGCCACTGTTTATCTCACAAGTGCATTAAAGAGCATCATTTGCAAAGTTTGCACAGAGGGAAAAGTCAATGATTGTGTCTCTGGCGACGCACAGATGTGCTTCATCTCCCGGATGTGCTTCATCTCCCGGCTGTCTCTGTGCACGCACAGGAGAGGGGCCGTTTGTGTGAATCTCGGCCGCGCCTCCCCCGTCCTCACTTCCTCCTCCTCTGTTCCATTTGGAAGATGCAGAAGTGTGGCCACAGCTTTTTCACAGCGACTATTCCAGCAGGCCTGTGGTGACGTGTGCCTCGGGGTGGGGAATTATTGTTAGAGGAAAAATAATCAAAGGTTTTCACACCCTCACGGGGCAAGGTGGGAGATAATTAAAACCAGACTAGGATTCTCTGGCTGGATTCAAGTTCCCATTAAACAGAAATTCTGTCTGGATCAGATGTTTCTATACCTGGGTGGGGGGTTGCTCCAGTAACTGAAGGGTAGAATCTGTAACTCATGCTGGGAGTGGCCCCCACCCACACTGGGAAGAAGGGAAGTCAAGAGCTGGGAGGTGGGGGTCACCAGTGTGAGCCTGGGAGTCCAGCTGCCTCCAGTGCTTATGAGCCCCTCTCCTCCACCTGGGTCTTGGCTTATCCATCTGTGAAATGGGGACACTGGTCTCCATGCTCAACAGAGTTGTGTTAAGGCTTAAAAAAGATAATAAATCTATGGCAATGAACACAGAGCTGGGCCCATAGTGAGTATTCAGGAAGAAGTAAAATGGGGCTGGGCATGGTGGCTTATGCTTGCAATCCCAGCATTTTGGGAGGCTGAGGTGGGAGGATCATTTGGGCTCAGGAGTTCGAGACCAGCCTGGGCAACACGGTGAAACCCCGTCTATACCAAAAACACAAAAATTAGCTGGGCGTGTTGGTGTGCGCCTGTGTTCCCAGATACCGGAGGGGCTAAGGTAGGAGGAATGCTTGAGCCCAGGAGGTTAAAGCTACAGTGAGCTGAGATCCCACCTTATACATGAGGAAGGGGAAGGTGCTTGCCCTTGCCTACATGCAAAATGTCAAGCCAGAGATGCACTTGGAGCCCACAGACCAAGGCCCCATGCCCTAGCAGGCTGCCCCTGCAGCCACAAGGATGCTTGGCCTCTCTCACTCTCCCTAAATCAAAACAGGGAAGCTTCTCTAGGGTCTGGAGGTGATTTTACTTGAAACAAGGTTTCCTTTGGGGAGAGGCTCTCCTCTGATACACCAGTGACCATTGGTGACTGTGAACCACAAAGACCCACAGGTTGGAACTGTGCTGTCCCAGGAACTTTTACTGACAGTACATTGGGGGTGGGGCTCGTTACCGTAGAAGAAGCATTACCTGCTTACCAAGTATCTATGGCTCCCACTCCCCCTCCCAGACCCTAATGGGAGGTGGAGTTAGGGGGAGCCCTGTGGCCAGGTCTGGCTTGTGAGGTGTGAGCAGAGGCCTGAGTGTGGTGTTGCAGCTGTCTCCTCCCCGGCCATGGTGAAACGTGGGGGCCTGAGTGACTATGTGGAGCAGAACCTCCTGGACGTGTCCATACGCGGTAGCTAGGGTAAGCTACTAAAGTTTGAGGCTAAGTTGTTACTGCAATGTGTCTAGTCCATCCTGACTAAAACAGCCCTCAAAAAGGAAGAGCTGAAGGGAGGATCAGGATGGCTACAAGCAGGCAGCAACGAAAGCAAGAGAAAGGCAAAAGGACAGTAGCTCCAAGAACAGCAGCCCCAGGATGAGAGCTCATGTAGACTGGTCTTCAGAATCCAAGTTGGGCTTGGTTCCTCACTCAGTTACAAATCACCTACTATGTGCAGGCACCTACTACGTTCAGAACAGATGGGTGAGTGAGGCCCAGCTCCTGCTCTCTAATGTCCCTCAGCACTGGGATAGCAATTCCCATTTTAAATGATACAGAGGAAAAAAAAAGGAAAAAAATGACTGGTTCTTTTAGACAAGGACTCAGTAAACCAGGGCCTACCGGCTGAATCTGGTCTACTAAATATTTGGGGGTAAATATAATTTTACTAAAACACAGCTATGCTTATTCTCTTACGTCTCGTCTACGGCTGCTTTCAAGCTACGGCAGAGGTGAAGATCTTGAGACAGAAATCACATGGCCCGTGAAGCTAGGATATTTACTCTCTGGCCCTTTACAGAAACTTCGACAACCCCTTGTTCTCAACTGATCTCTTCCCCATCCAAACTCCACTCCTTCCTTAGGCATCACACCACCACTGTATCCCCAGCCCAGGGCCCCTCTCTGCCACTATGTGCTCATCATGTCACCCTAAACACCAGGTGTCTTGACCTCCTCACTCCCTGAGTTATTTGTTTTCCTTAATCAGGCACTTACAGGGGGCACTTAGTAGAAGCAGTGAGAAGATCAAGTCAACTGGTAATTAGGGAGGTTAGCACAAAGCCTCATTAGGCCTCTCTACCTCTGCCTCCCCATGTGTCATTTATCTGAAGGGGCCTTAATGACGGGTAAGTTTTCAGGGATCCTGCCACTGCAGACAGCTGAACCTGGCATTGGCCATCGCAGCTCCCACACTGGCTCTTTTCTGCAAGTGACTTGGAGAAGGGACAAGCTACCTTAACACCCTGCCCTGAGAGTGGCAAGACATGGGGCCCAGAAGGAAGAGGGTGCATCCATTCTCCCTGACACACACATACATACACTCACCCTCACTCAGCAAACGTCCCATAGCACGGGGATGGCAGGAGAGCCGCCCAAGCTCACCTATGCGGAGGCACATTAGAAAACTGCTCCCTAAACTGGACCATAGCCAAGGCATGCGACTGAGTGAAAAGAAAAAAAGCCAGGAGCCAAAGAATTGAAAAAAAAAAAGGCGGGTGAGAGGGTGAGATTGGGGGAGGAGACGCACGTATGTGTCTATGCATGTGTATCTGTTGTGTGTCCACACATGCGAGTGAGTGGCCCACAGAGAAATAGTTCTGGAGTGACTGCAGGGGCTGCCTGTGGAAGGCAGAACTAAGAACTAGACCGTGTGTCCCATCTCCGCCGTCTTGCAGTGTGGCTGCAGCTGCGGTGGATGGGCCTGTGAGCACTTGGCTTCCCCGTCCCTGCCAGTATTCTGGCCCTCCTGGCTACCCATCCTGCCCTGGGAGTTTGCTCAATCCATGGGGAAGGAAAGTGAAAGCCTGGGGCAGTGCTCTGTGGGGTCCACCAGGGCACAGGACACCAGTGGGCAATTCTGGACCACATTCTGTACATTTCTTGCATGTTATGTTCATTGCAGTGGCTGCAATGACACACTTATGTATGGACCTGTCCCTTCCCTGCCCTGCTGTCCCAGCTCCCTGGGGTCATCTGTACCTAAGGTTTTCTGGTTTGAAGAGAACAAACAAGATAGACATTTAGCATTTTTCTGTACTCTTTTCTGTAAAAATGATCATACATACATTTTATATATATGTGGATTTTTCTTTTTTTAAGGGGAAAAAGAAAACCCACTGACACCTCAAACACTGGCCCCGCCCACCATGGCCGGATGGCTTGCCCATTCCTTCCTCCTAAGAGCTTAGTGCATAGAAAACACTCTTCTGCCTTGATCCCCCTATCCATAATGCCCAGGAGAATCACTTGCTTCCCTTCCTCCCCAGGCTGCCGGGGAGCTCGGGCTCCATCCAGCATTCCATTGCAGGAACCCTCCTTAGCCTAAGTCTCCTGGCACAAATACTGCCCTCCTCCACCCCAGCTTGTACACGGCTCCATTTGCCCTTTTCCCAGATGCCCAACGGAGGACAGTACTATGACTCCTGGTGGGCAGGTGGAGGGTGAGCAGAGAGGGGCTGAGGCATTTCCTCCTGGTGTTTTTTTGTTTAGAAGCCCCTTCTCTGGCAGCAGCTCTGCCCTCCAAAATCACAGTTCCACAGGCAGCCCTTCCTCTGTGCTCAGTGGTGGTTCTGACTGTCTCCCCCAAGCCTGTCACTCTGGTCCCAGGGGTGGTGATGAAGGCCACCAGATAAAATGAAGAAGGCCCACTTAAGTATAAATTCCAGAAAAAGAACCAATACGTATTGCATGTACATTTAAGTACTGTATGCGACATACTTATGCCAAAAAAAACTTAAAAAAATTTTTATCTAAAATTCAAATTAAATGGGAAATCCTGTCTTTTTATCTGCTCTGACACCCCCTGAGGTGACAGATTCTGTTTGCTGTGGTTGGTCTCTGGGCACGCTGTGTGCTTCCCCTACCCCTCAATGGTTCCTCATGGTTTCCACGATCCTGCCCGCATCTGTAAAGATCCATTCGGTAAGTACCGAACACAGCAACATGAATTCTGTTTCTAGCTGAGATCTTGACAGGTACGACAGCTCTTGTTCTGTGAGCCTTGTCGTAAACATTTTTCTGCATCAGGGTCATCTTTCAAGTGGCTTCAGTTTCAGGGGAAGCAGGGTGATGTCACAGCTGTGAACGGCGAGACTCTGGACTACAGCCCTACTTACTCAGGGCTGGGACACCTGACACTCCCCCTGCCTTGGCCTCTGTAAGCTTCAGGTCAAAGACACCTTTCCAAGGAAACCTTCCCGGCCCACCGAGCTACACTCCCAGGCTCCCTCAACCGCATTGCCCTGTAACAAGCCTGCGTCATGTGACCACTCTCTGACGCCCCTGATTTACTGTCCCATTTCCCCACCTGTATATCAGCTCCAGGACTGCAGGGGTCTCACTGGTCTTGGCCAACAACACATCTCCCACGGCCTTCTCATGTGCTCAATAATTCAAGAAATGAATAAATGAGGGCAAACACCAGGAACGTAGAAAGAAAGAGGCTCTCTCTGCCTTGCCCCCTTCCTAAAAACACTGCTGTCATCAAATGTCCCTTAGTCTGCAAACGCCGGTGAGTTCTGGGCTGTGAACATCAGTACCCACATCACATCCTGAACACCATCATCCCCTCAATTTGCTTCCTTATACACGCAAGGCTTGCCTCGACTGGGGCACTGCTCTAATGGGTCTGAGGAGGCAGGAGGGAGTTCTGGAACACGCGCTGTCTTGGATTCCCCACCCAGCCCCGATAATGACTTTTCTCGAGCGAGTTTCTCGGTAGCTGCAGCTGCAGAACCACAGACAGGTACAGTTGCCATGATACGGCCGTTGTAGTAATTTAGCCTCAGAGCTCTGGCTCCCCTGGAATAATTTAACGATCTGTCATGGGAAGGGAAGAAGGAGGACAAGTGTCGTGTGGCTTGGTGTCTCCACCTCCAAAAAATAATCTAAGTTCCCATAGCCAGAGGAGGCCCACGGCTGGGGAGACGGAAGAGTGAAAACAGTTTTTCCAGGACCCAGGTGGGAATGCCTGACTTCTCTACTTTTGGGGGAGGAACCAAGTGAATTAGAAAAACGGCAGGGCCGTCTACACCAGACGGTGTCTTCCTCTGGCCACCAGTTACCTCCCTTTTGCATCCAGAGCCTAGAGTCTTTCTTTAAAGTGACAGCTTATATTAATAAAAACCCTGGCCTGGCAGCCTCCCTCTTTCCCTCAAGGGCCCACTGCATGGAAGACGAAACTATGGCCGGGACAGGAAGGCAAAATGCTGCCTTCTCTGCTAACTAATGGTTTGGAGGATGGGTGTGAACAAGTGTCCTGGCTCCCTGACTTGAGAGAAGGTCTCTTTCACAAGCTGGACAAAATCCTTCCTTCTAAAAACCACATGTTGCTTCCTTGCAACACCAACTCTTGGAAAGAACTGAGGCCTGGTAGTGTCTCTTCCGGAGGCCCAGTTATTCTGTGGGATAGAAGCAAAGCCTTCCTGCAGAGACGACCCACATGCCCTCCACCTGTTGGGGGTGCACACACGCCCTGAGCGTCACTGACTATGCTGCTGGCTATGCGGTGCAGCTGGGCCCTCTTATAACGGAGCTTCTGTCCTCAAATCCTCCAGGCCCCCATGGGCTGGTCACAGAGTCCTGATGGACCCTGTTCTCTGGGAGTTCTGTCTCAGATCTGTCAGCTCACGTGCTCTCCCCTCTAAGGGGAGAAGGGCTCTGGCAGCTGGGATGAGGAGACAGTGAGGGGCAGGTGTACAGGGGAGACAGGTGCTGGGGCCTCATGGCTTGGGGTGAAAGAGAACCCCATTCCTCTTGCACAGGACAGGCACCAGGTGTCTTAAGGAGGGCATGGTTCTCTGTCTCAACCGGCCATTGAAAGTTGTCCCAAACCTGGCCCATGGGGCTCAGTGACCTTGAGCAAGTCACTGGCACCCTGTATGAAGTGAAGGAATGGCCTGGCCACCTTCATGGGAGTTTAAGGCTCTGTAAACCTTAAAGTATGAACCTAAATCACCAGAATTCTGTGTTCTAGCAAACTCTTCCTCCTCCAAGGTAAAGAACCAGCATATTTTATTTGAAAGGAGTTCTAGGCTCATAGTAAAAGGAATCTCAAGACGAACGACTTGCACAGCCTGCTCAGTACTGAAAAGAACCAGAGAAGGCCCTGGAGCTGAGTGGATTCTGAATGAGAGCTGGAGGCACAGCGAGAGGGAGAGGACTGAGAGTTATGGGAAGTGGGGCCTGTGCTGAGCCCCGGGGTGGCTCCAAGGAGCGGCTTGGGGTACTTTACCCCTCTGGATTCCCATTAGCCCCTCCCCAGTGACCCAAAATCTACATCAAAGTATGTGCTTACTGGGCAAATGAAGCTCCCTGGCAGGTACCCTCAGATGCCCCACACCATTGGAGAAATTCTGGATCCACTAAGAGTCCAGAGATGCAAGAGTTCAAGACCCAGCTCTTATGCTGAGTCTGCAAGCCCTGTGTGGTCAGGTGTTATACTAAAGCAGCCCTATTTTTCCCAGGAGAGGCAGTTGGTGGCAACATGAAGCCCTTGGGATGCCTTAAAAAACTGCCAAGACTAAACATTTTTGGGAAAAGGCAAAAGATGAGAAAGAAAGACAGAGAGAGAGAGAGAGAGAGAGGGAAGGAGAGAGAGACAGACACAGAAAGGTTGTGGGGAAGGAGGGAGAAGAAACAGAGAGATAATTTTGAAGAACAGGACATGCAAAAGGCAGGTCATCCCCTCTAAAGAAAACTCCTGCCCAGAAATTTCAAGAAGTCACCTGTGGCTACCAGAGTGACAATGACAGTGGGAAATGGTGAACAGACTGATTACAGGTGGTGCTCTAGACAACGCAGGCCTGGGCTGGGGGTGGCCAGTTCTGGCAGGAAAGCAAGTGAAGCTGCTGTCTAGTGCAGACAGAACCCTCTTTGATGCCACATGTGGGTCAGGGTGTCTGCTGGA
Source organism: Colobus angolensis palliatus (assembly GCF_000951035.1). Lineage (NCBI taxonomy): Eukaryota > Metazoa > Chordata > Mammalia > Primates > Cercopithecidae > Colobus > Colobus angolensis. Next base: position 2,039,269 of record NW_012121709.1, read on the forward strand.
ATTAACTGGCTGAGCTATCAGTCAAGGAAGAGGGAAGAGAAGGGGCTTATCAAATATTGAGAAAGAAACAATCCCTCTCGTAGTCCGTCTTCTCTTTTCTTCTGGAAGGCTCCAGCAGAACACTGCACACTAACAGGGCAGAGTGACTGACTGCAAATTCTCAATCACAAAGACAACTATTTTCTTTCCACAACCAGTGATTCCACAATAGTGCCTACAGATATTTTTCCCATTTTACAAATAAGGAAATCAGGCAGGTTAGGTAACCTGGCCAAGGCCATGAGACTGATCAGTGTTGAGCTGGGATTTGGACCCAGGTGTGTCTGGTTTCTGAGTCTCTGCTCTTTCCCATGATGCCATCATGCTGTAGATGGGGCCGTCATGGGAACTCAGTTGCCTGTCCACCGGCCCTGGATAACAGGAGGAGGTTTCTCACTGACCGAGAAGGCAGCTATCAATATGAAAAGGGAGGAGGAGAGAATGAACCCTGTAATATAACCCTGAACAGGAACTGGAGGTGTCTGTGTGAACTCATCATTTTAATACAGATGCAGAAATAGAGATAGAAGTATACGTATCCGTTTGTGTATTTAAAAATATATATGTTGGGCACAGTGGCTAACGCCTGTAATCTCAGCACTTTGGGAGGCTGAAGTGAGAGGACAGCTTGAACCCAGGAGTTCAAGACCAGCCTGGGCAACATAGGGATATTCCATCTCTACCAGAAAAAAAAAAAAAAAACTAGCCGGGCATGGTGGTGCAAGCTTGTGGACCCAGCTACTCAGGAGGCTGAGGTGGGAGGACTGCTTGAGCCTGGGAGTTTGTGGCTGCAGTAATCCATTACAGCACCACTGCACTCCAGCCTAGGTGCCAGAGTTAGACATTGTCTCAAAAAAAAAGTATACACACACACACACACACACACACACACACACACACACAGACATACACACATGTATTGTTTGCTAAGACAGGCTGGTTCTCAATTGGGCAATTCTGTGTACCCACCTCTATCCCTGCAGGACATCTGGCAATGTCTGGAGGCATTTTTAGTTGTCATATCTGGGTGAGGGGTGCTACTGGCCTCTAGTGGGTAGAGGTCAGGGATGCTGCTGAACATCCCATAATGCACGGAACGGCCTCCCACCACAAGTAATTATATAGCCCAAGATGTGCCGAGGTTGGGAAATTCTGTCCTGGAGGCAATGAGACCCTGTAGCAATGAGCACACCTGGCACCCAGATCTTGGCTTCTAAATACCATCACCCACTGCAGAGAACTAGGGCTCCCTGGAGAAATGGCTGATTCCAGGCTGGCACTGAGAAAGTAGAAGACGAATCTGAAATATATTCTTAGAAAACGCTTAAGAAAGAATAACTTAAGAGTACAAAAAAAAAACCCAAAAATGATGGGGGCACATCAAAAGGACACAATCTACCTTGAAGGGGTTCCCACTGGTCAAACTGGGGACAATTTGCAAAACAAAATAAATAATGATAATAATGGTTTGTAACTCATAAAATAAAATAACCACTGACCCCACACTGATAAAAAATAAGAAAGTAAATATGAGGAGATGGAATGTGGAGAAAAGCCCTTCCCGGGGGAGAATACCCATCAATGAATGTCATGTTGGAGGAATGATGGAATTACACAATCATCAGTTGGCCACCAGCACAGTGATGAATAATTCAGGCAAGGATCTTCAGTGTAAGCTAAAACTAGTAAAGTAAGTCCAGACACAGGATATTTTCAGGGTTCTGAAGTATCTTCCAACATATTTCTTAATTACAAAGGGACAAATAGTAACCTAGTGGAGAAAATCTGGCGGAAACTACTTTAACCAAATGATCAAAGACAACATCGCCAGCAATGGGACAAATCTTTGGTATTTCTACAAAAGAATCCTAACCCATCCAATCAGGATGAGTCATCCCACAAACCCAATTGGGGAACTTCTACAAAGCAACTGGCCTGTAGTTTTCAAAACGGTCAGGGTTGTGAAAAAGAAAGCAGTACAGGGTAACATTTCCAAAATTAAAGAAAAGTAAAGAGACACGAAAATGAAATGCAGTGTGTGGTTCTGGATGGGGTTCTCAATCAGTTGTTTTCGGTTCTACAAAGGACATTATTAGAGTAAGTGGTAGCATTTGGAATAAGGTCTATAGATAAAATAACATTGTCTCTAGGTTAATTTCCTGGTTTTGATAACTATACTATAAGGTATAAAAAGGATCTTTTTTTTTTTTTTTAAATATACTCTTAGATATTTACAGGTGAAGTAGCATCATGTATGTAACTTACTTTCAAATGGTTCAGAAAAACCAGTATGGGAATATAGAGAGAATGACAAACATTAACTTTGGGGAATATGAGTGAGGGGTATCTGGAAGTCTTTATAATATTCTTGCAACTTTTCTATATGTTTGAATTTTTTTAAGTTAAAATACTTCTAACATCATATGCTTTTATATTGCCTCTCTCAGTTCTGCCTTTTCTTTTGTCTTTTTTTTTTTTTTTTGAGACGGGGTCTCACTCTGTTGCCCAGGCCAGAATGCAGTGGTGTGACCGCAGCTCACTGCAACTTCTGCCTTGTAGGTTCAAGAGATCCTCCCACCTCAGCCTCTAGAGTAGTTGGGACTACAGGCATGTACCACCACGCCCAGTTACGTTTTAAATTTTTTATAGAGATGGGGACAACACTATGTTGTCTAAACTAGTCTCAAACTCCTGGGCTCAAGTGATCCACCTGCCTCTGCCTCTGGAAATGCTGAGATTAGAGGTGTGAGCCACCGTGCCTGGCCAGCTTTGCCATTTTAACCAGTGACAGACCCAGGCCCATTAAGATAGATGCAGATTCCTCCAAGGCTTTTTTGAATAAGTAATCACATAAAATAATGCATGAACAGCTGCACTGGAGTCTTACTCCTGTGCTGGATAAAGACTCAGCCCTGCATAGTCCACCATGGACCTTGCAACTGTGGTGTGGCCTTTCTCAGTAGTTTGGACCTAACAGATGCTTTTCACAATGTGGTTGTTTTTCTTGTTCCCCCTGCCCCCACCCGCCAAAGATTTGCTCTTGTCTTCCTGAGGAACAAACACTCATTTTCTTTGGATGGGGATCCTATGGGATCCCCATCCAAGAAAATCCATTAGTTCCAACTTTAACACGAGTTTCTCAAACAGTAAACATCACACAAGTCGTGCAGCCCAAGGACAGAGGGGTCTGGGTGTGCAAGTGCAGACGACTTTAGAGATGAACGCCTGTTTCTCAGAGGAACATAGATGGTCTGCCTTGAGAGAGAATTCATGTTCATCCAGACCAGGGGTTCGCAAACTGTACTGCCTGTTTTGTACAGCCATCGAAGCAAGGGTGGCTTTTACATCTAAAAAATATTTTGGGGAAAGGAAAAACACAAGAATAACATTTTGTGACACAAGAAAATCATATGAAATTCCAGTTTCATCGTCTATAATACAGATTTACTGGAAGAGTCACACCTACTTGTTGACTTCTTGTCTTTGCTTTTTGAGCCATAGGCAGAGTTGGGTAATCCTGATGGAGAGCTGGGGACCCACAAAGCTAAACCTCTTGACTGTCTGGTCCTTTATGGATAAATTTGACAATCTCTGATCTAGAGGAACCTTTCTCAACCGTGGCTGCATATCTGAATCACCTGACAGGGAGTGTTTTAAAAAATGCCAACATCGGCCGGGCGCGGTGGCTCATGTCTGTAATCCCAGCACTTTGGGAGGCACATCATGAGGTCAGGAGATCGAGACCATCCTGGTTAACACGGTGAAACACAATCTCTGCTAACACGGTGAAACACAATCTCTGCTAAAAATACAAAAAAGTAGCCAGGCGTGGTGGCACGCAATTGTGGTCCCAGCTACTCGGGAGGCTGAGGCAGGAGAATCGCTTGAACCCGGGAGGTGAGGTTGAAGTGAGCCGAGATCACGCCACTGCACTCCAGCGTGAGCGACAGAGCAAGACTCCATCTCAAAAAAAAAAAAGCCAACATCTAGCAGATCTGATTCCACTGATCCTGGGTGGTCCCAGGCATCCCGACTGTTTTGCGTGTGACAGGGTCTTGTCTGTCCCCCAGGCTGGAGTGCAAACGGTGTGATCTCAGCTCACTGCAACCTCCACCTCCTGGGTTCAGGTGATCCTCCTGCCTCAGCCTCCTGAGTACCTGGACAACAAGAGTGCACCACCATGCTCAGCTAAGGTTTAAAATCTTCTGTGGAGGTGGTAGGTCTCACTATATTGCCCAAGCTGTTGTTGAACTTGGGGGCTCAACTGATCCTCCTGGCTTGGACTCCCAAAGTGTTGGAATTACAGGTGTGAGCCACTATGCCTGGCTCATCCCAACTTTTTAGAAGTCCCTGAGGCCACCTGGATACACAGCCGGACCTGTGGTTAGCTCCCTGGACTTGCTCTCCCCACTCCCTGGCCAACCATCAGATAGCTCGAGAAAGAGAGAGAGAGAGAGAGAAGAGAATGCTGCTCTATTAAGATTCTGAGTCAGGGGCCTCTGCCAGCATGTGCACTGCTTTTAGTGAAAAAACTCAATGCTTTACAAACATTCCCTCTGAAATGACATTATATAACTAATCTGTTTAATGACATAACAAATAACAGAATCCCGTGGAAGCCGATATCACATCAGTCAAAGACTATTTGGTTCTGCTTTGCAACCACTTTGTAGATTTCAGCCCAAATCTCGTCTCGCTTTAAACCTTGACCTTCTAAGTCCATATTCCAGTGGCCTGTCTCAGCTATCAATGTGGGGCCCATAAAGAATGCTCTTCACTGTCCACGTGATTTTAGGTTCTTCCCAGGAACAGTATGGCAATTTCCATACATCGTTTATGATTTTTTTCAAAGCTCCTTTATGTACATTCTCTGAAGATTCTTAAGAGAATCATGTGAGAGGACAGGCATCAGTTCCCCGATTCAACAGATGAGGAAACTGAGGTTCCCAGAGGAGCAGTGCTCAGCAGAGTGGTTACAAGCAGAGACTGGCCTCTGCTTGTATTTTAGCTGTAGACAGGGACGCTGTCTCTGTAAGCTGTACTTCCCGTTTTCATCTCTACAATGGAGGTAAAAACTTCAACCTCGTGGGGCTACTGTGAGGACCAAAAGGATATTAGAGAACTTAGGCTGGCATTTAGCATATGGTCAGCACTAGAAAAATAAAATATAGATCGAAATAAAGGCAGTGGTTCTTAATGGGTGGTAGGGCGGTACTACTCCCTTGAAAGCCTGCGGGGGGCTGTTTCGGACACTGCAATGACTGTGATCATGGCTGTTATTTAGTGGGTGGTGGCCATCCATGTCAAATGCCCACAGGCAGAGGACAGCCCTCTCCCCGCAGGCCAACAGAAACACTGGGATGCTCCTGGCTCCTCTGCTGTTTCCTCCACACATTTCCCTCTGGTCCTTTCCCTACAGGCCACAGTCTCTCAGCCTCATCTGTCCTGTGCACTGTAGGATGTCGAGAAGCACCCCTGGCTTCCATCCACTAGATGCCAGCAGCACCCTCCAGGCTGCAACAACCAAAAGTGACTCTAGACATTTCCAAATGTCCCCCGGCAAGCAAAGCGCCCCGGTGGATCAGCACTGCTACGGGAAAGACACATCCTGAGCTGCGGCTCTCCTCCACTCTCAGGTACCCACAGGCAAGGGGAACCCACAGGAATGTGGGGGCTGCGCTCTATAGCACCCAGCTCAGCTCAGCCCCAAACCTGGGCACAGCAGCTGAAGCCTGAGACAATGTGGGGAAATTCGGGGGGTAGCAAACAAAAATGACACATGGTCTCCCTCATCTGCAACACAAAGACGGCATTCTCCTACAGTCACCCTGCCCTTAAGAACAGCCTCACGGGTCCTCAGTTGAAAGCAAAAGTGTGCCTGCTTCCTGATCACCAAACATCTGCTTTCTAGTGTTGCTGACATTTTTTTCATACTAAAAAAAAAAAAAAGAAAAACAAAAAACAACAAAAAAAAACCCCCAAAACCCAAACAAACAACGAATTTTAAACTGCTTAAGTAAAAGGCAGAGAATATAAAACATTATTTATTCCATTGCCTGGATGCACGGCTCTTGGAAAGAAACACACGTGGAACGATTTATATTATGGCTAGAGGAGTCTTCAAGGAAGAAGGGAAAATACATGCATTCCATTGCATTTCAATCAAGCTGAGGAGAAAAAAGCAAAGAAAAGGCGTAATTGATCAGAGAGCCTCAGCGCTCAGATCTGTACCTCCTTTTACAGCTCCCAGCTCCCTGCTCCGAGGCTGCAGCTACCTCTGGCTTTCCGGGCTGGAGCCCAGGCAGCTGGGAGCCCGGGAGTGGTAACCTCGCTAATTCAATAAATGAACTCTGACAAGCCTAAATGGTTGTTTGGATGGATCCTCTCTCATTCCCCCCTCCCTTGCTGCCCAAAACCTCAAATAAAATAAATTAAATAAAACACGAGACACAATCTGAGTCTTTTACGGCCGCCTTCTCTAGTGGGAGTCAGAAAAATGCTAATGATTCTGGGGCTGACGGAGCTGAGCCAGGCTGGCTCTGGGCCGTGAGTGGCCAGGGTGTTTCCCCTTCCTCTGCTCTGCTGTTTTCTTTTCCTCCCCTGACACCCCCTTTCCTCCCTGCCTTGCTCTCTGGTGGGGGCAGGGGTGGGCTGGAATATTATTCAGCATCCTGCCATAGGTGTCTGCAGCCAATCGGAGGCGATGGCAGCCACTTGCACCTTGCTGACAGTTGCTGTCAAAATACTCTCACAACCGGCGGCTCGATAATAACTCGAAAATGAGATACAAATGAGTGACTCTTCATGAGTGGAACACACTGCCGATCACCCCCATCCTACTGGCTTCCGAGCGTGTCGGGGAACGTTCGGGGATGGTAGAGAGAAGCTCTGGCCACAGTGCAGAGACTGGTTGAAAAACAAAAACCAACCAGCCAGAAGTGCTGGCTTTGCCCCATTCCATGTCCCTCGGGTGGGGCGGGGGTGTCCCACAGGACTTCAGAACACATTGGAGATCCTTCCCCCAAGGGATGCTGTGCGCTCCCCAGTGCAAATGGATGTGCCTGTGGAATATATGTAATTTTTGAGACAGGGTGTTGCAGTGTCGTCCAGGCTGGAGAGCAGCGGTGCGATCACAGCTCACCGTAGCCTCGAACTCCCAGGCTCAAGCCATGCTCCTACTTCAGCCTTCCGAGTAGCTGGGACTATAGACTTCAGGTGCATACCACTATGCCTGGCTAATACTCCAATCTTTTTTTTTTTTTGTAGAGACAGGGTCTTGCTATGTTGGCCAGGCTGGTCTCAAACTCCTGGCCTTACGGGATCCTCCTGCCTCAGCCTACCAAGGTGTTGGGATTACAGGCATGAGCCACCAGGCCTGGCCTTGATGGACTATTTAGGTGGAAACAACCCATGGGGTTACTTCCTAGCCACCAATCTAGGAAGGCTGCATCAGGATCCCCAGCAAGAGAAAAGAACCTTCTTCCCAGGAAACATCCCGCCATCTCCTGCCCCGTCCTGTTGTCCACAGCTGGGATGCTGGGATGCTTTTATTCATCCAGCCAACTCTCTCTTGCTCCAACTTGGGCTGTTCCTCCCATGGGGAAGTCAACATTAGCACAACTTGTTTAGAAAAGCACCAATAAGCCCCAGGGAGTACAAAGAGTGTGGTCAGCACTTTTCTGTGTTTCTCCAGCAGGGAGGGGGCTGATAGCAGGAGAGGGTAGAGACTCAGGCAGATCTTAAACTTCTTTCCCATTTGCCAGGGTTGGTTTGGACCTGGCATCACTCTCTACTTCTCAAGGCAGAGCTGGAATCGTCCAGGTGGAGAGGGAGGGAGGGGCTGTCATGTTCACTTACTCGAGGATATAGTATGCCTCCGAAAATTGCACCACATCCATTCAGGAGGCTTAGAGGCCCTCAAGAAAAATTCACTGACTTTTTCTTTTTAATAATAGACTGTTTTGGGTTGCAGCTGCTGCTCTGCTATATTGACAGAAGCCCAGGTGATGGTTCAGGCTGGGATAAAAAAAAAACAACTTTTGAGAACACACCTCTGTTAAAGGGACTTGATTTAAATTTAAGGTAGGCAGAGTATAACTGCCCTACAAAGTGTAATCACACTGTCTGGAGTCAAACCTCTCCCACGTGATTCTCTCGGTCTTCCCGCTCATTTCCCTGTAGAAAGCCTTTATTCCTCTGTCGTGTGTCGGGTAAATACTGAGATCATTCTGCTTGTGTGTGACAACGTACATCCTGAATAACCCCGTCTGTGTCACCCGTGTCTACTTTAAATAGTAAACTCCTGTAAAGAAAGGATCAGCCCGGTGTAACTTACTCTGTGAGCTGAGCCATTATAGAAGGCTTTTAAGCACTGCACTTGGAAGGATAAGAGGCTCTCAGCATCCTATGAATAGGTGAGATGCCTATTTGGGGGTTACATCAAGCTTCACCTACAAAGCCAGGCAAAGAACACAGACTAGAACTCAGGCTTGGGCCTCAGATCTGCCACTTAACCAGCCATGAGACCTCAGGTGAGTCACTTAACCTCTCTGACCTGCTATCTCCTCATCTGTGCAGTGGTGATATTAATACCAGCCCTGCCTCCAGAGGCATATGAAAAAATGATGGGCAAGGCAGACAGAAACGGGATTGCTATTGTTGCCCAGTGGGGAGTGGGCTGGTTTTCTTTTGCATTTGCTCAATTTCCCAAATTCTCGGGAATGAGATTCGTTTTATAATCAGGAGAAAGAATTTCGAAAGAGTAAAACTTTGACTTGCTAATAGGGTAAGATTCAAAAGAGTTTTGTGTAAGAAAGAGTTTTGAAATGATATAAAGTGCTGGGCAAAAAGACAGCAGAGCAGTATTGTCCTGGCTTCATTTAATGCAATTAGGTTTTTAAAAGGGTCAGCTTTAGAGTTAAAGAGGAATGCTGAACAGAGATGGGGAAGAGAGAATGCAGACAGCCACTCAAAAGGTTTATTAAAAGTGAAATGGGTCTTGAATTTGAACCTGAGTATCTCATGAAACACCCTCCTTGCCCTCCCCTGACAACTGATAGAGCAATGAACAGTTGTCTTATTTTGAAGAAATATTTTTTCTTCTGATTCTAAAGTGGTATCTGTGTTCAGTGTAGGTAATTTGCCAAATGCATGGTAATATGGGGAAGGAAATAAAAAGTGCCTAAAAACTCACCAATAACAATGTTTATTTTGGATGCATTTCCTTCCAGTCTTTTTTTCTATGCATATATGTCTATGCAGGTCTACTCAATGATCACACTGTATCTACTGAGTCTTTTTTTTTTTTTTTAATAAGAGAGATGGGGTCTTGCTCTGTCACACAGGCTGGAGTGCAGTGGTGCAATCATGGTTCACAGCAGCCTCCAACTCCTGGGCTCAAGCCATCCTCCCACCTCAGTCTCCTGAGTAACTGGCACTACAGACACATGCCACCATACCTGTCTAATTTTTAATTTTTTGTAGAGACACGCTGGTCTTGAATTTCTGGGTTCAAGCAATCTGCCTGCCTCAGCCTCCCAAAGTGCCGGGATTACAGGTGTGAGCAACTGCACCTGGCCACCTAATTTTTAACTTTTTGTAGAGACATGCTGTTCTTGAACTTCTGGGCTCAAGGAACCTGTCCGCCTCGGCCTCCCAAAAGTGCTGGAATTACAGGTGTGAGCCACTGTGGCTGGCCTACTGTTTTGATTCTTGCTTTCTTGCCTTGATTGTTGGATGGAAAAGCATTTCTCCTCTCATTAACATTCTTGATAAACACTGCGGACCACTTTTCCCTCCATCATTTAGCCCGCCCCCTCTCACTGCTGAATGCTGGTAGTGCTTCTAAATTTTGGCTATCATAAGCAACCCCCTATTGAAGATCCTCGCATTTAAAAACTTTGTCCACATTTCCATTGATTTCTTTAGAATACAGCTCTAGGGGAAGAGTCACTAGATCAAAAGGTATAAGCATTTTAAAGAATCTAGAACTGTGCTGCCCAATATGGCAGCCTCTGCCATATGTGACTAAAATGAGAAAGATACAGGTTTTTGGCTCTTTCAATTGACATTGAGTAAAGTGAAAATTCAATTCCTCAGTCACACTCGCCAGATTTCAAGTGCTCAAGAGCCACTCGGGGCCAGCAGCTACTGTATTGGACAGCGTAGATGGAGAATATCTTTATTGCGGCAGAAAGTTCTACCAGATGGTATTGTCTCGGCACACACGACAGACTCAGAGAGCGCAGGCGAGCAAGGTGAGACAAGCTTGGCACCGAAGATCAGCACTGGGCACTCCATCTTTTCCTGGTCTGCACCACCTTCTCTCTTTCATAGCCCCCTTTTCTACCTCTTTCTTTGTCTCCACTTATGAGTTAGGCCAAGATGTCTCAAAACTTCCTGGCAACACATCTTTCCCCTTCCCCTGAATGGTAGGTGAGAGGAGCACACACTTCCAGAGGCTCAGGGGACGTGAGTCAAAGTCATCTTGTGCTTATTGTAACCCTGCATGCCAACTTTGCATCCTGTTCCACAACAGGGTAGTATGTGTGCAGTAACATTCAAACAATAAGTTTGTGCTATATTGCTGAGTAAAACTGATGCTGCAAGAGACTAAGCCTGGTTAATCTTGAAGTTTTAGGTACCAAAATACAAACAGAACATGCCCTCTCCAGCCTGAGAAATAACAGGCTTAATCTAGCCTGCCAGAACCCCTGGTACCCTCTGAGGGAGGGGCATCTCTTTAGAGGGCTTGGTGGCAGAGTAAGAGTTAGCGGGCACTCCTGCTTTGGATTTCTTGCTTTGGTTGCTAGGGAGCTCTGATTGAAGCTTTGTGTCCCTTTATAAACATACTCCTTAGACTAGGGGTTGCACTGTAATTTTCTTTCAACCGACATTTTCTCAAATTCTGCAGGGATGAATTAAGATCTTAATTATTCTGGAAGTAGATGAGGAATCTACCTGCTTACAGAGCTGTATCTTCCTGAAAAGGAAATAATAAGCTACAAACCTGCTTCTCCAAATGAAGGTCTGGGCCAGGACTCAAAGCCTGTGCTATCTGAGAGCAGAGTCCAAGTGCTGGCTGAAGTGCTTTGCAGACAGTCAAGTGGGATACACCCTTGTGGGATGACACTAAGGCCACAACTGGGACAGCCATATGCCTGACCATTTTGATAATGGATAGGGTCTGTCCTTCACCTGAGCAAAGCCCTTCCCTGAGCCTGTTCTTGTGGCCAGAGGACAAGGCCCATCGCGGGGGGCGTGGCACACAATGAGAACCACTCAGGCCGGCAGCCAGGGAACCTTACTCATCAAGGCTTCTGTGTAGCATGCACAGTGATAGCTGATATTTGCAAGGATTAAACGGGGCCCAGCAGGTCCTGAATCACCTCCTGGATCATCAAAGATTTCAATTACACTCTATCGAGTTCCCATGTTAAGTATATTTTATTATATTTGAATTCCCTGGAAAGTGGCCATCTACGGTATTGATGGTAACTCTCCATTAACCTGCAAGGTGGCCTGCCAAGAAGCCCAATGCCTCACCTTGGTTGGGCCAGAGAGGGATGAGGAGGCAGGGAAGGTGAGCTGCTGGGAGGGAAACAGTCAGGACCACCTCTCAACCACACAACGTGCCCTGCTCCAAACCCACTCTCCTCATCTGTGAAATGGGCTGCCTGGCCTCCTGAGAGTGAAGGATACGTAGGGCATTACGAAAGATAAGGAGAGTCACACGGGTGAAACAGGCAAGATTGCCAGACACACGTCAGAGAGGGGAAGACGCCTAACGATATAGAAAACACAACACCATTTTCTCTAAGTGGACACAACACTATCACATCCACTGCCTACAGGTTCACATATGTACAAAATTCAAAGACAAAGATCTAGAAGGAGATTCGCAAATGAGTGGCATGAATTTCTCCAGGGAGGAGGGTGGCACGAGACTTGGGTGGCAGTGGATGAAAGGATATCTTGGCCTTAAATTTTTCTTTCAGCAAAGAAAACATACTCACGTTTTAATTTTGCAACTACATTTTTAAAAAAAGAAAAAATCCCATATATAGGATATATACTATATCTATAGGGTTATATATAGTATACTACGTCTATATATAGGATTACATATAGGATATATTTTATGTATAGTATTTATATATATAAAATTCCAAGATATACATTTCATTCTGTCTCAAATATACACGTACCTATCTATATATCTCTCATATGCAGAGAGGAGAAACGGAGAGAGAGCTCATGTGTGCTGAGTGCATGGTAGGGGTGCAATAAAGGATGAAAGATTATAATTAGGCTGTTTTTGCCTGTCAAAGATGACCACATATTAGCATTTTTCTGTAATTTAACCTGTCAACTGTCAGCTAAAGGGTACCCCAATCCATGAGGTCGCTGGAGCTAGCTAGAATGAGGATGCAAGTGAAAACAAAAAAAGCAAACCAAACAGAAACATCCTGGGCCCTGGGTCCACCTATCTTTCCTGTGATGTGCTTCGTATGCTTGCCCCAGAGCAGGGAAAACCAGCCGAATTCTCCAGAATGCAGTGGGTAATTTCTGGGCTCTGGGGTGTGTCTGCCTTAAAGGTTCAGGCCAAGGCTGTCCCCATAGGCTCCACCCCCCATGGGAGGAGCCACACCCTGACTCTAACCTGGAGGACCAGCTCTTGCAAGGAACACTGCGAGGCACAGACATTACAGTGAAGAAAATTAATTTTCTTCTGAGACTTTTATGTTTTGGATGCTCTTGTGACACCCCTTTGAGATGGCTGCAGGCAGGCTGGGTTTTTTCCAAAATCTGGGCTGAGAAATCAATGTCTGAAATGCATTTTGCAAGAGAACAGAGGTGAGGAGAGGGAAGGCAGGAGGAACAGTGAATAACCCTGGATAACAATCCCAGCGCCTCCAAGACGACGGAGAAATGTAGGAAGAGTCGAAACAAAATGGAATCTTGAGGCCAGTACAGCATTTCTGGCTCTACTACAACAAAAGAACCTCTCCTATTTATTGAGTGCTGATTTTGCACCAAACACTGGGCTGCAGGATTTTTTCATGGCCCTGCTAGGCCAAAAGAAATACCTAACAGTTTGTTTATTAAGTAGTTAAGGCTAAACAACTTGACAGTAGCAGTTTATAACATCTCTGACAGATGTGGCTGTTTTTCCTCAGAAATCTGAAATAGCCCACAGGGAAGCTGTCAGTTCACTGTGGCACCCTGAGGTGCCTTGGCACACAGTTTGGGAACCATGGCTCTGAGCCAATGGCTTTACTTGTTACTTTACTGAGCCCTCCCAATAGATCTGGCAAGTATTTATTATGATCTCCATTTTGTGCAGATACTGACAGTCAGTGTTATTTTTTTATTTTTTTTGAGATAGAGTCTCGCTCTGTTGCCCAGGCTGGAGTGCACTGGTGTGATCTCAGCTCACTGCAACCTTTGCTTCCCGGGTTCAAGCGATTCTCCTGCCTCAGCCTCCCAAGTAGCTAGGATTAAAGGCGCCCACCACCACACCCAGCTATGTTTTGTATTTTTAGTAGAGACGGGGTTTTACCCTGTTGGCCAGGCTGGTCTCAAGCTCCTAACCTCAAGTAATCCACCTACCTTGGCCTCCCAAAGCACTGGGATTACAGGGAGTCATGGTACCCGGCCCAGAGTGTTTAAATGACTTTATCCAAGTGTGACAGCTGAAGGAAGCAAGATTCAAACACCAATCTAGCCAGGTGTGATGGCTTGCACTTACAATCCTGGCTACTCAGGAGGCTGAGGTGGGAGGATCACTTGAGGCCAGCAGTTCAAGATTGGCCTGGGCAATACAGCAAGACTCTGTCTCTTAAAAACAAACAGAAACACCAATCTGATAGACTCTCAGGGCGGCCATGTTTGGTCGTGCAGGTTGAATACTGCACAATCCTAGAGGCCGCCACTCCTGCAGATTACAGTACTGACCGTCTGAATCATTACACTGGCAGTCGAGGCTTGACAGTGCACAAAGCCTCCAGCTGTAGTAGCTCTTCTCCCTTCACTGAGCAACCTCTTGCTTTGACTTCTCGGATTACCTGATCGGAGCCTCCGGCCACATCCCATTCGCAGGTAAACAGACTCACAGGACATGCCATGGGGCACCAGCAGCTTCATTTAACCTTGGTGGCCAAGTAGCAAAATGACTAACTCCAATAGGTAAATTGCATCAAAACCAGCAGCATTTCAACCACAAGTGGGCTTGGCTGGGAGAAAGATCTACAGGTCTAAGTGAACCTGACAGGTATCCTGGACCTGAAATTTTGGACTAAAGTAAGAGTCCATTTAAGGGAACAGTTTGTCTAATTAGGGTCTGCTGCCTCTCGGCTGCATTTGGGCATATATACCTGTGCATGTGTGTTGAGGGTGGGGTGGGGGTGGAGAGGATTTACTCTTTTTGTAGGATAATTTTCAGATTTTTCTGTTTTTATTTAGACAGTCTAATTTTTAATATGTGTACATACATGTGTATCATGATAGAACCGTGACGAGATTTCAGTGCCTGTACTGGACTTCAGTGATGGGCAAGTGACATCCTACAGACACAGACATGACGCCTTTGGACACTAGAGTGTTCAGATCACGTCTCTGCACCTAACCAACTGGCAACAAGAGATCAATTCACTGGGATGAACAATGAAACATTTTTCTGTTCACAATTCCAAGAGTAATTGGTTATCCATTCATTCATAATTTCAATAACACTACAATGCTAACTTTTATTTTTAAGTGATCAGAATAGAACCAATAGGCACCGCTGCATGGAAAGGGGTGTTTGATGACCGGCAAGACTCAGAGAAGCAAGAGGTCTAATTGTGCTGAACCAGCAAATGAAGACTTCAATTCGGTATTCTCATCCTGCACAAGCACTTACTTATGCAAACAGGCATTCTCTGCATTAGCATTACTGACGTAAAAGAACGGAAACAGATTATAGATCTGGACCTGAGGCTACAGCTTTCTAATATTAAAACCCACGTTCTGAATTTAGTTTCTGCAAAACGACATCATCCATCACGCTAAAATAATGTTGTTAATTTGAATTTTATTGATTTTAAATTTTGTTTGTATTTAACGTGAAATTGTGTTTTGGTTTTATAGTTCTCAAAGAACCATAAGCAAGAGTTGTCAGTTTATTCTGAGTTTTATATTTATACATAGTTAAATAACATAATAATAAAAATATTTAGATTATCACCATGGGGAAGGACCGTGAGATTTTTATTTTACTTTAAAAGGGCTCTTTATACATTGCTCAAGTTTGAGAAACACTGTGACGGCCCAAGATTTCACGCAATGTTACTTTAGGAATGAACTCAGAGACCATCACATCATTGGGAATTCCCTTACTTCAGTTTCCTCGGGGAGGATCAGAAAGGTTAGGTGACTTTCCTAAGAGCACACAGCTAGTTAGTAGCAGGGCTGGCAGTCACAGCCTAGTCCCCTGGCTCCTTACACAGCCCAAGTGTATTACAGAAGTCCGAGGCAGGAGTCACAATAGAGATGACAGCAACCCTAAACCGGGAGTGATACCAAGTGCTTTACTAGCCTCACTGACCTTGTATCTTAGAGCAAACCAGACACAGCTGTTAATCCTGCCATTTTACAGAGACAGACACTGAGTCCCAGGGAACTCATCAGACCAAGTTACTAAGTCAAGACAAAACAGCATGCACAATCCGGGGCTCTATCCTGAGGGTTTTAATGGGGTAAGCCAAGATGGTTCCTTCCCTTTCTGGAGTTCGTGGTTGTTTCTGTAACCTAGCACCTGGGGCAGTCCCTGCCTCATTAGTGATGCTTAGTAAATATTTGCTAAACCGACAAGTTATTTCTTAACTAAAAAGCAGTGTTTGAGACCTCCCTTTTCCATGGAAAACTCTGCGATGCGTGAGCGGAGAGAAGCTGTTCCTAAAGAGAAGTCCCTCAAGCTGTCTGGGGCTCCCTGCTGCCTTTCAGCACCCAGAATGCTAGGAGACATGGTGCACAATTATCAGCTCCAACAATGAGCCGACGGCAGCCCTCTGAGCAAGCCCAGACAAAGCACAGAGACCTTGCAGCTGAAAAGACTCTGAATGGAGACAGGGGAGGTGTGAAAGCAAGGTTAGAGTGAGCTGCAGTGCCTGCTTGGGGCAGGAGGGGAGGAATGAGGGCGCACAATGCCACCCTGCCCCCAGGACAGGCACACTCTCCCTGGGGCACCCTGTTCCACTGTCTGAGCTTTTGTCGCCCACTCTGGAACCAGTCTAGGCGTGCAGTGAGGGAAAACGCCAGCTGCAGCGGAAGACCGAGCCTGTGAAATCTCAAAGGAAGGATGAAAACAACAGCAAAAAAACAAAAACAAAAACAAAAACAAAACCCTTCTCAGTGTTCAGGGTTAATTATTTATTTTTTTAAGGAGGCAAACTAAGGAGGCTTCCACGTGGCCCTGGTTTGGGATTGCTTGACCAGTTAGTCTGGCAGATGGAAATGGCCTCATGGCAGATAAATGACATATTCTTAGGCAAGTACGTGCAGCTGTTGACTTATCAAAGATGCTGCCCCCACGTCTGTGGCAGACATCACTAATCAATTTCGGTGCCATTTTCCACGGAGCCCAAACAGTCTCGATTCTCCCGCACAGGGTTCCAGGCAGCCATGACCAATGGGTTTGTGTTGGCTTGGAAATGGCAGGCCTATCCCAAACTCTTCATGGAATCACTCAACAAATGAGGCCCCAAGAGGTCATGTAATCGCTGGAGGTCACGCAGCAGGGCCCAGGCCAGAATTCAGGTCTCCTGACTCCCTAGTTAGTGACCTGAATTTTTTTTTCACTTGGAAAATCATACTGGCTCATTTCCAAGCTGACAGTCAACTCCTGATAGAGGAGGAGGAGGAAGGACAGCATGAAGACAAGAACTCAGCTCACCCAAGTATGTCCTCTGAGCAAGTGGCACTTCTCTTGACTTGAGCAGCAGTAACTTTTATAGCCTCTGATCATCCTCTGGACTATTGGTAGGATGA
The DNA here is from genome assembly GCF_000951035.1 of Colobus angolensis palliatus. Classification (NCBI taxonomy): domain Eukaryota; kingdom Metazoa; phylum Chordata; class Mammalia; order Primates; family Cercopithecidae; genus Colobus; species Colobus angolensis. Next base: position 2,056,336 of record NW_012121709.1, read on the forward strand.
TTAAAAAGGAGAAGAGTCTGCAAAACCAGCTTCTCCAATGAAGAAGGTATCACTCAGTACATATCCCTCCCAAACTCCTTGGGGCTGCATTCCCAGAGATCTTAAGTAGGGAAGGGCATGTTCTGAGAAACATGGTTTTGTGCCCATCCTGCAATATGGAGAATCTGGAGAGACACAGATAGATAGGAGCCTAAGAAAGTTCCGCACTGGTTTCTTTGCTTTCTGAAAAGGGTCTAGAAAGATTCCCAGTGTTTCCTCACACTGTAAACTGAAGCTTAATATATTCTACATTCTTTATAGTAGAAGGTTCATGTATGAACCTACTAAATAAAAATAGATCCTAAATAAAATGTACTTACTAGGTCAGCCTTTTGATTTCCCTAGGTACTGTTAGCCTAGATTTAAGTAATAAACTATGTAAATTATCTACATGGAGTATAAAAGTTGGGATAATTTCTCTTCTCCCACTTATCTCCCCTATCTGTTGACTCTGTGGCAGCTGAATATTAGTTTCCTTCTGACCAAGGAACCACCACCTGCAGCTGACCCCTAAGCCTAGAGGATTCTACCTTCTTTGACCCCATAAAAGACTACTGCTGGCATACTTTGGTGAGGAAGTTTCACATAGAGAGTAAGCCTGGCCTCTCTTTCCATCAGGAATTCCTTCTTTTATTCATTCATTCTTTCATTCGAGACAGAGTCTCACTCTGTCACCGAGGCTGGAGTGCAGTGGCATAATCTCGGCTCACTGCAAGCTCCACGTCCTGGGTTCAAGTGATTCTCTTGCCTCAGCCTCCCAAGTAGCTGGGACTACAGGGGCCCGCCGCCACACCTGGCTAATTTTTTTTCTATTTTTGGTAGAGACAGGGTTTCACCATGTTGGCTAGGCTGGTCTTGAACTCCTGACCTCAGGTGACCCGCCCCCCTCAGCTTCCCAAAGTGCTGGGATTACAGGTGTGAGCCACCACGCCCGGCCCCAAGAATTCCTTCTTAAGCATCCTTAACAAACAGTTGACCTTGACATCACTGGCTTACCACTTGCCACTTGATGGGCAACTCATTACTGCAGGAAATGGCCTTTTTCTAATGCTTTATGGTTTGAGATATTCACTTTTAAAAAACCTTTTAATTTTGAGATAATTATAGATCTATATGCACTTGTAAGAAAGAATCAGAGAGATCTTATACACCCTTCACCTAGTTTCCCTCAGTGGTGACGTCTGGTAAAACTACACCACAATGTCATCATCAGAAAATCAACACTAATAATTGACCTTATTCAGATTTCACTAGTTTTATACGCAGCCATTTGCATATATGAATTGAGTTCCATGAAATCTCATGAGAAGTTGAGTGTCCACCACAATGAAAACACAGAATGGTTTAATCATAAGGACCCCCTAAGCTACCTTTTGACAGACACAGCCACCTCCCTCCCTCCTGCCTCCCACTCGTCTCTCTAATTTTGTCATTTCAAGAACATTATATAGCTGTGCGTGGTGGCTCAAACCTGTAACCCCAGCACTTTGGGAGGCCGACACGGGAGGATTGCTTGGGGTCAGGAGTTCAAGACCAGCCTGGGCAACATAGCAAGCCCTGTCTCTACAAAAAAATTGAAAAATTAGCCGGGCGTAGTAGCACGTGCCTGTAATCTGAGCTGCTCAGGAGGCTGGGGCAGGAGGATCCCTTGAGGCCAGGAGTTTGAGGCTTCAGTGAGCAATGATTACACTACTGCACTCTAGCATGGACAACAGAATGAGACGCTGTCTCAAAAAAAAAAAAAAAAAAGACAACGTTATATAAATGGAATCACACAGTATGTCATCTTTTCGGGATTATCCTTTTCTATTTAGCATAAATCTCTGGAGATTTAGCCACGCGGTTTTGTAAATCAACAGTTTGTCCCTTTTCACTGCTGAGCAGCATCCCATGCCTTGAACATACCAGTTTGTTTAGCCATTTTCCTACTGAAAGACATTTGGGTTGTTTCCAAGTTTTGGCTATTTATGCACAAAGGTATTATGAACATTCATGTATAGATTTCTCTTATTGGGGGGGGTAGTAGCTTTATTGAGATATAATTCACATCTTCTACCCATTCAAAGTACACAACTGGATGGTTTTTGCTACATTTACAGAGCTGCGCAACCCTTGCCACAGCCAATTTTAGAAGATTTTCATTATCTCACACAGAAGTTCTGTACCCTTTATCCAGTAACTCTCAACCTACCTTCCCCTTCCCTAAGCAACTGTGAATCTACTTTCAGTCTCTACGGATGTGCCTAGTCGACCCTCGGTACCCACAGGGGATGGGCTCCAGGACCCTCACGGGTACCAAAATTCAAGGACATTCAAGTCCCTTCGGCATTATTTTCGATCTGTGGTTGGTGGAATCTGTGGGTGCAGAATATGTGGATGTGGAACCCACAGATACACAATCATGGGATATGTGGCCTTTTGTGTCTGGCTTCTTTCACTCAGAATCATGCTTTCAAACCCACGTTATCAGTAGTCCATTCCTATTTATGGCCGAATAACATTCCACTGTATGAATATACCCCATTTTGTTTATCCACTCATCAGTTGACGGACACGTGAATCTGTTTTTGTGTGAACGTGAGTTGTCATTTCTCTGGTGTTGATGCTCAAGAGTGCAACTGCTGGTTCATAGAGACAGTGCACATTTTACTTTGTAAGAAAACTGCCCACACTTGGAATTTCCCAGAGTAGTTGTACCATTTTTCGTTCCCACCAGCAATGCATAAACAATCCAGTTTCTCTGCATCATTGTCAGCATTTTGTGTCACCACTATTTTTTATTTTAGCCATCCTGACGGTTACATGTATATTCATTTGTTTGTACCCTCAGCAGAAATCTGATTTTCAGTAACATCTGCTGTGAGTCAGAGCCCCGAATGTTCCTCCTGGGCATTCCTTTTGTAGGCTGGCGAACCCTAGATCTTCTACCTTGATATAATCTGGGTAGTTCCTGTCTCTCCCTCCTAAAACAGGAGGATATACTTATTCATTTTACCCATTAAAAGATGGATTTAAGATATGGTCACGCCAGAGAGGAGTTCAGACCTTTGGGATCTGGACCATGGAATTCTGTTGAGCTACATCCCACAGCTGGTGAACCCTGGAGTCCACTAAGAACTCAAGATCTTTTTTTCAAAATAAAAAGGTATGAGGCAAGGACTCCTATATTCTGTCTTGGGGCCATTCCCCTGGTGGAATTGATTCCCTGGCATTTTGTAGTCACTGCCTGGTACCTGTGCTCGTCTTCCAGGTGGGTCATCATTTCCTTGGACTGTGGTTATTCTGAGGGTAGGAGGGGGCTCTTTGAAACTGGTACAGCGCTGAGCTCCCAATAAGCATGTGGTATTTGTGGACGGCCCTTGATAAGCATAGTGGACAGTAAAACCTCAGGGGTGATGCTTGCTGAAGATAGGCATGTTGTAAGGGATCAGCAGATACGTGCTGAATGGGCACATGAAAGAGTTAAAAAAACTCTTTCCCTTGTATTCATAATAGGAAAGACAGCACAGGAAGAGTATCTGCAAGAGCAAATACGGCTTTGCCACTTGTGCAGGGTTTTATAGCTGGGAAGCCATCTGACTTGTGCGCTTCAGTTCCCCAGGCTTCTTGGGGGAGGAATGAATGAAATCCTGAGCACAAAAGCACTTCAGGTCCCTGCAGGGTCCTTGGGTAAGGTGCTGTGCAGACATTGGGAGGTATCGTCAATGGTGCCTCGCTCACGCAGGCAGAGAATGCGGCAGCGAGGACCATCAAAACTGCAAATGCTGGTGCTGAGGCTGACATGCATGGATCCCAACAGGAATGCTCACAGAAACCCCCAGACACACATAGACACACAGGCTGATGAGGTGAGGCACACAACCTTGGCATCACGACTGCGGCCAGTGATTATTTATACTGTGACAGGTGAGGAAAGGATGTGTGTGTGTGGAGCGGGGCTGTGAGGGACGCACATTCCGCCAAGATGGCGGCTCTCTCAGACTTTCCCATCCCCAAATGTGGCCAATTATCCAGTTAGCTGCTTAGGACCTAAATATAGGCATCATCTGCGATCCCCCTCTCTGCCTGCACAGCCCTCACCAAAGACACCATCAAACATATTCCCATACTGACCTGGCATCCCACTTCCACGGCTGACGTCTGGTCCAAGCCATAGTCAGCTCTGGCCCAGGTGAAGTAAAAGCCCCCTCTTGGGTCTCCTCATACCTGCTCGTCCTCCTGAGAGACTTTTCTCCTTACAAGATCTTTTACAAATGTAAGTCAAGAAAGCCCAACGACCTGAAGCGCTAACGGCCAACCCCAGCCAGGCAATTACGGGACAGAACAAAGCCACTGGATATCAAGTCTATTACAAAGTCCCGGTAATTAACACAGGTTGGTATTGCCACGGGGGCAGATAAATAGACCCGGGGAGCAGATTAGAGTCAGAAGCAGACCCTCACACACAGTCACCTGATTTATGACAAAATCAATGCTGCAGAGGGAGGGGAAAGAATGGTCTTTGCAATAAATGATATTGGGCCAATTGAATATCCACTTGGAAAAAAAATGCTCCTTGGTTTGTACCTCACGCCATATACAAAAATCAATGCCAGATGGATTGCATATCTTGATATGAAGGGTCAAACAGAAGTCTTTCCTTTTAGAGAAAAATATAGGTGGCCACCTTCATGAGCTCAGAAGAGGCAAAGATCTCTTAGCAGACACAAAAAGTTCTAACCAGGAAGGAGAAAAATGACAGTGACATCACCGAGGTGAAAGCGACCTACAGAATGGGAGACACTGCGATTGCACAGTCCAGTATACAGAAAGTTAAATAAAAAGTAATTAGAAAATTGAAAAGAAAAATAAATTAAAAAATCAGACAAGCCAGTTTTTAAAAAGTGGGCAAAAGAACAGACATCCAACAAGAGACGACAGATATCCAAATGGCTCATAAACATATGAGAAAACATTTGACTTCCTAAACTACCAGGGAGGCACAAATTAGAACCATAATGCAGTCATACCACTGTAGCCACTATCCACCTACCAGAATGGCTAAGGAAAAGACAGACAACAACAAGTGTGGACGAAGATGAGGGGCACCAGAACACCATAAACTGACCGTGGAAGGAAGCGCAAACTGATACAACCACTTTGGAAACCTGCCTGGAAATAAATATCTGCTAAAGCTAAAATATGCATACCCTGTGAGCCTGCAATTCCATACCTACACATACACTCTACAGGGATGCATGCATGTGGACGCCGAAAAAATGCTCACAGAAGCAGTATTTGAAATAGCCCAAACCCTGCCAACTACCCAAATGCTCATTGGCAAAATGGGTAAGTATACCGCAACATATTCATACAATGGAATTCTAGAAGGTCACAACAACGAACGGATTACAACTGCAACGTAACAACATGTGCGGATCTCAGAAACAGAATGATGAGCAAAGAAGCCAGACACAAACGAGAATATATGTTCCAGTTCCATTTACAGAAAGTACAAAAACAGGCAACAGTAACACACGCTTTTAGAAGTTAAGAGAGTGGCTGCTCTTGGTGGGGGGCAGGTAGTGACTGGAAGGAGGCGCTGGACAGGGGCTAGCTGGAAATGCTTGGCCTCTTGAGCCAGGTGCTGGTTACACAGTTGTGCTGAATTTGTGACCACTTGCCACACTGTCCACTTAGGATCTGTGCGCTTTTCTGCACGCATGCTAGCTGGCCATCACACGGGGTAAGGCTGGTCCTGCCTCGTCGGGGCTCAGCATTTACTGTCTCTGGATCTGCACATGCTCACTCCTTCACATCCCCAGGTCTCCACACAAATGTCCCCTCCTTGGAGAAACCTTACCTAACTGCCCAATCTAAAACTCCCTGTACTGGGTGTCTCCCAAATGACGTCTACTTGAAACCTGTAAAGTGACCTTACTTAGAAATAGGACCTTGGGAGATGTGATCAAGGTCAGATGGGGTCATATGGATTAGTGTGGGTCCTCAATGCAATGCCTGACATCCTTATCAGGAGAAGGCACAGAAGGAAGAACACCAGAGATGACAGAGGCAGGGATGGGACGGACACAGCCCCACGCCAAGCAATAGCAGGGATTGGCAGCAGCTACCAGGAGTGGGATCCCGGAGGCGAGGAAGGATCTCCCCTGCAGCCTTCGGAGGCAGCACGGCCCTGCCCACACCTTGCACTGGGACTTCTGGCTTCTGGAACTGTGAGAATACACGTCTGCTGTTTTAAGACCCCCGTTTGTGGCATGTTGTCATGGCAGCCACAGAAACTGGTACTGGTCTCATTCTTATCCCTCCTACCTCTTGCTTTAACTGTCTTCAGAGCGCTCATGCCACCATGTCACAGGATTTATTTGTACATTTGTTTACTGCCCCTACGGCCAACCACCATTAGAACATAAGAGCCATGAGGGCAGGAACTTTGCCTTATTCACAGCCACTTTCCCAGTGCCGAGCAATGCACCTGGTATAGAGAGAGGCTCCATCAACGCCAGAGGAATGCCAGGGGAATAAATCTGCCTCTCCCTCGGTGCAGAGGAGACAGGAGGCGCCCCGTGCACACTGAATGAATGAGAGCATGGATTATTTCCATCCTTTCAAACCACAGCAAAGTAGGAAGAGTGGGAATATCCTGATAGGAAAACAGGGCAGAGTGGGGAAATGACCTGGTCCTCGCAGCCAGTCCTCTGAGGGGGTAAACAGGACTTAGCTTTATTTGTAACCCCTGTATGTTTCATAAGGGGGAGGGAAAAAAACACCTTATTTGTGTAACTGAAACTAGAAGACCACAAACCCTGTTCTCTGATTTCAGGTTCCCAGTGCTCTGTGAGGACATGCCACATCCCCACTTAGGCCTTGTGTTTAACTGAGTCCAGGGGTTGGCAAACTTTTCCCAGCCAGGGCCAGAGCACTGATCTTTGGAAATACCTCATCAAGGCAGGATGAGGTCATATGGATGAGGTTGCAAGCTCTTAACTCTGCTGCAGAAGCCCCAAAGCACCAGGCAGTAATGAGCCAGTGTAGCCGGACTTGGTCAGTGGCTGCGATGCCCCCTGACCTAGGGCCTCTCTGGGCAGGTGGATTTGGGAGGAGGCGACTTGTGCAGAGGAGAGACACCTGGGGTCAGCTTCAACCTCCTCACCCATCCCTTTGAGAACTTGGCTAAGGGTTTTCTCCCATCCCACACACCTCACTCAACCCATCCTGCTTGGCTGGCTCTCAGGAGCTGCCTGAGCCTGATTATTGCAGAGCTTCTTCAGGGAAAGCCTGGAAAATGGGAAGTCCTCTCCCAGCCTGCTCTGCATCTCTGCCCTGGCAGATGAAAGGGCTCAAAGGGCTCGAAGCTTTTGGAAAAGTACTGCTGACAACCAGGAGTCAATCGGGCAGTGACCCCATGCCTGCGCAGGGGAGACAAGGGAGGTGTGTGTGGGGAACGTGGGCAAGTGAGCTGTCCTCGGCCTTCCCTCCACCGTCACGGCCACTGCAAGAGGAAATGAGAAGGCCAGGAGGCCAGGGATGGACAGACCCTGTCCACAAAGCAGGCACAACAGGTGTCAGGGGGACAGGAGATGCAAGCCATGTAATTAAGATCTCCAGACACCTGTTGTGAACTCTCGCCCATTCACACCCTAGCAGGTGGTTCACACCTCGAGGAAGAAAATAGTAAAAAAAAAAAAAAAAAAAAAAAAAAAAAGATGCTGAGATAAAAGGAGAAAAGAAAGTAGCTCTCCATCTGCCAGCCTGCAACTGCTGGAACTGCTGGCTGCTCTCACCAGACATCCCTGACCCATGGCAGCAGTTCCAGGGTGATGAGTGAAGCTCTGGAGGGAGAGCTGGTTGTGCTGCCTCAGGGCTGTGTTACCTGGGGCAGACTCCTGAACCTCTCTGTGCCTTACACTTCGTGTTTCTACCAGGATTGTATAGAGAAAGGCTTCACACAGTGGGTATGCGCTCCACTAACATTATCAGAGCACCAGCTATGTAGCAGGCACCTGTGGACATGACAGTGTGCCAGAACATCCCAGCTTATATTCGGGGGTTGAGGGTCAGTACAGTAAGCAACCACATGGAGCAGTTCCAAGGGGAGCTGAGGCAGCTGGGGTGCAATGGTAATGGGGCTGCAGGACAGCAGGACAGGCTGAGCTACTCTGGCCAGGGGTCAGGAGTTAGTCAGTGGAAGAGTGTGCTGGAGTGTGCTGAAGGCCTCATTTTATTCTATTTTTTTAGAGAGAAGGCCTCACTCTGTTGCACAGGCTGGAGTGCAGTGGCCCAATTATAGCTCACTGTAAACTCGGACAGCCAGACTCAAACAATTTTCCTGCCTCAGCCTCCTGAGTAGCTGGGACTACAGAGCACCACACAGTTCAGCTAATTTTTGTATTTGTTTTAAGGATGGGGTCTTGCTATGTTGTCCAGGATGGTCTCGAATTCCTAGCTTCAAAAGATCCTCCTGCTTTGGACTCCCAAAGTGTGGAAACAGACATTTAGCACTTGCTACCTTGGTGACGGCCACGTGGGCAATTTTCTCTCAGGGGCCACACTAAAGGAAAAGCTAATTGCCCAAAACCCCAATCAAGAAGGTAACTCTCTCACAAACGTCTACCTGACTCCAATGGCCGGAAGGCAACGTGAACCACCTATTGGTAAAAACGAAGGGAAGGAGCGGAGAAGGAAGAATGTGAAATCGGGTCTTGACTGTGAACCTGTGGATGCCAGCTTCCCCAGAGAAGACAGCGGAAACTCACAGGTGGAAAGTGAGCCGGGGCACTCTGGAGTACCGTGTGTGGACAGGCTAAGCGTGAACCACCCAAGCCTTCCTTCTCACCTCCAGACCCGCTCAACTCTGTCTTCCTAAACCTAACACCAAACAGCGTTCCTGGCATGGCAGGCCACCAGAAGGAAACACAGTAGTAACAGCTACGCTGGCTGGGAGCTTTTCATGAGCCCAGCACTGTGCCAGGTGTCTCACACACTTGACTCATCTTTTATCACCCAGCTCCAAGGCAGGTTCTTTTCATCCTCATTTTACAGATGAGGAAAACTGAGGCCCGGAGAGCTAACATGACACAGCACAGGAAGGGAGAGAAGTGCACTGAACCCACAGATTTATCACCAGAACTGACTCTTCACCATGACGTGACCTGGCCTGGACTTCAGAGCTGCCTGGACATTCCCACGGTATCCTCAGAGAGGCAGGTCTGAAACGCGTTCCTTAGCAGTAATCCACAGAGGGCCTTAGTGATGATCGTGACAGTGACAGACAAGCTTCCATAGACGCGTCCCTCCTCTGGTCGTCAGCCTGTCTACCCACCCTCCCCCTGAGCCTTTCACAGCCTTGGCAGGGAGGCAGGGGAGGCAGACACACTCTTCCTTTCCATCCTGCAGACGAGCAAACTAAGCCTGGCCAATGGCCACTACACCCTGGCTCCAAACTTCCTGATTCTTCCACTGGTTTGCAGGCAGAACTGGCTATACAATTTGCAGGGCCTGGTGCACAATAAAAATCCAGGACCCCTTGTTCAAACATTACTAAGAATTTCAAGAAGGTGACAGCAGTGCATTTAACCAAGTGTGAGGCCAACCCTGTTTGCAGGACCTCCTTCCTAGAAGATGGAGGCTACCGCCTGCCAGAACCCAGGTGGCTCAAACCAGGCAGCCCCATGGATTATGACAGAAATGGGCAAGCCAGGGTCCATCTAGGAACAGCACCGTTACTGTCTGGACCCTAGTTTCCTCATCTAGAAGGCAGGTTTAACAGCAGTCCTACCATGTTGGGCTGCTGTGTGGACAAACGGATACAAAGACTGCGTGGGAAGCGGTTCGCCCCGAGTCCCAAGCCTCCTGAATGCCTGTATTAGCCAGCTCTGTTTTTAACACCACTTCCAGCTTTTGAAATGGGGGCGGAAACAAGACCCTCTCCACCAAACGCTGGAGCTCTGCACACAGGTGCTGTGTGTCAGCAGGAGAGCCCCAAGTGTAAGCTTCATTTGCACATACACACTTAGGCCCAATCCAGGCCCTGACCTGCTTCTCTGCCCCGGGCACTTCCCGGAGGAGACAAGGAAAGAGGAAAATAAACAACACGGCAAAACACACGTGCAACACACCTACTCCAGAGCAAACCCAGCTAGGGTGGGGGTGGCGTGGGGTGGTGGGAAGCCCAGTCTCCACCTCCTTCCTTCCTTCTTTTAGGTCCATACTGACCTAAGACTCTGGGCACCTGCCGGTGAGCTGACCACCGGCCATTTCCATCCTTGCTAGAGTGGTGGGGTGAGAAGTTTGTGTGTACATGCATACTTGCACAGTCTGGGGCACCGCCATTTGTATGTCTTCCACATTTCCTTTTGGGGAGTAGAGAGGGGCGGGCTCAGCCTGTCCCTCAAGGTCCTTCCTGACTCTCTGCCCCAGAACACAGATGAATGGGGCAGGAAGAGAGGATTACAGGATTACAGCCTTCCTTTGCAGAAAAAAACAAAACAAAACAAAACAAAACAGGAAAACCCTGCCCAGGACCTTTAAGGCTTCAGCACTGCCATTGTGGACCTGGGTTCTGTCTATAAAGTCAGATTCAAACCCTGGGTTCAAATCCTGGCTCCACTGGTTTGGTGCTGTTGAACACCACAGTCAACATTTATTAACTACCTGCTACCCAGCCAGGGGCTGGATTAAGTGCCTCATCTGCACAATCTCATTTAATCCTTATAGTCCTTGAGGCTGCTGAGCAGGGTGGCGGCCTGAGGCATCTGATGACCCAGTGGGTGGAATTTGGGCTCCGGAGCGGGCTTCTTCACTGAGAAGCGGACATGAAACTGCTTTACTGGGCCATGGTGATGAATGGGCCCCTAGAAACATGAGGCACTGCAGCCCACGGGGCCGGGGACATGAGAAAGAAATCAGCACTCAAACATATTACCACAGCATCCGCACAAATTACAGTGCATGTTATCACTAATGTTACTACCACCAGTTTATGCCAGGGGAAACTGAGGTCCCAAAAGAGAGCCACAGAGAAGATGAGAATCGCTGTCCATGAATCCAGTGCTGTGCCTCTCTCTGAGTTTCCAAAAGCATAATCTTTGAGTCGTCCCAGACAGCAATCCCACAGAAACACGGAAATGCAGTGCCTCTTGATGCCTGTCTGGTTTAACCCAGGGCTGGTTAGTTAAGGGGCTGGAGTGCGGTGCACTGAGGACCCAGTGGAAGGTTGGCGGCCTCCGGGAAGGGCCCCAGGCACTGCTGCTTCCGGCTAGGAGGGCGCCTCCTCTCCCCTCCAGCAGGCAGGGTGGCTTGAGGCCCTGCCTGGAGAATGCTCTCCGGAGCCCTGCGCTTTCACCTGCACACCTGTCCCACTGGCTGTCACTGTCGGTTTCCTCTCTGGTCCCCCACAGAGAGACCTAAGTCTCTCCTGGAACAGCTACATGCCTCGTGGCTAGCACAGTGCCTAGTACAAATGACATACTCGCTGTCATTTGGTTCCCACTGGAATGATCTGGAGGAAGACAGCTCCTTCTAGACCCAAGAGAACAGGCAGCAGAGAGGAGTGGCTCCAAGCTGGGGCTCTGGGTTAGGCTGACTTAGATCCAAATCCCCACTCAGCAGCGTGGTCTCAGGCAGGACACTTCATCTCCCTAGTTTCCATCTCCAGTTTCTGTCCAGGTGCAAAAGGGATGACCATCCCTCACAGGGCTGCTGTGCGGCTTAAAGAAGGTGATTCTGCATGGGAAGGCATTCAAGCTCAGAGCTCAGTACGCAGCAAGCGTGTAATACAAGGGAGTTGTGATTTTTACTACAGCTGGTAGGATAAACCCACAGAACCTGCCTGGCCAAATGGACCATCCTGGTTCCCCGAAATCCTGAAACCTCCCCCTGGCTAATGACCTTTACCAGCCAGTGGCTTTGTCTGAAATCCTGTCTGGGGCTTCCCTGGACAATCTCGGAGAAGTCCCTGAGAAGGCTCACAGCGACCCCTGCTGTCTGCAATGAGGAACTGCCTTACATCCCCAGTCGGAGTGAACAACAATAGCAGGTACGGCCCCTCCAAGAAGGGCTTACGTTTCCAGGGGTTTAAGAAAACTCTCATCAGAACAATGGCAAGGAGAAGAGTCACCACGTGTAATTATGTTCAGCGGACACTAATTCCCTGTCTTCTAAAAATAAATATAATACGTGAGATCAAACAAAGTGCTCTCTCTTCCCTTGAGGTCTTTTGTTTCCCCGGATAAGTGTCATCCTAAATATACTGCAGAACCAAGTGAAACTGTCATTTCAGCGGGATATTATTTCCTGATCAACATGCGCTCTTCCTAGCAAGCCTGTTTTAATCTGGCAGTTCTTAAATTGGACTCCTTTTAAAAAGCAGAGCATGTTAAAATAGGCAGACACACCGAGAGGCTAAGGATATATACCTTCCTGGAGGGACGACTGATCAACCGAGGTTTGAGGAAATGGGAAACATCCCCCAAACATCTTGCCAGGCGTTCCCGCCGTGCAGGATACCCAGGGATCATAGAGCTAAGATCCTGTTTCCCAGATACAGGCAGGACTGGTCTCTGCCTCAGATCCCAGCTCACCACACACCACATCTGTTTATCACCTGAATACTATTGTATGATTTAGAACAAACAGGGGAAAAAGAGGACAAAGATTTCTGAAGTTCCCCAGATGACTTCTTATTCTTCAAACTACAGAGTGAAAGCAAAGAAGGTAGATGCCACACAAAGATAATTCTTTTTCATCTCCAAAACACAAGGCTTATTTTGTATCCACAGATTACCTTGCAAGACGCTAACTGGCAACTCTGACAGAGGCTTCACTCTCAGATCCTTGTGCAAGCATAGAATGAATGAACGAGACCTAGTTTGTAGAATTCTAAATGTTCACCCACACCCAGGCCACGGTGCTGCAGGTCCCCTGAGCAGTCCTGGATCCCACCCAAGCCTCAACAATGTGTTTGGGTGAAGCTGACTTCATCTGCCATTACATTCTGAGAGCTAGATGGTCTCTCTACTACCCTGCCCATGCCTGGGGAGGGCCTTGGCTTCAAGCAGTCCCTTCTTAGGCCCTGATATAAGGACATTTCTTTCATTCAGGGCTTGGTGCTGGGTGATGCGTACCTAATCTGAAAAAGCCAAACATTGTAACACGTCAGCATAGGGATCACCAACTAGCGGCCCTGGGGCAGGCCAGACTTCGTCTTGGTTTTAAAAAGTGAATTAGTTGCTGATGAATTCCCCTTAAGAATCCACATGGCTAGTTTCTTTCAAAACATGGGAACTGGTCTTATGAAGCCTGAGTTCCTGTGTGGTATCCCAGTTGGATGGCCAGAGAGAGGTCCTCCTGCCGCTCAGTCCCCACCCAGCCTGCTGTGTTACCGGCTGGGTCCCCGTGACAGCTGCGTTTCCCACCCCTGTGCAAGCAGGTGCTGACAGATTGCTTTACGTGTGCAGGTAATTCACCTTCGTTTCTGCAGAGCCATTTAGGCCACTGGTCCCCAACCCTGGCTGGACATTAGGATCCCCTGGGGAGCTTTTAGCACAACACCGATGTCTGGACCCCACTGTTGAAAAATGGAATCCAACCCTCTGGGGATGCAGCCTTGGCAAAGGTGTGTTTTAGCCGTCACCAGGTGGCTGGAATGTGTGGCTAAGGTGGAAAACTAGCACCTTAAACCAAACGGGTGGCCTGGATGAAATTTTAAGCAGATCACGGGCAGGGCTGGATTTTAGCCACTGGGGCCCCTGCCCCTCTTGCACCTTGTGGATGGGGACAGGGAAGCCTGCCTGCCCTTTCTCCATCTGCCTCGGAGAGGGGGAAACCTGGCTGTTTTGACTTTTTTCCTGCACAATGCTCTGGGGAGGCACAGCTGAGATTAAGGGAGATAAATCAAAAGCAGCCAAAAGATGACCTTTGAAAGACCACTGTGCCAGCCTGCAGCGGAACCATCCAGGACCCAAAGGCTACCTTCCCCGAGACTCGGGCAGGCTCCCCGCCCACATGCCAGTCCCCTGGACTAAACGAGCGCTTCTCACCTGAAGAGCTCTCGGATCTCCCGGCTGTGGGCCTGGAAGGGGATGTTCCGCACCAGGATCTTGGAGGTGGTCTGCTTTCTGGGAACTTGTTTCTTCCGAGCCGATGTCACGGCTGGCCTGGAGGGTGAGGGGAGAGGGTTCGAGTTATTTGGGGCTTCAGCAGCTCCTCCCCAACACTGACTTCACCACACCTCCATCAGAATATTCAGGTGATGGATTCAAGGAGGGTGCGTGGGGTGGGGGACCAACATGAAAGGAGAGGAAGGTGACAGGACCTAAAATAGCTGCAGACATCAGGGGGACACATCCATGCCTGGGTGGCTGCTGCCCTTCATTTGAGAGACTCTGGGACCACCAGGGACTTAAGGAGCCCCGCTAAGGGTGGGGCTGGTTTCTCACCAAACCCAATCTCTATTGTGTCTTTCTCTCCAGTTGCAAAGAAAGACCCTGGTTGGTTTCCAAAGGTCTTGTTTGTGACACTTCATCAATAACCCGAGGAGGAACATGCGGGGGCCTAACCATGAAGATGGACCGGGGGTGAGCGAGGACATTCTCAGCCCACGTTCAAGGTCATCCCCAATGCAGTGCTACCTGACCTGTCCCCCTGCTCTCCCAGGGAAACCTCCCACTCCACCAAGACAGGGTAGGGAAGTGAGAAAGGCTGGGCGTTAACAGGGTGTGAATGCCAAATCGGATACTTAGGATCTCTATGATCTTGGGCAAGTAACATGGCCACTCTGGGCCTCAGTTTCCTCCATTGTAGAATGGGTGTAATGATAGGCCAACCCAATTTGATTGTCTGAAGATTTAATAAGCAGACTCAGTACTGGACCCAGCATGTGGTAAACATTCAATAAATGGCAGCTGTTATGATAATAACCACGTTAGGACTCCCCTCCTTCAGGCCTGCTCCACGTCACCTCCTCACAGGCCTTCCCTGTCTTCATTAAAACGGCAACCCCCTCACCCACACCCCCACCAGCTTCATTTCTCTTCCTGGCACTGACCCCTGTGCTAGTACATTACAAATTTAATCATGTTCCTTGGCTGCCACGCCTAGAAGGGAGGGGCCTAGCCTGAACCCTCGGCAAGGAAGGGGACAGCTACCCAGCACAGCTCTTTTTTTTGTCTTGTCATTCTGGGGGCTATGCTGTCTCGTACAGTGGCCACCAGCCACATGTGGCTAGTTAAATCTAAATTAAAATAAAGCAAAACTAGGCCGGGCGTGGTGGCTTACACCTGTAATCCCAACACTTTGGGAGGCTTAGGTGGATCACCTGAGGTCAGGAGTTCAAGATCATCCTGGCCAACATAGTGAAACCCTATCTCTACGAAAAATACAAAAATTAGCCAGGTGTGGTGGCAGGCACCTGTAATCCCAGTTACATGGGAGGCTGAGGCACAAGAATTGCTCGAACCCAGGAGGCGGAGGTTGCAGTGAGCCAAGATCATACCATTGCAGTCCAGCCTGGGTGACAGGGTGAGACTCTGTCTCAAAAAAATAGAAGCAGCAAAACTACAAATTCACTTCCTCAGTTGCTGGGGTATCAGGCTCCAAGATGGTGCCCGATGATCCCTGGCTCTTGGTGTTCAAACCCCGTGTAATCCCTTCCCAGGCTCTATCAGGGCCAGTCTGGGTGACCAGCAGGATACAGCAGACGATGGCGTGTGAATTCTAAGACTAGGCTGTAGAAGACATTGTGGCCTCCTCCTTTCCCATTCTTGGATCACTCACTCTGGAGAGACCCGCTGCCATGCCATGAGGACACTCAAACAGTCCCAGAAAGAGATCCCCAAGGTGAGGAACTGAGGCCCCTTGCCAGCAGCCATGTGAGTGTGTCATCTTAACGATAGATCCACAAGCCCCAGCTGAGCCTTCAGATGACTGCAGCCCTAGCTGACATCCTGACTGTAACCTCATGAGAGACCCTGAGGCAGAATTCCCAGCTAAGCTGCTCCTCAATTCCTGACCCATGAAACTAGGAGACAATGTTTTGTTTTCAGCTTGTCAGTTCGGGGATACTTTGTGATGCAGCAATAGACAGCTAAAACAGTTGCACTTGCCGCATCTCAAGAGCTAAATAGCCACGTGTGGCAATTGGCTACCATCTTGGACAGAAGAGATGTGGAACATTTCCATTGCTGCAGAAGCTTCTATGGAACAGCACTACCCTAGGGTGTAAACTCCCAAGGAAACGCCATCCCCAGTGCCTAGGAGGAGGATATGCTACACAGTGGGCTTGCTGTAATTTTTTCTTGAGTAAAACAATGGTTCCATGAACACTGGCTAGGAAGTGAGATCCTGCAAGGCTGAATTCAGGCTGGCTCTCTGGAGATAGGGTACTGGACAGAAACCGCTGGCTCAGTGCTCATGGGCACTGCAAGTGCTAGACGCTTCACATACAACCTCTAGTTAGCACATTTCACTTCAGAGGCAAAGTCACCCTTGCAAGGTCACAGAGCTCCTGGATTAGAAACTACAGGTGTGGGGCTCAAAGCCTGACCTCTTTCTGTTATACTGGTAGCTCAGGAACCCCCATTAGACTTCTGAGGGCCCCTGTACCAAGCCTTCTTCCCTCCAAGGATGCTTCACATAGCACAGACCACAATGGGTGAAAAACACCAGAGCTGGCCCAAGCTGGATTCACAGGAAGCATTAACAACAAAGAAAGAAGGAAAAAGAAAGGTCAATTCGCTGGCAGCTAATTTGCCAGATGACCACAACAAATGACCAACTTGCTGAAAACTACCGAATAAATATCTGAAACCAGCTCTAGGGCTGTTAGAGGCAGTCATTTTATCACCCAAGGCAAGTAGATGATAATGACAATAATGGCTTACGCTGGGCACCTGTTATGTGCCGGACACTGTTGGAGGCACGTTGGGTGTAATAGCTCATTTAGATATACAAGCAAGGAGAAATGGAGGAGCAAAGCTAAATCTCCAAATACTCCCCCTACTTCAGTATACTGGTCATTGGGCAAATTGGTCTGCCTCCATCTCTAACACCTACAGAATCTCTTTAACATTAACTGGAGGCCATCGTAGGCACTGCCATTCGGCTCTAAGAAAGCATGTTCCACAAAGAGGAACATCTAGGTTTTACAGCTTCTTCTGGTTCATCCACAGCACCAGCAACCTCCAGCTCTTCCTTGGTTTATTTATCCCAAGATGAGTGTTGTTTGCCTGTTTCTCCTGCACTTGTTCCTTTTCTTGTTAAAAAAAAAAACCCCGTGCATTAAACATTCACCCAAAGGACTAACACTGTTGTAGTTCACTGGGAAAACAGGGGTCAGAGTTGGTAAATGCTAACTTAATTAGGTATCTTAATTAGGAAGAGTCCTAAATGGCAAAGGGATAGGTGGAAAGGACATTTAAGGGTGTGAGACAGCCTCCAGGGTGGCCAGCACCAAGAACAGGAAACCCCAGCTCCTAGGAAAGGGAACTGAGGACACTGAAGACTCACTTAGTGGCTCGTTCTGAGATCCTCACTTCCAGCTTGTGGCCGTCCACAACGTGACCCTAAGAGAGAAGACAACACGGCTCATCTCTGTGTCCCGAGAAATCCTCACCGAATCCTTGCCCTTCACCAGAGCAGAGCCCTGGCTCGCAGATGGGAGACTGTTCCCCAGCGAGCGGGGCTAGCTGGCCTCGAGGACAGAGGACGGCCTTTCCCTGAAATGGCTCACACCGAGCCCAGGCAGCAGCTGGTGGTCAGAGACCCAGTCCTTGGATGCTCTCTTAAGTCACAGGTAGGCCTTGACCTAGATGTCATTCAAGGGACACGGAATTTTCCATTGTTTATAAGCATGTTCAGGCAAAGTAACGCCCATAGGTCTGGCTTGCAGAGAGACTTGGGTTCAGTTTGTATGTTCCTGAAAAATATTCTAAATCATAGTGGAGTTGCATCTAAAGCTAGGTTCTAACATTGGTCCCTCAAGGCGGAACTGGTGTATTAGCAAAATTACCCTTGAAAATCCCTTAAATCTCCCATAAAATACAGCACACAGAGCTTCGTAGGAACAATTCTTGGAGGCAATGTTCACATATGCACGCATACAATGATGTCCAGAACATAACACAGTACACGTGCAAAGTGAAATTTCATAGAATCTTATATCACGTGAAAGAGAAATACGGACCACTGAACCTGCAGAGCCGATTTTAAGTTAAATGAGTACACAGCCCCTGACCAGGAAGAGCCTAGGATGTGGGGCATTATGAAGGGAGCAGAGGACACCTTCTCAAGCTACTAACACCTACTGAATCTCCTTCACATCAGCTGAAGGCCATCCTAGGCACCATCATCCAACTCTAAGACAGTACATCTCATAAAGGAACCCAGGCAAGGCCACAGAGCTTCTGGATTAGAACTCAGGCCGGGCACGGTGGCTCACACCTATAATCCCAGCACTTTGGGAGGCTGAGGTGGGCGGATCACGAGGTCAGGAGATCGAGACCATCCTGGCTAACATGGTGAAACCCTGTCTCTACTAAAAATACAAACAAATTAGCCAGGCATGGTGGCGGGTGCCTATAGTCTCAGCTACTCAGGAGGCTGAGGCAGGAGAATGGCATGAACCCAGGAGGCAGAGCTTGCAATGAGCCGAGATCGCGCCACTGCACTCCAGCCTGCTGGGCAACAGAGCGAGACTCCATCTCAAAAAAAAAAAAAAAAAAAAAAGAACTTACAGGTGGTGCAAAACTTGCCCTTTGGGATAGTGCCAATCCCAGGCTGTCTCGTTCCCCCAGCTCCCCTCCTGCTCGAGGGTCCCAATCTGTCCTCGTGCTTAGGATCTAGCAGGAAGGCATATCTCCCTTCTCTGTCTGAATAGGATGTTGAGCCTTTGTCCAAACAGTTTTCGGTTCAGCCCTTTTCTCCCCACCTTCTCCCACCCTGGCCAAGCCTGGATGACTCAAGGGTCTCCTACCTGCCCCCTGCCCCCAGCCATCGTCCCCTCTCCACACCAGCAGCTGCAGAGGCTGGAGCAGAATCCAGTGTGCTCACAGCCCTCTAATGGTCTCCTACTGCCTTTAGGCTGAGCAGTAAAATGGCCTAGAAGATCCTGCCCTGCACACCTCTCTCCTCATCCTACACCCTGAACCGCCACCCCACGCCACCCCTGCCACAGTGGCCCCTTCGCTTTTCAAACGTACTAAGCTCATTCCCACCTTACAGCCCCTGCCTCAGACCCTCTGCACATGGTCCCTCCTCCCAAACTACCTCCCTCCCAGATCTCTGTGCAGCTGACTTCTGGCGAAGTAGGTGTGGGCTCAACTGTCACCTCCTTAGAGAGGCCTTCCCTGACCACACAGCCTAAGTGCCCCACCTCCACCCCCAACTTGCAGCTTTGTCTTCATAACCTGGTCCTGCATGTTTATTCAGAGGTCCATGGCCTGTCTACCCCACCAGAAAGAGGGGCCCACATGAGCAACCTCTCCCAGGCCTAGCACCACTCCTGGCACACGTCAGGCCCTTGATAATAGTGCTAAGGATCGAATGAATGAACTATGGTGACTATGGAGTGCTGGGAAAGGTTCTTAATTTTTTCTTGGGCCACAGTCCCCTAGAGATCTGGTGAAAGCAATGGGCCAGGTCAAGTGTAGACTTCACACACATTCCCACTCAATTTCAGAGGGCTGACAGGACCTCCCACTACCTGCCAAGCGCCTCCGTGGCCCTCAGCTGAGAATCCTCACTTTACCTGGAGCTGCTTGAGAGCTTTCTGGGCTTGCTCCGGCTTCCTGTATTCCACAAATCCAAACCCCATGGAAAGCAGTGCTCCTAAGAGAGAGAGAGGTGGAAATCACACCAGTGGGTGAAGCGGAAGCACAAGGCCAAGTGCAAGGGCTGTGATGGGCCCCCAGACCTGCGCTGTATTTTCTCTTATTTTCATACCCCCTTCATTCCCCAAAAATCTCAGCTCCTGGCTTGCTGTTTATTACTAGTCATCTTGACACATCAGTCAATGCAGTTAACATGGCTGCCACCTGAGGCCCATTTGACTATTAATTAACAGACGACTGACATGATAATTAACTTCATAATAGGATTCTGCTTTGGGAGGGAGACTGAACTAAGAGAGATGACCATGATGAAGGCAAGTGGCAAAACTTCTACCTGGGCAGTCCTCTGCCTCCACACGTAATGCCCAAAATCAACATGTGCGTGAGAGTCAAATGCACCAAAGGCTTGCTCTTCACAAACAGTATTTCTCACCAGCCAATCCCATTCAGTTCTTGGGTTTCAGATATAAAGTTTGGATCATGTGGGCGACTGCATTATTCAAACTTCTCTGGTTCCTTACTTCTAGGTTGCAAGTAGCAAGAGTTCAGATAGCAAAGAATACTGCAAAAACTTCATCAGAAACTTCTGCTTCGTCACTATGTATAACTGGGGAAGGAGGAGTGCTTTTATACGGCACTAAAAAACATTAAGATCCCTAATTACATCTTGCCCTCTTGACATTAGATTTGATGTCCCCCCACCTTCCACTCACACCCCAGCATCTTATACATATTTGTTATGTTTATTCTTTATTGTGAATTCAAAGATTCACTTCAGTCTGATGGGTTCAAATGAGGCTCGGGGCTCTCCACCTTTGGCTCACTTTGCAGTTTCTATCTTTACCTTTACTGTGCTGTTTGTGAGAACTATGCGCCTGCCTTTCCATTGACAGCAGGTGTTCACAATAAGAGCCAAGTGCATTAAGGAATTCCATTAATTGCCCATACATGGCTCAGACAGAACTGACAGCCAGTGCCACCCCACGGCGACTTTAAATGTTCGTTCTTCAAGCAGATACTGCTCGAAAGCTCTCTTTTGGAGGCTGAGGCTGCAGGTGGTGGGCTGGCATGTCTGCGTACCTGCGAGATTTTAAAAGCGCAGTGACTGTGTGAAAGGCAACTGTGAGAAGGTCAAGTTCAACTCTGAGTTACTGACACTATGCAGATCCACTCTCCGCCACCGTGTCTGTGGGAAGCTGACCTCTATAGACAGCTCTACCTGGGATTCCCAGATTCCTGGCTTCCTGTTGGGATCAGCCAGCAAGAGGCTCTGATCTGGGATTGGGGGGTGGGGGGATGGAGGAGAGAGAGGCTGGAGTACTGGATCCTTCCTCATGTCCCCATCCGCCTCCTTGCTTTGGGTGGCTCTGCAGTGGCCATGTCCAATCCACGGCCACCACTCCTGCAGGTTATCTCGTGGCTCCAACTCTCAGCTAAGCTCTGGTCGCACACTTTCCTCTAATGTCCCTCCAGGCAAGGCAGGGGGAAAGGCATTCTTCCTATAGAACCCACTCCCTGGACATCCCTGTGGGCTCCCTTAGCCCAGCCATACCTTGGCCCCTTCCTTACAGACATCTCTGCTCCAACCCCAGCTGAGACTGCTTTCTGTTTCCTGCTGCAACTGACCGATATACTTTGTCTAGACTTTCCCCAAACTGTGATGGACGGGCCCCAGAGAACAGGGCTCTCAAATACAGGCCCTTGAAAAAGAGAGTGTATGTTTTAAGAGCTGCTTATGACATGGAAAGATCAGATAACCACTTCTAAAACATGCTGAAGAGCACTCCCCAGGAGGACAAGGCTGGCCCCACAGAGCATCTGACTGGGCGCAGTGAGAGGCAGGGACAGCCACCTCCACCTGCTAGCCTGGGTGTGCCTCCGTCTGGCTGTACCCCCATCCTGGACTTCAGCAACAACTTCTTTTTTTTTTTTTTCCCTGAAATCCTCACAACTGGTCCTTCTCATCATTAACTGGGTACTTAGCTGGCTTTCCTTGCATCCAAAACTATCTATGAAGACTCTGGAGAACAGGCATATTAAGGGGTAAACGGTGTCTTCCCAGACTCACATGTAGAAATCCTGACCCCCAGTATCTCAGATGTGACCTTATCTGAGACAAGCTCTTTACAGAGGTAACCAAGTTAAAATGAGGTCACAGGCCGGGCGTGGAAGCTCAAGCTTGTATTACCAGCACTTTGGGAGGCCAAGGCAGGCAGATCACTTGAGGTCAGGAGTTCGAGACCAGCCTGACCAACATGGTGAAACCCCATCTCTACCAAAAATACAAAAATTAGTTGGTGTGGTGGCACATGCCTGTATCCCAGCTACTGGGGAAGGTGAGGCAAAGAATCGTTTGAACCCAGGAGACAGAGGTTGCAGTGAGCTGAGATGACACCACTGTACTCCAGCCTGGGTGACAGACTCTGCCTCGAAAAATAAAAATAAATTAAATGCAGTACGATTGGATGACTGCTGTTCTTTTAAAAAAAGTGTGGGTGGATTTGAACACGGGATGGGCATATACAAGGAGGATGCCCTGTGAACATGGAGGTGGCCATCTATAAGCCCAGAGACAGGCCTGGAACAGACCTTCCCTCACAGCCCCCAGAAGGTACCAACTCTACTGGCACCTTGAGCTCAGACTTCTAGACTCCATGGCTGTGAGACGACACATTTCTGTCATTTAAGCCACCCAGTCTGTGACACTTTCTTATGGCAGCCTGGTAAATGAATACAAGGATGCTCTGACTCCTGTGCCACATGTCTGCTTAGAACCCTCCATGGCTCCCCAGTACTTCTGGGGAAAAGTCAAAACTCTTCTGTGTGTGTGGCATAAAAGCCACTTCAGGGTTTGGAACTCGCCTGCCTTTCTAGGCATATCTCCTGCCTCTTCCTCAACAAATTCCCCAGGCTCAGCCACTGTAGTGTGAGTGGCCTCTGAATACCTTGTTCCCGCCGCCTGCCTGCTCTGCGCCCCCAACCCTCCCAGCCTTGGGCTGATGTGGCATCCATCCCCTGTGCTGGACTCCCGTCCCTGCCATCCAACCTCTTGCTGCACTCTGCTGTAACCACCAGCGCATTTGTCTCTCCAGCTAGACTGTGTGCATGGTGCGGGCAGGGCTGCGTCTCCCTCAGTCTTATATATAACTAACACCGTGCCTGCTGCCTGGTGGGGCCTGGGGACTGTTTGAGGAATAACTCAACAGTAGACATTCTGGCCACCCAGTACTTTGCATTCAACAGGTGCTCAGGACACAGTTTGGGCTGACACATGTGGCATTCCTACAAATCCTGCCAAACCAAAGGGACTCAGGATAGGGCTGGCACAGCTGCGCAAAAGCAAGGACGTATCCCCTGGAGGAAGCCAGGGCTGGAGAACAGCCCAGCAGAGGCAGGAGACTCAGGATAGCACCCAGGGCCGAATGGAGAGATGAGGGTGCTCTCTGCCTGCCCATGTACCCACTGGCCTGGGAGGTGCATGGTTAGTAACTCAGGAAAATTTGTGTGGTTAATGACTCAGTAGAATGTTCCAGAAGATCTACAATTGGGTTATCTCCCTCAGAAGGGAAGAGGGAGAGCGCAAGACTGGTTGTTTCTTGCTATTTCCTAGGAAACTTTCAGAGCACAGACGTGCTGGGAGGAGGCAGAGCCTCTAGATACCATCCAGGGTCCTCGCTATCTGCCCACAAATGGCCCCACCCTGAAACCACCCCGGCGGTTTGAGGTGCTGGAGGCTCTAGGAAGATCTGACCTGAGAGGCTGCTTCGACTGGAAAGCAGGAGACTCCAGGGGAACAGAAAGAGGGGCTACTTTCAAAGAGTCTGAGGCCGACCATGCTTCAGAAAAAAAGAGAACCTTCAAAATGTGCAAGGGAGAACTCCCCCAACCCCTTGTCTGAAGCTGGAGCTTCTTTTGGAAACCACTCTTTCTGGCTGAACACTGAATACTTTCCGAATTTCATGCGGAATACCTGTTTTGTTCTTCTTCTTGGAAATAGAGCAGCTCTTCACTGTCCCCACTTTTGAAAACACCTGGATAAGAAAGTAACAAGCATCAGCAGCAGCTCCAAACCACTATGTAGGCAAGGACCCCTGTAAAACACTATACCCCCAAATTTGCCATATGGACAACTTGGGGTCCCCAAAACATTTTGAGAAGACGAGTGATGACCTTCTTTAAGTAACCTGGACAGTCCCCTAGGGTTCCCCATAAAAGCAGCTGGGCTTGTTTCTCGTTCCAGTTTTAGAAGAAGGAAGCAGGACACAGAACAGCGAGAGACTGACTGTAGATCATGCAATCAGGAAGTCGGGCCTAAGTTCCGGAGCATGGGGTCTACTGTCCCAGTCCGGGCCTCTCACTGCCCCCTGCACCAAATGCCAAAATAACTTTTACAAAAATTTTAAGTCACAGTTTATTCTATTTTCCCCTTAACTTTTTCTGTCTCCTTTGCTAGAATATGAAACCCAATCATAGCAAAATCCATGTTTACCTGGTTCCCGACTGTGTCTTCAGCACCACACACGGGGCCCAGGGAAAGGCAGGTGCCCATTCACCAATGGGCAACGGGGAAGCCCAGGGGCCAGGGAGAATCTTGAGAAACAAATACTACGAGCAGCAGCTGCTTACTGACTCTTGTGTTCAAAGTGTCAGGTGCTTTACTTGGAATATCTCCTTCATCCAGTCATCAAAACAACTCCATGAGAAGAGTCTATTAACATCCCCATGTTACAGATGAAGAAACTATGGCACAGAAAGGCTGACAGACTCACTCAGGGTCACATCATTAGCATGGAGCAAAGCTGGGATCCAAGCCCAAGGAGGCTGATTGCTAACCATGGCTCTCCACTCAGGACATGAGACAGGAGCCCTGGGAACTAGGGGCTCTTCCCTCGAGGGCCTCAAGTGGACTGTGTGACCTAAGGACAGTGACCTAGCGTCTCTGAAGCTCAGCCTCCAGCCATGTTCCATGAAGAGAGTGAACTAGATCATCTTGGCTGTGACTTCCAGCTCCAGAATCCTTGAATTCAGAGGATGCTCTTGGGCTGCTGTTTGTGCGCATCTCCCAGGAAACAATGATCCCGGAAAATGATGTTCCCATACCAGACCCGCACCAGAAAAAAAATAAAACTAACGTTCAAATCTATCTGAGATATTCAAATCTATCTACCTTTTGGATGCTACCAGCACATGCCGCTGTTTAAAAGCAAAGCAAAACAAAAATGGAACCAGGAAGTAGCCAAAGGCAAGTCTAAGGGTGGGTTTCCAATTGCTTAATCAGGCGAATCCTGGCTCCTTAAACGCTGCTGCTTTAGTCAGGGTATCTCTGCTGCTGGGGCTGTTCTTCTGATAGGTAAGGGGACAGTCACATCACAGAGGCTGAGCCAGAGGGTAACAGAGGGGCTGTGACCCTCTGCCTCTCTAGCACACCCCCACATTTGCCTCCATATCATCTGCCCACCATGTTCCTACCCCTGAGGCTCAGTGGACACTGTCTTCTCTCTTGACCCCATGATAGAATTTTAGGGTTCAGAGGGATTTCTAGAAATCAATCAGGTCAATTCTTACGGCCAGCTTCCTTCCCAGAATAAGTTGATGGCTATCAGCCTGCTGTTGTTGTTCATTAAAACAAAACAAAAAACTGAAAAACCCATTGAGTGTTTATTCTGTGCCAAGCCCAGTCTCTAGAAATAAAGGGTCTCCTGAGGGAGGTGCCACACAGTAGGGGAGCTTGCAGACCCCACTTCTTTGGAACTGGAGGCCCCGTTGTTTCCTGATCGCTGGTCCAATTCCTTCTAGAAGCCCCCGGCCCTCACTCAGCACAGCCCTCATTTGGCTTTTACCAACCTTCTATTTGGAGCTCCCTGCCCTTTCATCCCCTTCCCTCTTCCCATAAATGCAAAAATCTCACCCCATCCAGGGATTCCAGGTCAGGCCCAGAGCCTCATTCATTGACGTGGCTTCTGCATTATTCCCAGCAGGCTGAGAGGATTGTGCTGACATTTACTTTTGGGTAGTTTACATCATAGAAACAACTATTGCCTTCATATTACACGGTCTCCCTAGAGATTCTGGTATGTCTCCAAAGCATATGTGGTAGCCCCTCTCAGGCCCCCTGGCCAGCCTTGCTACTGCTCTAGTCTTCAGTTGAGCTGTCTACTGGACACCCCAGGAGAAGGGGTCAAGTAGGTGGTGCTGGTTGTTGCCCCCAAGTCCACATTAACACGCGTCATGTTTTAAGGCAGAATCAATGCAGTAGCCACATCAGTAGACTAGGGTTTCCCATCCCATACCGCTCCCTACTGGGCTGAGAAACCACTCACTTCCTTCAGCTTCTCTTCTGTTGTGTCAAAATTGAGATTCTTAATAAACAGAGTACACCCTGGGAGGCTCTCTTCTTCTTCTTCGTCTTCCTCCTCCTCCTCTTCCATGTTTGCTGAAGAGTTGTCCACTCCTTCCTCTGTTGGATTTTCATCTTCTGGGGTTTTACCATCAGGCACTAAACCCCCATCAAAACAAAAACAAAAACATCAAATCCATGAAATAATGTCAAACCCACCAGAGCCCTGGGGCCAACTGCAAAGAGCCTACTAGGTAAAGGGGTTCTGCCTCTGCAGGCAGTGGCAGGAAGGGGCACTGTGATCCCCAACTTGCACTGAGCTTCAGCAACTCTTGAGACAGAGAGAAAGTCCTGCCCCTGCTATGTTGTAAAGAGAAAGGAATACGAAACACAGCCCCCAAACAGAGCCTAAACAGGACCAGCTCACACTAATTTGAACTTCAAAATAAATTACCATGTGAACTGTTTTACTGAACCACAAGCCTAAGCAAAATGTTATTTTTCCTCAAAAAAATAGCCCTTAGTGAACTTTCAAACTAAAATGCAACTTAAAACTTTTCAAAAATTACAGGATGGGAGCAAAACTTAGAAAGAGTCTAAATACTACTCCCTTGAGCCTAAAGAATGTTATATACCATCAAAATCCCTCATATGCATTACTTCAGGAAGCATATACACAAAAAGTGTGGTTTTGTCTATACATATTAAATTCAGAGTTATGCATCACAGGGAAAAACTGAAAATACTCGATGTTCACAAACAAGAGACTAGGTAAGGCAGAGAACCACCAAAAGCTGGAATAATATGCAGTCATTAAAAATGATGTTTCCAAAGAACGTTTAATGACACACAACAAAGCTCATCATAAAAAAGTTAGAGAAAAATTAAGATACTAAAAAAAGTGTATACTGTAATTTTAGAAAATGTTCAAGGTAATTCAAATCATGATCTAAGCCAGGTGCGGTGGCTCATGCCTGTAATCCCAGCACTCTGGGAGGCTGAGGTGGGCAGATTACTTGAGGTTCAAGACTAGCCTGGCCAACATGATGAAACCCTGTCTCCACTAAAAATACAAAAATTAGCCGGGCATGGTGGTGGGCACCTATAATCCCAGCTAATCAGGAGGCTGAGGCACAAGAGTTGCCCGAACCTGGGAGGCAGAGGTTGCTGTGATCAAGCCATTGCACTCCAGCCTGGGTGACAGAGTGAGACTCCATCTCAAAAACAAAAAACAAACAAAAAACATGATCTGCACATTTATGAGAAAACATACAAGTGTACACACACACACACACACACACACACACACACACACACAGGGATCACAGGAAGGAGATGCATAAAGTGCTCCTGGTTTATTTCTGGAGAATGGCATTAGGGATGGTTGTCATTTCAACCTGTCACTGCTAGCACTTTGTGCCGCTCCTACTCTGAAAGAACAGCATTTTAGGGAAAGGCTCTTTAGAGAGGTTCTCTGAAGAGCAAATGTGAAGTTGTGAGTTAGCAAGGGGTGTGTGTGTCTGTGTATGTGCGTGTGTGCGTGCGTGTTGTCTGTGGGTGGCTGCAGCTCAGGGAGTTGGGAGCAGGGAGACTAGACCTGCTAGCTGCAGAGCCCCTAAGCATGTAGATTTCATTCTCAGCTCACAGAAGCCTCAGGAAGTTGGAACAGGGCAGCGTCATGATCTTTTGAGAAATCTTAGGAGGAAATGTGTTCAATTCGTTTCAAGCTCCCCAATTTCCCCAAGTCACATGATTAGGACCTGGAGACAAATTCCTCCTCCAAAGACTTCTGAAGCTATTCCCATATCCCCCAGGAAATCAAACTGTCTTAGCAATTCTTCAGAGCAGTTCTCAGGCTGTGCCTTCACAGCCCTCACCCTCAATGTTTCTAAGCAGATGACCAGTGACCTCCCTTAAGAGTTAAACCCTGCACCCCAGCCTGGCAGAAGCACCTGGAGGTCCCATGGGCAGGTAGGCTGGAGCTGATGGAGACAGCCTGCTTCTTCTACTCACACCTTCACTTGCATAGTTCAAACTTCTCCATTCCACACACTCTCACTGCCAAGCACCAAAGATGCCTCTGTCTGTCGTGCCCTTTCTGATGGAAGCCTAACGCTTTCAAGTCCTAATTAAGCTTCGACCACTTTGTCATAAAACAACCCTTTTAAGTCCTTACAGAAACAGCTACCATGATAATCCTGTCTCTTTAACATCAGTTGAACACACTGCCTTCCTCCCTCTGGTAAGCCCAGAGTTGAGACTCAGATTCCAGGACAAAAAGAAGAAATTTACACAAAGGCTCTTCCCCCAACCAAGAAACTAACACAGTTTACCCAACAAGAGAGACTCCATGGTGTGGCCCTTTGTACTCAAAACCCAACTTTCTAACAAAGCTGGAGGAAAAAGTACCACTAATGGTGAGAACTAAAGCTATGCAAGGCAGCTAAGACTTCAGGTCCTGGACCAGAACTTCAATGGAGATGAAAACCATGACCTTCAGCAGGGAATGATATTTCCACCCCACTGGCCCTCCTTGGTGTTTGACATCTTGGAGATTAAAGGAGAAAGAAAAGAACACTGATGAGATCCCCTACCACGCACCAGGCACATGGTTGGATGCCCTGAGTACAGTCTCACTCATGACCACAGCAGCCACATCACAGAAAACAGGGGGCCCAAGGAGAGTTCTGGAGGCTGACACATCGGAACCCGAAATCTCAGGCACCTTCTGGTTGATGAGACAGGTTCATGGAAGACTGGAAAAAAATTTTATAGAGAAAAGCATAGTGGGGATGATGGTGACCAAGAGGGCTCATGGCCACTTTAAGGGAGCAGCCCCTTCTTGGCACTGGCCAATTGACAGAAAGGTCAACCTAGCATGGCCAGAATTCAGATCTATTAAGAGAAGCAGGAAATCCAGCTCTACAGAGGAAATCCCATGGTTTTTAAATCTTGGCACCTTAATGGCAAGTGACTTTTAAATTAGGCAGTAGTCAACAAGTTCATCAGCTCATTGAAGTCTCGGTACTCTGCTCCCTGCATCTAGCCTGCCCCAGAGCACTGGCAGATGCCCTTCTGTCTTTCTACACCAAGGCCCTGGAACCCAGCCAGTGCCCAGTGTGGCATTCCAGGAGTTCCAAGTCTCACAAGGGTAACAACCCGGGGAGCCCGCACCCCTTAGCGTGGCTGGAGTTGACTCCACACTGCCTCCCTGGTCCATGAGCGGTGGCTGGTGTGCTGCAAAGGGCATCTTTAAATGCCCAGGCACCTGCCCAGGGAGGTGTGATGTTTGGGTTTAGTAACAGAGCTGAGACCAGGAATGGACAGATCCCTTCCCTGGCAGATCAGCTGCCCTTAGCCCCAGCCCAGGAAGAACAAGAAGGAAATGTGAGGATGGTGAAGACTTATTATCTGGGTGTACAGTTGGCCTGGCATGGGGCTCACCTGGCATCTCCAACCTCCCATAAGTCAGCCTCTTACTCTCCCCTTCGGGAGGAACACCCAGTTTGAAATAAAAGATGTTCTCAAAGGAGTCTGCCTTTCCTCCAACAGCGCAGGCTCTGGCTGACCCCGGGGACGTCCGTTCTTTCCCCGAATCTTGCGTTCATAGCAACAACCACCCTACACCTGAAACTTCACCCTGGATCCTAGAAGAACTAACAATTCAAGGGTATCACGGTCTGTAGAGATCTGCTGGAGAAGGGCCCTGGAAGACGAGGAGGGCAGGCCTAGTCCCAGCCCTGCCACAACCTAGCTGCATGACCCTGGGCGAGTAACTTCACTGCCGTCTCAGCACCCTTACTCATAAAATGGAGTTTATCAAAACCACCTCTCCCCAATACCAAAAATACATACACAAACAAAAACCCCAAAGTCATACTAATTTGTAGGAACACTGGTAAACAGAACAGTGAGTGACTGTAAACTCAATTACCAAATTTTAAAAGGACAACGATATAATAATTATGAACAAGAAAGAATGCAAAATCTACATTTGAAGTTTAAACGAACTGTAAATTAATGTGAGTATATTGTATAGGATGTATTGTATAGGTTGTTTCAAAACCCAGCAAAACACAGGTGTATACAGACCACTGACAAAGATAATGGCCCACCCCCTCTCTCCCACAAGGCCCTGGAACCCAGCCAGTCCCCAGCGTGGCATTCCAGGAGTTCCCAAGTCCTACAAGGGCAACAACCTGGAGTGCCCAGCAGCCCTCCGCATGGCCTCCCAGGTCCATGAGCGGTGGCTGGTGTGCTTCGAAAGGGGAAGAGTTGTTATCTTTGCCGGCAGTCCTGATACACCTGCGCTTTACTGGGCTGTTTGGAAATGCAAGTATCCACTACTTCCTCCACATGCCAGGCCATGGCTCCATCACCTCTCACCTTACCAGACTGACTGAAGAGCCTCCTTGCTGCTGTGCCCTCTGCCCCTCTCTCTGGCTCACCACTTTCCCTGACTTCATCCCTTACCCTTTTCCCTTCTCTCCTGTCACCTCCATTCCACACGCACTGGTCTCTTTTCTGGTGCTCGAGCCTGCCAAGCCCCCCGCTCCCTACCACAGGGCCTTTGCACCTGCTGGCCTCTGCCTGTTCTGCTGGTCTGCTGCTTTCCCAGGCCTGGCTGCTTCTCACACAGCCTCCCCGCAGGGAGCTCATCCTGTCCACTCTAGTTCAAGCAGTCTCCAGCCCGGGCCCAGCCACTCGCTGTTCCATTCTTCTGCTTTCCTGTTTTCAGAGCCCTGTCCTGTTCTGGCATCACCGTACAGAGCAGTTTGCTCCTCTATCTGTGCTCCTCAGCTACACGGAGAGCTTGAGGACAGGACCCAGTCTGACTCAGTTGGCGCCGCATCTCCAGCACTGGGCTCAGAACAGATCTACTTGTGGACGATGAGTATGTCGGGCACTCGGCATGTGCCTAGAACACAGCGATCACAAAATAGCCTTTACTATGATCAAGAGGAGCTGTGGGGTTTTAGGTAAGAGCACAGGCCTCAGAGTTGATGGCTTCAGCTCTCTCCACATGTGTGACCTTGCTCAAGTCATGCAAACTCTGTGCTTCCTTCTTTCCATCTAAAAAGGGGCTGGCCATCATGGTGCCTACTTGCAGGACGATGACGAGAATGAATGCAGAACAGGCTGTGAGACCTGAGCCTGGGCCTGCAGTGAGTGCTGCGAGAGAACAGTTTCGTTCTTAATATCATCCCTGCTTCCCACACTGCCCAGCAGGCCTTGAGGAGAAAGAAATCCAGGGGAAAATGTTGGAAATCCCTAACCCTGGGAGACATAAGACAACCTAGTGTGGGGAGTCCCCGGCCCTCCTTCCCCTTCTCCCTGCAGGGTGAGCTGCTGGCTTCACGCTCCCAGGAAGGCCAGCCAATGCCAGGCATCCGAGTTCACAGCTGGGCGCCACTGCCAGCCAGCTTCTGCTCCCCGAGTCACCAGGCCAGGCTGTGTCCAGAGAGGCGTGGAGACAGCCAGGAGCCAAGGCCATGAAGCCAAGGTTATTTTAAAAAGCACTTCTGCTGTTGGCCCCAAGTCAGGAGACAAAAGAAAGATGGGAAAGAAAAAAATAAGGTATTGTGAAACTCAAACAGATGTTTGCCAACAAAATCACCAGGAACCAGAAAAGGAGGGAAGAAGTGAGACAGGAATCAGGGTTGGGCCCGGGGGCGGGGGAGTGAGGGGAAGGATCTAAAAGCAAGGTGGGCTGGAGGGGGCTGGGAGAGGCAGGGGGAAATGTGCTTCCATTTGTAGTTAGCACAATCAAATCCAGTCACGCATCGCCACATGGGGCTTTATTATAATCAGGCCACAGAATTTACTGCGGCCTCCTCCCCTTTCCCGGCTCTCGGCGCTGGAGCTGACAGCAAAGACTGTTATCAGTTGCAAGCAGCTTTTCAGGACCTCCCCCCACTCTGAGCCCTTTATCTGGAGGTGAGGGTCTTGGTTGTGGGGAGATAAAACATGCTGTCCCCCTCCCTCGAGACTGGTACAGAGAACAGGAGAGCTTTGCAGAAAGGAAGGGCGTAAAATAAAAAAAAAAGAAGCTATGTCCACTCCCCTCTTACTCTTCTTCCTTGGGAGCCTGAGAAAATCCAGGGCTTTGGGGGCTGGCTGAGTACCCCCCAGCCCTCCTTGTCCTCATACCACGGGGGAGTCAGGGATCTGGCGAAGCTTGGGGAACAATGCAAAGAGGGCGGGGGTGGGGGAGGAGCAGGTGAAAAGAACAGCACCGGCCAGGAGGGGCTGTGCACGGGCTGCCTGCAGTGAGAGGGCAGGAGGAGGCCCTGGAGATCAACTCTGTGGGAATTCACCAACGACGCAAAATGCAGCAGGGCTTGGAATTAGTACAGACACGCACAACTTCCCGGGCCAAAGGAGGCCTGGCGGCCGGCCGGGCTCTAAGGCCTTCTTTGTGTGAGTCATGGTCAGGCCCTGGAAAGCAGCCCCTCTGGGAGGTAGGGGCTGTTGGGAACATGCTCAAACCTGCAATGTAGACCCAGGAAGCTGGGGGACCCGCAGGCAGGGGGTGGGAAAACACGCTGACTGTAAACCACAGCATACTCTCTCCGCCACACACCCTGTGCTGTGCTGCAGACATTTCTGTACTCAGGACCCACTTCTATTACTACTTGTGACATCTCACTTGTCCCCCAACAGCTCTGTTGTCCTCCACAGCTCAGGAGCTCCTGGGGAAGGGGGTCTGTGCATCTGTGTGGTGTCCATCTTGATCACCCAGCTCAGCTGCTGGCTCAGGGCTGGTGCCCATGGTGAGTTAAAGACTATCCAGTGTGACATATTTTTCTAAATTTAATTTTTGAGATAGGGTCTCGCTCTGTCACCCAGGCTAAGTGTAGTGGTGCAATCTCGGCTCACTGCAGCCTCGAGCTCCCAGGCTCAAGTGATCCTCCAAACTCAGCCTCCTGAGTAGCTGGGACAGCAAGGCATGCACCACCATGCACAGCTAATTTTTGTATTTTTCGTAGAAATGGGGTTTTTTCATGTTGTCCAGGCTTGTCTTGAACTTCTGGACTCAAGTGATCCTCCTGCCTCAGCCTCCCAAAATGCACTGTGATTTATATTACTTGGTAACCAACAGCAGCAGAAGACTGATAATGTGCATGTGACATCCCACCACGCCCTCAGGGGATGGGGCAGATATCACACCCATTTTACAGATATGGAAACCGAGCCTCAGAGAGGCAGGTGGTTTGTCCAGTCACAGAGTGGCTGCTTACTGGAAATCTCAGGGCCATTTCCCCAGGAGCTCTAGGCCATACATGATGAGGACACCAAGGGCTTAGAACCATGCCCGGCATGGCGTAACTGC
This sequence comes from Colobus angolensis palliatus, assembly GCF_000951035.1. NCBI lineage: Eukaryota > Metazoa > Chordata > Mammalia > Primates > Cercopithecidae > Colobus > Colobus angolensis. The sequence goes on from NW_012121709.1 coordinate 2,089,868, forward strand.
TGCTTTTGCTCTTGGGTTCGCTTGCACGCACTTCCTGATCACTACCAGCCACGGGGGCACATTCCTGGGTGCTAGGATACTGCCGTGAGCAAGGTCAACGGGCTCTCAGCGTGTGGAGTGGCCACTCCAGGGGCAGAGTCAGACAGAGCAACACCAGGGAAAGGAACCCATTCATGACACAATTCCAGGAAGTGAGAAGCATGTGAAATAAAATAAAGGGCCATTTGTGCGGGTGGGGACAATGGGAGCCCCCACTATTATTCTGATAGATGGTATTACCGTCACCACTGTGTTCTGAGGCAGGGCTGACAACCAAAACCAAACGTTCAAACCTAACTAAGCTTCTTCTATGTGCCAGAGGCTTGGGAGAAAGACAAGTATGACCCAGCCCCATCTTTCCAAGGGACAGAGAGGCAGATTCTCATGCGTTCCCTCACTCCCTTGATAGCTGTGAACCGAGCTTCCCTATGCCTGGGCCTCCCGGGGTGCTTGGTACCGGGCAGTGAAGGAGAGAGCCCCACTCCCTGCCTTCACAACTCAAAGTCTGGCTGAGATAGATAGGAAACAAATACAAGTAACAAATAAACAGAATAAATAGAAATTGTGACAAGTATTACAGAACAAAGGAGACAGCAGAGAGGGAGAATCCCCAGGACACAAGGAAATGAAAAGCCTGGTGGAAGCGGTCACCTTGGGAGGCACCACGTGTCCCCCACCTGCCTCCTGTTGCCACCCAAGGCTGCAGGAAGAGGCCTCCTCCGGATGTGATTTCAGGGCCGTTCAGTCCTGGGTGATCTCTGTGTTTCGAAGGAGAACTCGCTTTGGGCCAAAAAAACACATTACTTAGGTTCAAGGGTAGTAACTGAACTAAAAACCAAGGCAGCTGTGATTGGGGAGACAGTGAAGAACAAGCCAGGATGACATAAAGAGAATTTTGTTTTGATGGGAGCAAGTACAGGTTTGGAAGGAGACCCTGATCCAGACGGAGTGGAGAGAGCTAACTCATAAACGAGCAGGAGCAGGAGACAGGCTTTCACAAGGTTTACACCAATCACCACTAACCGCAACGGCAGGGGATGCTTCTGGGTCCTCATACCGCAAAGGGACTGAAGGATTTTGCTTCCTGACTGAAACAGGCCTCCAGACCAGCACTTCTGAATGCCTTGCGCTGGCTGAGCCAGTCCTGAAGATCCACAGTGAAACAAGGAAATGAGAAATGCGCACAAGGCAGGGGAGGTTAGGTACAGCAAAGTCTGTTTCATTAAAATCTTAGACTGGGCATGGTGGCTTATGCCTGTAATCCCAGCACCTTGGGAGGCTGAGGTAGGCAGATAACTTGAGGCCAGGAATTCCAGACCAGCCTGGCCAATATGGTGAAACCCTGTCTCTACTAAAAATACAAAAAAACTAGCTAGGTGTGGTGGCGGGCACCTGTAGTCCCAGCTATTCGGGAGGCTGAGGCAGGAGAACTGCTTGAACCCAGGAGGTAGAGGTTGCAGTGAGCCGAGATTGTGCACTCCAGCCTGGGCAGCGGAGCAAGACTTTGTCTCAAAAAAAAAAAAAATCTCAAATCTGACAACGTTGCTCCCTATTTTTTTTTTTTAACTATGAAATGTCCTTATAAAAAAAAAAATACGAGAACAAAGGAGAGAGTAGCTGAGGACTTATTACTTTTTCTTTTTTTTTTAACATCCTTATTTTAATAAATTAAACAACTGGTTGCTGTATGGTGGGTGTGTATAGGGGAGTGGGTACCACTGACAAGGGAAATCTTAACATCTGGATAGAATGACCACGGTCCTGTTCGTCTTGGCTTCTAAGATGTGGTCATGGTTCTCAGACTATGAGGTCCTCAATGTGGGGGCGACACTGCCCACTGTGGGCACCTAGGAAAGCATGGGGGTGTTCCAGGTTGTCACAAGGACTGGGGGCGCTCGTGACACTCAGAGGCACAGGCCAGGGATGTGAAATGTCTTGTGATTTGCAAAGCAGTCCTGACAAGAAAGTACTGCCCAGTCCCAAAGCCCAATGATACCCCTTTCCCCAGCTAGGAAGCATTAGCCAGGGGGTGGGCGCTGTGCTTTCTGGCTCCCAGGGGCCACGGCTTCCCCTTCCCTTCCTGCCTTTGCAGTCACTGGACATCAGAGGGCACTGCCACTCTAAGGACACGAGAATAAGTATCTCCCGTACTAGCCACCCTCCCCCATGAGCCATTCTGGCCCGTCTTTGAAATAGGAAGGTTGTTTACACTTGCTCTGCTTTGAATCCTTGTTAATAGATTACAGTTTTTTTTCCCCTACAAGCAAGCTTTAATTGACAAACTAAAAGCATGCTGCATCCATAATTTTGACACTGGTTTTTACAGGACATGCCCATAAAATCTGAGTCTGAGCCCCACTAGTCTCTAGCATGAACAAAGAACTTTAAACCAGAGGCTCCATGAGAAACTTCCCGCTGCCCCTCACCCTCCTCCTTTCCCTCACCTGTTATCCCAAGGCATCCTGGTCTCAGACTCAGCTCTTACCTGTTTCTGGCTCTGCTTGGTCCTTTTCCACAGGTTCCAAAGGTGTGTCTTGGAGCTTTTTCTTCTGTGGGGCTGTGCTGGAGAAGACGCCAACTGGAGCCCACTCCAGATACAGGGGGACATGGTGGAACTGCAGAGACAAGAGTGATGGCCCTGTGGGTCCTCATTACAACACACTGCTAGGGAGGGACTCAGTCCCATGCAGATCACAGCCCAAGGGTCACAGAGGATGGGCAATTCACCCAAGAATGGAGCCGGAAGGAGCCCAGCCCAGAGCCATGACTGCTGTCTACTCCCTGAGGACAACACTAGCCCCCGTGCTGCATCTCACGGTACAGGAGAGAGGCTTTAGTCTCTGTTGCCACCAGACATACAGCAGCTCCAAGGCCCTCTTTGTGTTTTTTCCAATCAGAGTATGAAATGCTAAAGCTTTATACTTAGATGGGAATGGGACGAGAAGACCACATCATTGGTAAAGTGCAGCTCTCCAGGAGGAAGTGTAAAACACCCGTGAAGAGAACACACTTTCTATGTGCATACAGCCATGGGCAACACCTGTACACGCGTGCGTGTGTGTGCATGCAGATGTTATTTTTTTAAAAGGATAGCTGGGCAGAGTGGCACACACCCGTAGTCCTAGCTACTCAGGAAGCTGAGGTGGGAGGATCCCTTAAGCTCAGGAGTTTGAGGCTGCAGCGAGCTAGGATTATGCCACTGTACTCCAGGGAAATCCTGTCTCTTAAAGAAAAAAAAGAGGGGCTGGGGGGGCAGGGGGGTGATAAACAAGACACTGATGACACCTGCCTCATTAGGTGGCCACTGGGGAGCTGCAGGGTGGGGTGGGAGCAAGACTTGTCAACAAATGCCCTTTTTGAATCTTTTCAAATTTCATACTCCATGAAAGCCTTGCAAATTAGTTATGTTTCAGAAACATACACATGCTTCAGAGTGAAACAGACTGGCGTGCAGACAGCGAGCTGCATCACATTGAGCTGTGCGATCATGGGCCAGGGCATCAGAGAGGGCATCAGTTTCCATATGTGCAAAATGAAGACAGCAGTCTTCTTGTTGGTGAAATAGACACTGCCCAAAACAGGAGGCCTCACCTAGTCAGTGCTCTCAAACTGTGGCTCACACAGAGAGAGCCTTTGGTGATGGACATGTCCTCCCACGTCCAGGAAGAAAGGATGGTATCACATTCCAAAGGATGCTCACATCTCAGTCATGGGGCCCCACCTAGATAATTTTTCTTATGGGTCAGGCACAGACTGACTTCCTGAGAGCTTAGTGACCACAGAGTCCCAAGCTAAACACTATTATGGGGTTAAAGTGGCAGAGAATGAGAAATCATTTCCTCACCAGCAAAATGGGGACATGAATATCTCTCTCTCAGAATTGCCGGGGGACATGAATATCTATCTCTCAGAATTGCTGGAGGGACATGAATATCTACCTCTCAGAATTGCTGGAGGGACATGAATATCTACCTCTCAGAATTGCTGGGGGGACTCGAATACCTATCTTTAAGAATTGCTGGCGGAGACCAAGGTCTGCAAAGTGCTAAAGTGCCATGTAAACAGAAAATACTTGTAGTGGCCCCACAGGGTATGTCTATGTCTTGAGCCCCTAGAACCCGTGAATGCGCCTTTGTTTGGAAAAAGTATCTTCGCAAATTTCATTAAGTGAAAGATTCTGAGATGAGATCATCTTACATTATCCAGGCAGACCCTAAATCCAATGACAAGTGTCCTTCTAACAGAAATACAGAGGAAGACTGAGAGGAGAAGAGGAAATACCACGTGAGGATGAAGGGAGAAACTGGAGTGATGCAGCCATGGGCCAGGGATGCCTGGAGTCACCAGAAGCTGGAAGAGACACAGATCAGACTCCCTAGAGCCTTCAGAGGAAGCACAACCCTGCTGACACCTTGATTTCAGACTGTGGCCTTTGGAACCGTGGGACGATCTATTTCTGTTGTTTCAAGCCCACCAGCTTGTGAAAATTTGTTATGACAGCCACAGCCCGCAAACTAATACACAACTGTTGGCTTTTTTCTAAACCAAGAACCAGGAGACAGCCCCACCTACAGAAATGACTTTCATTCATCTCATTGTAGCTACAAGACTGCAAAAGCATCAAGAATGCTCATTCTTGGGCAAAATAGGGAGAACTTTTTCTCTACAAAAATAGAGAAATGAGCCAGAAATTTGCCCTCTACAAAAAATAAAAAAATTAGCCAGGCATGGTGGTGCATGCCTGTAGTCTCAGCTACATGGGAGGCTGAAGTGGGGGGATTGCTTGAGTCCCAGAGCTTGAGGCTGCAGCGAACCAAGATGGCGCCACTGCACTGTAGCCTGGGTGACAGAGAGAGATCATGTCTTTAAAAATAAATAAATAAAATACATTTTTTTAAAAAAAGAATGAACACATTTAATTAAAATTAAAATGTTAATCCAAATTAACATGGGTAAAGAAAGCCAAAGAAAAGTTAGAGTCAGGCATGGAACCAAGGCATGCTTTCTGGAGGATGGTTTAGAACTTCCCTCTCCCGGCCGGGCGCGGTGGCTCACACCTGCACTTTGGGAGGCCGAGGTGGGTGGATCACAAGGTCAGGAGATCAAGACCATCCTGGCGAACATAGTGAAACCCCATCTCTTCTAAAAATACAAATAAATTAGCCGGGCGTGGTGGCGGGCGCCTGTAGTCCCAGCTACTTGGGAGGCTGAGGCAGGAGAATGGCGTGAACCCAGGAGGCGTTGCGCCACTGTACTTGAGCCTGGGCAACAGAGCAAGACTCTGTCTCAAAAAAAAAAAAACAACTTCCCTCTCCCATTCTTCCCTTCCAGATGGGTTTCCAGGCGGTAGGGATGATACTCAACCATGAGCCAGACGGGTGGTTTAGAGTGAGCTCCCACATGCCACATCTGTGAATCCATAGTCCAGTGCACCCTCTCCCTTGAAGCAGCCCTCACTGGTCCTTTTCCAGATCAACTCCGGGTCTCCAGCAGCCCTACCTTGGAATAGGCCAGATGCCTGAAGGCCCTGCGGGCCTCCAGGGGCTCCAGGAACTCCACGATGGCGGTGATTCCACCCTCTGGCAGCAGCACGCGGCCTAGACTGCCAAAATGGCCGAAGGTTTCCTGCAGCTCGGCCGCCAGGGTGCCTGCCGGGAGGTTCTTGACCAGAATCACAGTCTTGCTTCGCTCTGCTGCAGCCTGCAGAGAGGAAATGCCCACACGTGGGACCACAGGAGGGAGGAGGGTCCCCAGCTGACACCAGCAGGGATTGTGGGGGTCTCCAGATGAGGCTCTCCATTTGGAACCTCAGCAAGCAGGCACTTAGGAGATGGACCCAGGAGGAACCACCCTCTCTGGCATGATGCTTGCTGCAAGGCTGCCAGGCAGCTCTACAGAGGCGGGTAAGGCCTGGGGCTCTGAAGCTGGAGCTCCTGGATCAAATCCCAGCCCCTCCTCCACTCGTGAGCAGGGCTGCACCTTCCAAGGCTTCCAGGAGCTGGGGTCTGCATCTCAGTACCAAGGCTCCTGAACTACAGACTGCCCACCTGCTACCACGTGCAGCCAGCAGGATGTGCTGCAGAGTTAACGCCCCCTGGGAGCAGCCCCCAGCTCTCAGGAGTTGCTGGTCCCCTTGTCCTTGGGTGGGATGAGACTGAGGTATGAGTGCTGCAGGCTTTCCCCTAGGCAGAGCTCCAGGCACCCATAGGGCAGTGAACTGCAGCAGCACACTCTGCACCCTGGGCTCCTTCCCTTCCCCACATCTCTTTCTCACGAGGGTTTTCTGCACTGCCCCCAGTACTGTTTGCCCTTGAATCCTTGTGTCAGAATCTGCTTCTGGGAGAATTCAAACTAAAAGACTAGCTATTCAGCCTTGAGAAATGTACTTAACTGTGCTTCAGTTCCTGCAGCGACAGCAAGGATAGAGCATCTATTTCACAGGACTGCTCCAGGAAAAGTTTCCATTAAAAGGGTTAGTAAAAGTACATGTAATATGAACACTCCGAAAACGTCAGCAATAATTTTATTAAAAAATAATGTTGGAGGAGAATAGAAGAGCCAATAAAATATAATCGAAAAATCTAGGCATATGGCCTATCTGGGAATAAGTCTTAGCTCAGCTGCTAATTTAACCTGAGACCTTGGGTCAATTACCTTGTTTCTGTGGGCCTCAATTTTCTCATCTACAAAATGGGCTAACAGTCACACCCATCTTATAGACGCCACACAGGGTTAATATGAGGATTGAGTGAGGTGAGGGGAGTGAAAACCATCTGTAGGTGGGAAAGGCTGGGCACCAGTGAGCCTTTTAGGTGCGACTCAGGCCGCAGTGTTACAGTTAGAGAGAGACTCTGGGGCCAGAAAGCCTGTGTTCAAATTCAGCTCCACCACTATGAGCTGTGAAGTGACTTCACCCCTCTGTGACTGTGGTTCCTTCTGTAGAGTGGAAGCACAGTACAGCTGCTTTCACAGGGTGGCCATGCGAATGAAATGAGCCAATTAAACACGTAAACTTAGAAGAGTGCTTTGGTGAATCTTAATATATGTTAGCTATTAGTATATTTATTTTATCCATCTATCTATCTATCCATCCATCCATCCATCCATCGATCCATCTATTCATCCACCATCTATATTCATTCACCATCCATCCACCCATCCAGTCGATCCATCCATTCCTTCACCATCCATATTCATCCTCCATCCATCCATCCATCCATCCCCTATCCATCTACCCATCCCCTATCCATCGTTATCCATCTATCCTCCTTATCCATCTTGAGGCAAAAATTTAAGGCCTGGGAAGGCTGTTGAAAGGGCTGTTTTTGGGAATCAGAAGCCCTGAGTTTTAGTCCGGGCTCCTCTCACAAATAGACTGTTTAACCTTGTAAGTCACCTCCCCACTCTCTGAGCATTGGTATCCCAGATTGTAAAATGAAGGCGTCTCATGATGTCTTAGGGGCCCTCTAAGCTGCAGTCATCCATAAATCTAAGACCTGCTACTTCGTGGAGAACAGGCGCATGGAGGTGGTGGACTCTTCCCTGCTAGGTTCGAGAAGGGTCAAAGTCCCCAACAGACAACAGATGCTCTGGGAACCCACTGGGTAGGGGAGTGAGATGTTGGGTGTCCGGATCTGTGTGGAGGAACTGTGGGGTTAGAGGCAGACCTATGGCTCTGGACAGACAGAATCAGGGTCAGATAGGCCACTTGTCTGAGCCCATGTAACATTTCTTCCTTTCTTTAGAGACAATTTAGAAATCAGTAATAGTCCTTAGAAGGCCAGATCCTTAAATCCATCTGCATCTCCCCTGGAAAGGCCATTCCTGACTCTCCAGCGGCCGCTGGCTGGTGCCGCCGAGAGCACTCACCTGGCTGAAGGAATCCAGGCTGACCCCGTTGTCTATGAGAAAGCGCCGCACTTCCTGGACAAGTTGGGTCTCCCCGAGAGCCACGCGCACGGCCACGCTGCCCTTGGTCTCCTGTGGGAAAGGAAAGGAGGAGTCCTGGTTGGCTGTTGGCCAGGTGACTTACTGGCCCTCCCATCTCCCAACAGCCTGCGGAGGAGGCTGGGATGGAAATGGATTCCATGGATGCTGCTCATCTTCCTACATTGATCAGATGCCCCCAGTGGCTCTGCGCCTTTAAAAAAAAAAAAAAAAAAAAAAGACAGTGTCTCACTCTGTCATATCTGTCCCCCAGGCTGGAGTGTAGTGGTGTGTTCATGGCTCACTGCAGCTTCAATCTCCCAGACTCATGCAATCTTCGTACCTCAGCCTCCTGAGTAGCTGGGACCACAGATACACGCCACCACACCCAGCTCATTTTTATATTTTTTGTACAGATGGGACGGGGTTTTGCCATATTGCCCAGGCTGGTCTTGAACTCCTGGGCTTAAAGCAGTCCACCTGCCTCAGCTTCCCAAAGTACCAGGATTACAGGCACGAGCCACTGCGCTTGGCCCCCCAGTGGCTCCGGCTTCCCAGGTCTCACACAGTAGATTCGGGACCCCAGGGTCCCCGCCGCACTCCCTCCCCTCATCAAACGGGTCTTTGCTGCCACTCCCGTGCTGAGCTCATCCCACCGCAGGGGTCCTGCAGTTGTTGACCTTGGCCTCCAAGGCTCTTACCCCACATTCCCTTGCTCCATTCGGTTTCTGCTTAAGTGTCATGTTGCTGACCAGCCCAGCCTCACGGTGACACCCTATGCCTCCCGTGGCTTTTCTGTCCTCTGCCCTCACCAGGCCTGCCACACTGCACCTCTGCTAATGTGTCAGTGTCTTCTCCCTCACCAGAAGGCACCACAGGAACCTCACTGCTCCTGTTTGGGGGGTTGCTGCATTCCCAGAACTCAGAGTGCTCGGGGGATATGAAGCGGCTGCAGGCCCCCAGCCGGCCGGGGTCTAAAGCTGTGCCATCCAGCACAGTGCCACAAGCTCCTCAGAGCCACTCAGTCTGTGAAATGCAATGCCATGCATCCAAAGTGCTCTCCGTGGAAAACACACACGGAATTCCGTGAGGAAAAAAAGACTGTAATAGCTTGTAATTTTTTTTTTTTTAACATTGTGCATATGTTGAAATTATAATATTTTGGACGACACAGTGGCTCAGGCCTGTAATTCCAGCACTTTGGGAGGCTGAGGCAGGTAGATCACCTGAGGTCGGGAGTTCGAGACCAGCCTGACCAGCATGGAGAAACCCTGTCTCTACTAAAAATACAAAATTAGCCAGGCGCGGTGGTGCATGCCTGTAATCCCAG